>NW_026848312.1:600000-1103646 GCF_030435595.1 Desarmillaria tabescens
CCAAAAAGGGCCTTTCCATGTACGAGTTAAAACTACCCCCCGGCTGGAAAATCCACAACCGTTTCAATGAAAACCTACTCACCCCGTACCAACCACCCGAGTTCCCAATCCAGATACAGCCCATGGCTTCACCACCGGATCTGATAGATGGACAAGAACAATACGAGGTGGAAGAAATAGTAGATCGACGGGAACACACAGTAGGGCGAGGATGCAAGCGGCATACAAAGACCGAATACCTTATCAAGTGGAAGGGTTATCCTCGAGAGGAAAACTCCTGGGTTGATGAACAGGAACTCGACAATGCTCGTGAAGCCATTGAGGACTTCGAACAAGTATCCTTTATCACAAAACCCCCGGCAGACTGGTGGGAGGATAACGACGCAACTGACTCATGGTCAGAAACAGAGTCAGTAACAGAATCAGAAGTCGACCACCCACTAGTCCAGGCCATACAAGAATATTTGGTAAAACCAAATCCCGACACTCTAGTAGGAGCTTACCTACCAAGACCAAACTACATCGCAGTCGGGATGACTGCCTTAACAGGGGGGTAATATTACAATTTCACACCTTATCTTATCTCATCAGCTTCCTCGTAATCCTGTTATGCTAATTTTCCGACTCTGATTGCACTACACCAGACGGGAACCGCATGTTCCACACACCGTTACAGACTCTTGTACTATACTTAGAACAACTCAAACTGTATTTAAGTAGCTCGACTGCAGGTCTTAAACCTCAGTCTCGAACTAAAGTTTATTCACCTGATAACTTAGTCTGAACTCACTCTCGAATCGCTAAGCGATAGCTCCCTACATGCAAACCTGTGGACAACATAGAGCACCTGACTGAAGTGCGAGTCACGCTCAGTTGTTTGATCTTGTTTGTGTTATCAGTCGCTAACACCTTTGGTACGCATTCAATCCTTGATATAGGAAAAGCGGTGGTTGCTCATCAATGCTCATCTTTCATGCAGTTAATCGGCACCTTTCTAAATCTCGCATTATATGGTGTTCTGTGTGATCAAGCCTGTTAGTGGACATATCCCTATCATCGTATGCATGTTCTTGACTGTTCTTTTAGACATATACTATATCTCCTTTCTGAAAGACCATCTGGTGACAAAGAGCATCGTATATGTTCTCTGGCTCGTCGAGACTGTTCAGACTGTTATCAATATTTCTGATATGTTCGACATCTTCTGTTACGACTTTGGGAACCTTTCCGAACTTGACAATGTACATCTCACATGGTTCAATGTTCCCATTCTCTCTGGATTTGGTGTGCACTTTCCTTTATGCCTAATTATGCTTTGAGTTACTGAAATAGTTGTAGTTGGCTGTGTCTGTCAATTATTCTATGCCTGGCAAATGTATAAATTCAGCAAGAAGATGCGATGGATAAGTCTTACTCTGTCAATGGTAAGCTTTGTTCGTAAATGCATGGTGGCCGCTTTCTAATGAACCAAATCTCGATCCTCATCAAAGTTTGCTTTTATTCAATTTGCGGGTGCTATTGGTTGTGGCATTACAGCACAGAGTCATGACCGCTACTCAGACCTTCAGACAAACTTGACAATCAAAGTGGCTACAATGGTGAGCAGGGTCATCATTGTGCTCCCCCCCCCCTTTGACCATTGACGATTCGCAGATATGGTTGGGTGGGAGCACTTTATGTGATGCTGCCATTGCTTTATGCATGACTTATCTTGTAAGTGAAGTATGGGAATAGCATTTAGGTCTCGACTGATCATTGTTGCCTATAGTTAAGTCAAGCTCACACCGGTCTCAAATCTACTCAGGTACTTATTTCCAGGCTGATACGACTAACCATCGAAACCAGGACAGCAACAGGTCAATCATATACCACGAATCTGGATCAATTGGCTTATTTGTTGCCTTTGCAGCTACACTCGCTGTCATTGATATCACGCTCTTTCTCGCATATCCTAATAACAACTACCACACTGTTCCGGCAATCTGCTTGGTAAAGGTTTATTCAAATACCATCCTTGCTGTTTGCAACAGTCATATGACAATGCAGATTCGTGGAGGGAGGGAAGATGCAACTCTTCACTCATATGAGTCTTTCGATTTGTTACATGGTGGATTGAATGTCGAGCTTCGAGAAACACAGACCAGCACAAATGCGGAATCTTCTGGGGGTCCCAAAGGAGGCGAAAGCAAGAAGACCATCATGCTTCTTCCCAAGGCAAATGGTTCAACATGGGACGTACTAGACACGAAGGTGATACTTTCCCTCAAATCAGGCAATTAATCTCATGCCACTTCTGTGTAGCCGGAATGAATGATATGGCACTCTATATGCATTGGTTAACCCTCGCACGGATGCTCTTATGTACAGCTATAATTACAATACAGATGTCCCAAATTAATGATTGCATGCAACGTAATGGACGGATACAAGAGAGTCAACTTGGACAACGCTTTGAAGCTTTACTTCATGCCCAATGCATCTGAAACCATAAGGCTTACCTACCATCTATAATCTTATGCCGTGACCTCTGTTGACAAGATGCCGCATGGACGATACTACTGAAGATTTTTGCCTTCAGATAGTTTCTGACTGGGAGAAGCGGTCCTCCAAAGCTGTCTAAGAAGAGGAAGCTGTTGCCTGCCCACCCTGAGGAGACCAATAGACACGGCAAAAACCAACCTCCAAAGAGTACCATCTCCAAGATCGAAGGTTCAAATGGAGATACAGGTGATGTGACAAGCCCAACCAATCTGATTCAGGATTTAGGCGAGGGTTGAGGTGAGCCATTGGACAAGGATGCCGAAGTGAAGGAAATTCCCTCTATATATATTATCTCCATGATCATTATAGCGATGCTGTGACCTGTGCAAGAGGCAAGTTGGAGGGAAAAGACAGATCATGTTGTGTTTTGATGACATTTTGCTGAACGAACAAAGTCCCTTGAGGCTCCTCGGCATTACTTTTCTTTCGACCACCTTTGAGGCTTTGACTCACAAATTTCCGTCGAAGGGCGAGGCTTGTTGCAATGTTGACATGGTGCGATGGGTGATCTTCTTGCTCATTGGTGGGTTTACACTACACAGCCCTGGTATATTTGTGAAGCATGTGGTCCATTGTTCCATGGTCAGATCATGGAGAGAATATCCCTGTGACAAATGTGCATTGCTGCAGGCACTGGGAAGGTACCAGAAATCTGGCAAGTATCATTACTTTGTTAGCTTCTTGTCTCTGTGTCTGCTCTGGTGGTGGTGGTGGTGGTGGTGGTGGGATGTTCCTTTTTGCTTTAAGTCCTCTTGTTTGGTTGATCCACACATACTAACACTGCGAATCCTATCCAGACAGCAACGGTTCCCACTCATCACCCCCCTTACTAATTTCCAGAAATTTGACGGCGATTGTCACGTATTATTATCTCTGTTATAAGTCTCAGTGAGCCACTTTAACTAATGCTTACTGCTCACTGAAATCTTGCAAACAGATATAGAGATACAGTGAGAATGTGGTGACTACTTTGGGGTGAGCAAGAATTTCAGTCTCGTGTTCTGACCTGTTCCAGTGGCTTCAGCATTCCCGGTATAGGAAATATGGTGGCCATAAAACACGTTTGTCTCCGAACGGTTTCAATTCTATCTTTCTTGATGTAAATGTTACCACCCGGTACTTAAGAACTACTATCGGTGAGGCTAGAGCACCAGACCGTGAACCATCTCAGGGCCACAAGCACTAAAAGGACCGGTATGAGACCGCACACTTTTCGCAGTCTCTCTTTAATAGTCCCTCTCTCTCCTCTATGCACATTAAAGTAGAATTAAGAATAGGTGGTGACCAGCGGAATTTTGTTCCCAACTAGTTCGATCTGAGGATGTCATTAGTGAGTCATGCTTCGTCCTATTTCCCTCATCTGCTGTACTCAGTTGCTTATTTTTAACTTCGCCCCATACAGGCATCCTCAAATTTTATCACACCTTACTCTTTCACTGCATGCATGACTGTGCTCCTCTATGACCTGATTCTCCTCCTCCCTACTGAAATTGATTATATGTGGCTTCCCTGGCCTGTACACCCACTTCTGCTGCTGTTCGCATTGAACCATTACTTACCCTTGGTGGATATGGCGTTCAACATCAACTGGCTCCTGCACAGGACCAGCGCGATCCAGTGTGGCATGTATTCCTTCATTACAGGCCCACTCATAGCCTTTGGGTTTTTCACATCGCAGATTATCCTCATGATCTGCACATATGTAATATGGGATAGACACCGAGTGGTATTCTGGTGTTTTATTGGGACTGGGGTCTGTTGTTTGACACCAGAGGTAGTCAGCCTTGTTATAGAACTCAAGGTGGTCCAATGTGAGCTACTTGTCATCTGCACTTTTAAACTAGCAGAGTTCAATACCTTCCAGCTGCACAGTCATCCAACATTCCTGGCTGCTTCATTTTCTTTCCATCCTTGCCAGAGTTGTTCTACGTCCCAGTGCTCATTTCAGAGACGATCATTGCTTCGCTCACACTCTTCAAGGGCATACAGCACCTCCACCGTTCGTCGCATCCTTTTGTCACAGAGCTTTATGCCTCTGGAATGTTCTTTTATGTGTGCCTCTTCCTCATTTCTCTCACCAATATCCTTGTTCCCATGTGGACTGATGCCATCACACCCTTCCTCAGTTATTTTCAGCACATCCTCCATTCCATCCTGAGCAGCCGCATCATGCTACTCATTCTCAGGCAGAAAGGGACACGTCGACCTGCAGAAGAGCTGTATATGGGTGACTTTGAACTGTCTGAATGCTACACATTTGACTGTGCCCGAACACGCTCAGACTCAGAAGTTCAAGTGGAATTGAATATCCGTTTGTCATGTTGACCCTGACAAGGACCAGCCGCACTTGTGGCTCAAAAAACACTAACGTCGCGAAGTGAATGTCTTTGCAGAAGGGCCTATGACCATGAGGAGCACTCCCGCTAGAAATACTCTCCTTCATCTGCAGCCACCCCCGCAGTCATCATATTGATAGCAGGCAGGAGCTGTTAGGATCATGCCAATAGGATTGCGGCAGTAAGTGCACGTAGCAGAATGCCGCGGGATGCGTCGGGTGTAGGCGAAGCTATTAGCAATGTCACCCCTGAGCCGAAGCCCTAAGATGGATACGGACGGAAGTCCACGGAGTGGCAGAGACAAGGTAAGAGATAAGTCCAATGGATCGGAGTTCCGTGGACTGGAGAACGAGAGTTAGACTTAGAGTCAGAGAGAGAGAGATTGGGCTGAACCAAGTTGATATTCGAACTGAGTATCTACAGTGTAATTCTAAGGCTTATATACTAGTTAGGAGTCCGATCTAGTTCCTACTCAGAGTGGTCTACATTCTAGGGTTGTCGGAGGATGTATTCTACCGGTCAGTAGCCGATGGGGTCTGATGACATGTTCGCTACCAATGTCGGGCTATTGATAAATTAATATGGAGAAGTGAAATATAAAAAGGAATATGAAAAGGAATATGAAATAGAAACTGGGAATCGGAATCTGTAGGCTTCCGGGCTGTGGCTTGTTGGGTTGAGTGGAAGTCAGGTTTCCATCGGCATGCTCATTACAGGAGCGCCAGAGCACCCCACGGCGAAGCTGTCGAAGGACCCTCCACATCTGCAGCAGTCCATGCAGAATCGTCAAAGCTCAGGCTCGTCCATCCACCGGGTGCCACACCTTTAAGCGTCTTCCACGTAGAGTCGCTGATGATAGTCTCGGTTGTGCTGTCCATGTAGTCGACAAGGATTGTAGTGATGAGGCCAGCGGAGCCTTCGGCGGTGTTGCTCACACCGATGGTGAAGATGTTCTTGCTGTCCGGGTTCAGACCGGCAGTGTAGATGACGGCTCCCTGCTGGGGAGCTCTCCCCATACTGATCTGTTGGCCATTGACATAGACAGGACACTGGTCGTCGCTAGGCATACTTGTGTGAGTATAAGTGAGGAGGTGATGGAGTGAACCTACCAAGCTACGATAATTGTCGCACAAGTGGGGCACTTTGTGGCTGAGGAGGGAATCTCCACATGGAATGGCCACATGCCTGCAGGTGCAGTATGGGCTGTCCCTGTTTGTTCTCCTGTCCAGATGTAACTAGACTTGCTGAAGTCGAGTATGGGCATGACGGCATGCGCATCCAACAGCTGGGGTAGTAAGGCGTCGGAAGAGAGATTGCTGGCAGCATCTGCAGAGATTTCTACATCACTGTAAGATAGGGAAGAGAAAGTAGAATATGGTGTATCTGACCTGATGTAGGTGGCACACTTCCGGCCACGGTGTTGCGACTGCAGCCTATTTACGCGTGTAATTTTGCAATCTAGAGTGTTTTACATGCATACTGAGAGATAGTGAGCGAGCGGACTAAAACTACACATCGACACTAATGCTACATGGTGCAATGATATGGAATATAACTTATGGCATAAGAAGCAATGGGATTCTAAACAGGACTTAGTCACAGCACTGTACCTGATGGGCATGCGTGATGAGAAGGCCAAACCCTATACCCAATGCCTTAGGCTCTAACTTACAAGCATGCTTGCGGGAGCCAGATAAAACCTTGACGATTGCAGTGACACTGAGAGTACTTAGCGTGCTCGCTAACTGTGACACGTCATACCTGAAAATCCGGGGAAATCCTTAAGCGAGATGACAGATATCACTGGCACAAGCTTGGGCAATGGGCTTCGGCCGAAGTCCGCGAGCCCGTGTTCCATTGTTCTGAGTCCCATTGTTCGAAGACTCACTTGTTGCTGTGTCTACGAGAAGCCTCTGTGAATCCAAGAAAGAAGTCTTGAACGACATATGCCAGAACTGATAGTTCCATGCGCCTAGACCTGTCGGTCGCTAGAGAACAAGCCTGCGGGTGTTGGGAGAGCACCTCTTGGCACGCATTTAGCGAGCTCACTATAGAAATGAGACTAAAACTGGGAAGTCCAACTTGGATGCTTAGTAAGGCGGTGGTGGCAATGTGCTATGCATGTAGGAGTCTGCGTACTGGGTGATGTTTGTAATTCTAATTCCCCTGTAGTATAAGTAGACTGGTTACAGTAGGTAGAGGCCAAGTTTCGAGCCCCCGAGTTCCCGTGCACGCGTTGAAGGTGGTACTGTAACAAAGGATCAGTTTGTGACTTTGAGCTGTGCATAGAATTAGCGAGCTCACTCAGAGAAATACGAGATACCCTTTTGATAAGACTTTTGAGAACTTAGTCAGAGTGAATACGAATCAGTGATGCTGTTTCTGTTCTGTTAAGTGTGATAAGTCTGTTTGGAGAATGTGTTGAAGTGGAAATCTGAGTTCTGTTCTGTTCTGTTCTGTTCTGTTTCAGTCTGTTCCGTGTCAGTTCTGTTCGAAGTTCCGTTTCTGAATCTGTTTTCTGAGCACTTCTGAAGTGTTCTTGAGTCGAGATAACCTGCTGGAGTTAGTTGGAGAACCCCTACATACAGTTGTGTAGTGAGCGGGCTAAGTCAGTGCTTGCCTGTGGTGTTCTTTTAGTGAGCTCACTAAAGTTTCGGCGTGTATTGCCTCTGTTTCTGTTGGGATCAGTGTCCCTTGTGTATTATAACTCAAATCTGCCTTGAAGGTTGCGTCGCGCCAGTGAACGACCTTCCTGTAAAAAGTTCCCAGACTTAGGAATTCATTAGAGAAAGCTTAGCTTCGCTAAGAGCGCGGAGAGTAAGAGAAACCCTTCAAGATATTGAAGTATAGTTGGATCACATTAGAAATAATTGCTCCCCCTAGAACTTACGAGGGTGATTGTAGTTTGTGTAGTTGTGTGAGTGTGTGTGTGGGTTTTTGAGGTTTGCCTTTTAGCCCGCTCACTATTCCACAGGTGCCCACAGCCAGCCTCTTCACTGCATGCTATCATCCACATCCAGTGCTCAAAACCAGCAGGAGGAAGCCTATTCAAAGTCTTCCACAATCCATCTGTGGGATACATCTCTGACGTCCCGTCGTTGTATGCAATCAGCACACCCACACTGACATAGATCTTATAATTGGGTCTAGGGTTTGCCCCATTGATAGCGATGAGGTTCACATCTGGATCCAACTTCGGGATTGAATATGCTTGCATGGTCATCCAGCCAGTCCCACTGCTGATGTTGTCATCATTCACGTATAGGGTGTACGATTGGTCCCTAGAAAGAACGATGAGATGGAACAAAGGAAAGCATGAGTAGACATATGCAGAGAGAACGACCTTCCCACAGACAGTGGCTTTCCCATAGGGCAACGTGATGGTCTTGCGGAAGGGCCTATGACTGAGATGAGCATTCCCGCTAGAAATGCTCTTGTTCGTCCGAATCCAGTGAGCCCTGGTCATGTTCAAAGCGGGAGGAAGGATAGGCGACCCAAAAGGTGTGCTTGCCGTAGGTCCTTCTGATACTGCAGCAGTCCATGCCGAATCACAGTAGCTTGGGCTAGTCCACCCACCAGGAGGAACAGCTTTCAAGGTCTTCCATGTGGTATCGGTAACGATGGTTTCGGTCGTACCATCTGAATAGTCCACAAGGATGGTAGCGATAAGTCCAGCTGGTCCACCGATGTTATTTACAGCAATCGCGACATCATTATGGCCTTCTGGATCCAAGCCAACAGTGAAAACATAGGATATTACATCATAGGGGTAGGATGATGTGGTGTTAGAGGCATTGAAATGAAGGCAAGCCCCCGATCCAACTTCTCTTCCATTGACGAAGAGTGAAAAGTTATTATCGCTAGGTATAATTGAGTACAGGTGCATCAAAACAATTGGTGGATAAACTCACCAAGTGATGAGAACTGTTGCACATACCAGACATTTCATGCTCGAGGAAGGGATTGCTTTATGGAATGGTCACATGCCTGCAGGCATGATGTCTAATGGTCCGATTTGCTCTCCCATCCAGATCCACGTGGAACAGGTAAAGTCGAGTACGGGCATGACGGCGTGGGCATCTAACAATTGCTCCAAGGAAACGTCTAGATATTAATGATTGAGCCAATGAGCAGCAAGCCATACAATGCTTTTCACCAGTGTTGCCCCTGGGTCCTGCATTTACGATGCCAAACAGAGTGGGTAAGAGGAGCAAAACTAATAGAGCATGTAGTCAGGTCTATGAGCACAAAAAGACCTCTCACCCTTAGAGAACATCTTCGATAGAACTGCAGTAGAACTTTGCTCGATGATGACTCCCAGCAGGGTTGTGAATCCCTTTATACTAAAGATGAATTCCATAAATCTCCTAGCCACAATGATAAATGCATACCATCGAGCTTCCAAGCACGGATTGACGAGACCACCAGAAGGCCAAAGAATTGTCTGCTCTTTGATTGATCCTGTTTCACGTTATGGCGCATAAGACACTAGATGTGAGGTAATCGCATCCAAGCCATTAGCACCGCCAGGTTGGAACACACATCGAACAGACAATTCAAGGTTGGATTCTGAGTCAATTGTTTCTATTCATGTGCTGTCATTTTTTGGAGTCAGTGTTCAAATGTTCAAGATGGTTATGCCAGTGTATCAGCTGAGCAACTTGAAGGGAAGGAGAGCAACATCTAGTCCAAACAAGCTACTGGATAAGGAGATATTGAAAGTAAAGTAGCAGCCCTAGGCTTCATTATATGCAACAATCCTAGTGTTAGCATTAGCCAAGTCAGAGCATGTGATAAATGATGCATACGAACGGTTCTCGAAACTTGAAAGGATGTACAGCATCTTGCTTGGATAAGATGAATGCATCAGTACAACGAAAGAGGAATGAACGAAAGAGAAAAGCACCTTATACCAGGCAGACAATTCAAGGCCAGTGCACCAATACTCTCCTCCATCGTCTAGTTGTCCACTTCAGCCTCTTCATCAACACCTCATGGTTTGTGCGGTATCGTTTCCATGTACTAGTGGTGGCGATATCGCTTTTCTTGAGTGCCATTCCTGGTCGAAGTCAAAGTCTATGTAGCAGAATACATGGTCCATATGACTGGTGAATTCTGATCCTGTCTTGCATGTAAGGATAACGGTCACTGGCAGGGAGACTGCCACTAGTCTAGATGCAGCTATATGCCATTCCTATACGAGAGCCAGGCGGAGGTCGAGATAGAAGTTGGCATGCAGCTGGTCATGGTGATTGCGGTAAGAAGGGAAAACGGCAAATCCCAAAGGTTCATCTGATTAAGGGTAGATTGCGGTCACGATCTAGTTCACATTTGCTAATTGTTATCAAACCGGCTAACACTATGTCATGGCATCTATATTGTGAGCACCTGAGTAGTAAAATTATGCCGTGAGGTGGCCATGGTCAATCCTGACTCTGGCATAAAATGACGGATCATTGTAAATTGGTGATTTTATAGATCAGTGTACAACAGACAATGGCAACCACAATGACAATCAAAACAACATAACAGATAAGGGTATATATTTGTAGCGTACTCAATCGCAAGCTTCAGAAAGAAGAAGGGGAGGTCAATGAAACAGCCTAAGCCAACGGCACAACAACAGTCTCCACATCAGAATGGATGAATTCTGTGGCATTAATCCAAGTGCTATCATCTAAACCTATTACCTCAAAACCATCTGGGGTAGGTTCAGTCAAAGTCTTCCACGAATCATCCATATACAGAGTCTCTGACATCCCATCGTTGTATGCCAGCAGTACGCCTGTGATGAGCCCCACAAAACTAGGCTCAATGTTGTTGCTATCAATAGCAATAACAACCAGATCCACGGTTTCATTTAGCATGGAGACAGAATAGGCCTGCATGTACCGCCAACCGATGTCACTGCTGCTGATGTTATCGCCATTAATATACATGGTATATGCATCGTCCCTACACAAGATCAGAAGACGGAACAGATAGCAAGCTCAAAGACAAAAGAAGACTCACGCAGTAATCACAACCTTACCACACACAGCAGCTTTCCCATACAGCAGAGCCACAGTCTTTCGGAAGGGCCTGTGGCCAATAGGATCAACCCCGGATCCATCAGTCTCGTTCGTCTGGATCCAGCTGACTCCCATCATATTCAGAGCAGGAGGGAGTGGTGGGATGTCCCAAGGAGTAGCTTCGGAGACTGCTTCAATCCATGCTGAATCATTGAAGCTAGAGCTCGTCTATCCACCCAGTGGCACAGCTTGAAGTGTCTTCCAGGTAGAGTCGGTAATGAAAGTCTCCATCATACCATCTGTGTAGTCAATGAGAATGGTGGCAATGAAGCTGGAATCTCCTCCGGTGCTATTCACGGTGATGGCAAAAACGTTGGTAGCGCCAGAGTTCAAACCAGCTATGTAGACGGCTGAGCTGTTGGAACCGCTCCCACTCCCAATCTTGGCTCCATTCACAACGATGGAGTACGGGTCTTCACTGGATGTACTGATGAATACATCAAGTATTCACTTCATGAGGGAAAACTCGCCTAGAAATTATGATAGTGGAACAAACTGGGGAAGTCCCGTTTGAAGAGGAGATTGTTTTATGGAATGGATGAACACCGATGGCTTGCTCTCCTGTCCAGATCCAATTCGAGTCTTCAAAGTTGATAGTCGGCGCAATAGCATGCCTCGACAATAATATGTTCAAAGTTAAGTTGACGGCAGCATCCGCACTGGTATCTGCTTGATCATAAGAATACATGAAAGAATTATGATATACCAAGAATCTCACCTGTGATGAGCAGTAACAGGCTTCCGGTAACAGCAGGCAACACAAATGATGACAAGAGAAGTGTGACTATAATTTGTGGTGAGCTCTATGTTAAGGGTACTCGCTATCTCTCACCCTTATAGTGCATCTTGGAACAGAACTCTGAGTTGGGAACTATCTCAAGAGCGGATGGGTCGTTTTATACAGCTCGTATAGGATAAGTATAGTTCAAATATCAAAGGATACTGTGGGGCTGACAGTTCAAATGCACAGAACAGCAGCTCTGGGTAAATAATTACTGTGGACTTCAACTTCTTATCATCTTCCTAAATGGAACAGAGACATACAAATTCTGATCTTTATCCCTCAAAAATAATGGGTCTTATCCAAAGGTTGACGAGGTTATTAATAACGCGTCCCTCCTAGAGCAAGAGGTATTATTAAGCTTGAAAAGGCTTATGAATATATAATCCTTACAAGTCGATGTTACCGTTTTCAAAAATTTCATCGGTAAGTAAAAATAATGAGCGTGGTAGAACCAATGAAGCACCCTAGGTAATCCTCACAATAAAAGAGCAAATCGGAAGAATACCATGGCATCATGACCAGAAAGAGAGTAGGCGTCTATTACCTGCCTTCGTCCTGTTGATATTATTGAACCGAAGGTTCGATGGTCACATCAGGAACAAAACATACCCGTTTCCTCTCACCACGCTTGATGCTCTGGAACTTCACCATCAAAGAACAGCTAAAATTTATTTTTCAAGTACCCAGTGCAGGCCAGCTTCGTGGTATTATTCAATTGAGAAGATGCATGATGCACTTTAGAGCTCTACAGCAGATTCATGTAACCAATAGCAGACTATCATCAGGACGTCTTACTTGGACCTAGCTCTCGGATAGTGATCTCCCAGCAAGAAGCATTCAAAATGTACACAGCCGCCCACTGGAGAGAAAGAAGCTTCGAACACAATGGAATCCAACATGCAAGTTAGCCACCACTACAGCCTATTGCTACTTACTGCCATATTACGAAGTGAAGATGCTTGCTAAAGGGACCATACACCGTCATCGCTCCTACACAAAGAAGATTTCAATGACCAGTGATTAAATGATGATGGAAGCTTGCAGCTCAGAGATGTGAAGTTCATGAATGGATGCAAGAGGGACAAGTTGAAGAAAGAGCTGAGATGCGGCATAGGCTGGCATCCAGCTCCAGCGGCAGGATCCAGCATATATCGGCACTACCTACTGCTTCCAACAAGCTTCCAATGCCTTAAATTGACACATCGACCTCCAAAGACACGAAGTTTGGTCTGTGCAGCCTCACAATGGTGCTGAAAGTCAGCATTCCATGTACTCCTGCCGAAACTCTGTGCTGACTAATAGCAAGTCATTGTCAAGACAAGTAAGATTTCTATGGCCAGCGTCAAAGTCCTTGAATGCTTTCTTTAGTAAAGATTCCTCTGTTATGAACTGACAATCCTATAAACTGCGATTGGAAGGGCAAAAAACAGTTGGGTGGTATGGCGATGCTATAGGCTGCCATGGTGCTAAACTTCGCAAGCTCACTATGTATATCCAAATAGAGAATGAATTCTTTCATACTCCAGAGGACGTTCCCTTCTGGCTAGTGTCCTGGACCAGGCTTTGTGTGATAAATCCGACTTACTACACCAGCTATGAGCTTTGAAATCTCCTTGGCCACTTTACAATTTCGTCAAGATTATGCAAGAGCAGTGATGAATCGCCCCCATAGCAAATTTTATCGCTACAGGGGATTAGGTCGTTTTATCTGGTGACAGTGATAGGGGTGCATCATAACTTGTTGCATTGCATATGACTTACCTCACTTTCCTTCATTTTATAACTTGCATAATCATTACAGAAAGGATATGAAATTTTGGTCTTACTACCGAAGATAATTTGTATGAGCTAGCTAATGCCCTGATGTTACTTAGGTGCATTTGGTAAGATGAGACAGACCCGAAGGCACTTGAAACGTCTGTAGGCCTGGGACCCACATCAACGGAGCACCCAGATGGAGAGGCGTGAGCCAGTCTCCATCCTATCCCCCAGGGGACAATACCTTGTATTGTCAGCATATTGGCACCTCACTAGGAGGTAATCACTTGCTCACAGGGACATGTACCATATCATGCTTCATTGATGCTTTGAAGAGCAACATCTAATAGTCAGGGATGAGATACAAATGAAAAGAAAAAGAAAGATGACATACTGAGATTATCGAGACCATAAGTAGGCATACTAAGCATTGAGAATCTGGTGTTTCAATGTTGGCGCTTTGTTAGAAGCAGTCACTTGCTTAGGATACTCAGAATGTTGACATTGATGTCTTGATGGTGGCAGAATATAGCTCATATGCGGTTGTCCGATGACAGAGCTGTGTTCCATGAGTTGTGGTTGCAACAGTACAGCTTTGATGAGTTGCCTAGAATGCTGTCGTCAGTTGTAATACAGAGCATAGAGATGCCTGGTACTCACCTGGTAAATCAGTCAGTAGGAGACAAGGAAGTAACAAGGTCGGTACGGCAAAAAGCCCCAAAAGAACTTCTCTATGTACAGACAACTTCCATGCAGAACTCGACAGATCATTGCGATCGCGAGGAGGAAAAGAAGCAAGGTTGGTACAGCGAGCAGTCCTTGAAAGAACTGCTCTGTGTATGGACAACTTCAAACCGGAATGAGTTAACAAACCAGGTGCACTGGAATAGATGTGTTTGGTGGAAAGCCCAGGGCCCATGACAAGGGAGCACCCAGATGGAGGCAGCGCACATCTGCCTCTGTCCTATCCCCCAGGAAATGTTTGAAATGCACCTTCAAGGATGAGGAGTTTTTCTCCTCGCGAAGTATTTATAGGAAAGGAATATGGGGTCGGAAAGAATGGATGGACCAATTGTAATCTCTAATTGCTGCCAAAGAATGTCAGATGGCACAAGATGACAACAATGAATACACACTCCTCTGTTTGCCCCGCACACATTGGCATTTGTTTACATTCTTGCGATGCCTGTATCTTGATAGCTCATGGGTTTTGTGCTACCTGCTTCGACAAGCAGGTTTTCTAGAACAATAAAGTTGCATAAGCAAACTGAGATAAATGATGACCGGGACCAACGTACATGCATTTTTTTGCATGTGAGTATCACTGGAACAGCAAAGATGTAAATAAGAATCTGAGGTAGTAGATTCGACCAACGCACCACTGTTTGTCCTGGGGTGGGTGTATTAAAGACCACCTGCCATCCCATGGTCAATACCCCACCCTGTCTTGAAGAATGTGAACGAGTCTTAGGACTTCGTGTTGTTCTGGGAAGAAAATATCAATGAAGGAAGCATGTTTCAAGAAGAACGACAACATACCATGTTATTTTTGGCAGTAAAGCAAACCAAAGTCTACAAAAAAGTGCATTGTTAGGCAAAGGTAGTCATGATAGAAAGTGAGAACTCACGCGGAGATTCCATTAATGCCATTGGCACTAAAAGAAAGGAGCAGCCAGTGCCTCAATGAGATCCGATTACAAACTCCTCACTGGTTCAGTTGCTTTGCTCGAATGGTGACCCTCAGTACTGCATCACTGGAAAGCAGGGTGCTGATCCCAGGCCACCATCAGCCTTATTATCAATTGTGTGGAAGATGCCTGGCCTGTCCAAGGAGGGGTCATCACATTCCATGGGGACACGAAAAGGCAATGGTCATATGGTCCAAGATAGTCATCGGAAATAACTGCATGCATCTACCATGATGCTTAGACCTTGGTCACAGTTCGAGTCGGTCAAGACCTCATTGGAAAGATGGATGGGTATTGGTACCCAACACTGCATGCCAATCCATGGCCAGGCCAATTCCATTGGGAATGGCATTGGTCACAAGTCACAGGACCCCCAATTATCCCTATAGAGGTCGGTACGCCAAATTTGCCAGTTTCAAAAATTTGTCCGAACTTTTTGTCGCAGCCAACGTCCAAAATTCGTCCGAACTTTCGCTGAAAGGGTTCATCCGAAAAATTTTGTCCAAACTTTCGTTCTGACCTCCGAAAAATCGCCAAAAATCACTAAAAATCGCCAAAACCATACAGATGTCTAAATACATCAGCTAACGGTCGATGTCATTGATCTCCTCCATTGCTAGCACATTGTAATGTGCCTGTCCCTTCCTCCACACCGTATTCACTGATTAGAGTATTTACAATCCCAGCCTTCTCTGCAATCAAGTCCTCAAAAATATTCATCTGAGATATTGACACAATCACCTGAAATCTTTATGGAATTGCTAGGAACAAGGAATTAGATGGCAGATGTGCAATTCGAGACAAGCTGCAGTGCACTCGCTGGGAAGTCCTTCAATTTAGGTGCCCGTAGGTTTGCGCAACCTGATAGGAAATCGCTCCGATGCTTTCTACATCAGAGACAAAGTAACTTTGCTCACACACCAGAAACTTTGTAGATTATCCACAACAAAACACCAGAAACTACCATGTATCCGATTTATTAAGACAGACAATGCACAGTTCTAAATGCTAGGTAGCACAGGGTTGCACCCAGCATGTAACGTGTCCAAACTACTGTTCCGACATTGTGGGTCTGTCCTCTATTGTCTGAACAAAAAATCCGACCTACAAAGTCAGACAGGTCAATTTGTCCAAACTTTGTGCCAACCTCAGCGAGCAGGAAGGCCAAATCTGTCCGAACTTTCTGATCAACCTCTATAAGGATAATTGGGGGTCCTCAAGTCACTCCCATTCACCAGACAGTGGGTTCGCTCAAATCGAAAGAGCACTGTGATCCATCCAGTGGCGGGAGTGACATGACCGACTGTGACCCAGATAGTCACAGAGCGACTGCACGTATCCCCCAGGGCCTAGAGAGACATTGACCTAGAGAGCGTCAGTAGTCGAAGTGAAGACATGATAGGGGAAAACGTATGCATTGGCTGTTATTTGCAGCGAACATAATAAATGTGGCGCAATGAGCCACTCAAGTTTTCGATGTTGATGACCTCCTCCCAGCTGAGATGCAAAGAGGATAAATTCCTGCACTCAGAGTTAGTGAGCACAGTAGCAGGTAACAGGCTGCGATGGTGCTGACCTACCTGTCTTCTGGGAGGAGGTGAGACAGATGACTACGACTGAGAATCAACATAGCCTGGCCTCTAAGAAAGAGGTCGAGGCGTTGTCATCTCAAGAGCAGCGCGTAGTATAGTAGATCATCATTGGAAGGAAGAGAGGATGGCAACTCAGAGGGAGAAAGGGAAGCATTTATACCCTGCGGACCAGTTGTGGCTTGTTTGCCTCATGTTTGTGGGTCATATCCACAAGGATCAGTCAGCCAGCACCTATCACTGTTTTTCCATCTTCAGACAAGGAAACATGTCTTCATCATTCCAGATCCTTTACAGCAGTGGCCTGATGGAAAAGATAAGGCTTGTTGGATATTAAACTGGCCCTTTCCATAGGCATGCTGATGTGCTCAGTAACGGGCAGCGTGCAAATGAAACTAGTGTCTAGATCGTCAATCTAGATACTAAATCACACACACACACACTATCACCAATGTATATAAGTTCAAGGGTGAGTACAATAGAAGCACTCGTGATGTACTTAGATTTAGATAATCTAGTGGGGTTTTGTCTGAAAACAACTTCAATTCTTCTTTCGATGTGTTTTACACAAAGTACACTAGTCTGCGATAGGGGGGTTTTATGAACTTGTTTTGTAAGGTATAGTCGAGCAAGTTATACTCATTTTGACGTCGTCTAGAAGAGCTTCTAGCGGACACTTCAAATAATCAAACAACCAAAGACTCCGAGGTCTACAAAGAGTGCAAAATCACTCTACAAAGAACACTCAGGTTCTGACTTCAAGTACAAGACTTGCAAAGAGTACACAGACTCTGGAGTTCCTTGAACTTGATGATTGTTCGAACTTAAAGTGTTCTAGGGCTTATTTTACTTCAACTAGATGAGGTCTTTTGACTTAAAGTCAACTCAGCACGTCTAGATTGCTAATCTCAGAGAGAGAGGGCATGAGGCCTTTGTCCATGGAGCAGTTCAATTAACTAGCAAGGCGCAAATGTGGGGACAGCTCTACTTCCTACTTAACTCTTCTAGATTACTGTAGTCACCCTTATGGGTTGACTTTGGTAACTTAATTCACTTCAGTCGAGGATATGCAATAAAACCAGTGATTGATTAGGTAGCTATACAGGCTACTAGCACAAATGCAGGGGAATGCTTTCCTGCCGTTATGCGTCTAGTCGCTGCTAATTTATATGATTCGTGTTCTAGGTATAGGAGCCCATATCTACAGTAATTATGGTACGAGCTTTGGAATTAATACAAACAGTGAGTCACTATCCTACAAGTATCATGCCATTCCATAGTTTCTATTCAGTTCGATGTGACTGCACCAGGTTATTCTGTTGCCGAGGAGTGCCCTACTAGTCCGTGGGTGCTCCTTCTTCCATCTGCAAGGCTTGCCACATGCCATATGTATGGAATACTGCAGTATGCACAGGATCTCGAGGATGTAACCACCGATCGCGATCGACTGCAGGTCCGAGATTATATTCTGTTGATCACTGCGCGATCAAGGTCAGTCATCTCGGTACCCAACACAGCTATTCATTCTTCCAAGGTTATTCCTTTCCTAGCCTGAGTTGATCTCGAAAGCTGATCTGTTTCTCAACTTAGCAATTTTTCTTGACAGGTTCTTTCTACTCGTCGAGGCGACGAGGCATCTAGTTCATTCCATTCTTCAACTTCTTGGTTTTTATACTCCATACAGACGAGTCCCCGAGATTTGACTGTAATAGTCTTGTTTAGGTAGGGCTTAGCTTGGCGTGTTGACAGCTGGTAGAATTGACTCTTCGAGATGTCGTTTCTAAGTCCGTTCTGTACTGCTGTGCTTTCATTCTTTATGTAGTATTTAGCTACCAGCATGAAGCCTCCACTGTAGCTCTCTGTACCGCTTGTAGATTGCATAAACTGATGTAAAATTGCAAAATCTATGGGTAGCCTGATACCAGGCGTATCAACGCTGGGTTGCAGCGCCACATACAGGTCCTGAGGAACAAAGGCAGGGCTCGAAATGGGGGTGATGCGAGTGAAGACAACCAGTTACCGTCATGGTACCTGGACAAGAAGGAACCAAATTGGGCGTGCGGAGTTTGATCGATCGTATCAACCGTCACACGTGATCGCATGTTCACTGGATTTGACGACTGACCCCTAAGTATGATCTTTCCCATTGTCCAACAAATTAGGTGGATTATGAAGCGCGTTTCCTGGCGGATGTAAAACAAGTAACAGAATTATTTTCACCAATTTCTATCCCTTAGATGTTTTCATTATATGCTCAGGGTGTGGTAACAGCCATGCCACAACCCATCGGGACTTCAATCTTCATAGCTAGGAGTCAGAATCTACTCTCAGTCACCACCATTTTTGCCGGTCACCATCACCTGTTATCAATGGATGGCTATGTTCCGAAATCAGGAACTATTTTGCCAGTGTATCTACCCGGAATTTGGTGTCGTGGGTTCTGCAGCCATCTGACTGCTTGTCTGTCGGAGTTCAACTGGGAGCCATGGAGTCCAGTCAGCTTCTAGACACTGTTGATAGATTCCATCAAACTTTATCTACACGCTTCAATTTTGTAACGTGGAAAGATTGCGTGGTTGCGGAAATTTATTGACTCATCATTGAGGCCACTCACCCGCTAAGGCCCCCCTACATGTCCTCCATATTCAATCTATGACTGCTCTTCGTGGTATATTGCTATCATATGCTTTGATGATCACGAACGTCCTGAAGATGTTCAGCGTGCCAGTCACGTAATTTGCAGCCACAATC
This sequence comes from Desarmillaria tabescens, assembly GCF_030435595.1. Classification (NCBI taxonomy): domain Eukaryota; kingdom Fungi; phylum Basidiomycota; class Agaricomycetes; order Agaricales; family Physalacriaceae; genus Desarmillaria; species Desarmillaria tabescens. The sequence continues at coordinate 619,519 of NW_026848312.1, forward strand.
CTGTCGGGCTTCTTGTTCGTGTGGCGCAGCGCTGAAACTACGTGAAATGTTGCATCCTTGGGCACCTTAACTTGGTTCAAGATTCTCCTTTTACTAGCCTGCATAAATTCTAACAAACCTTGAAGACGACAAACCGCCACACCCACGATCGGCTCCGTATCGAAAGGAAAAAGACATGAATTGAGCATAAAATCAACTTTATATTACTGAGGAGTAAAGGGTATACACATGGTACGTTCCACGACTGACTTCAAAAGAACAACAAAACTACATGGGTTCGTCGCACAAACAATTTATGCAGGCGGAACGGTCACCAACGCAGAACTGCCATGCACCCACTCCTTCGCACTAATCCAAGCACTGTCGTCCAAATCTGTTGCTTCGAAGCCAGCCGGAGAGGCCGCATCCATGGTTTTCCATGAATCATCCGTGTAATATGTCTCTGATGTACCATCATTGTACGCCACCAAAACACCCGCGATGAGCCCAGCAACAGTGGGTTGCGTATTCACGCTATCCACCGCGATAAGGTTTTCATCTGCATCTAGAATTGGAATAGAATACGCCTGCATGGCTAGCCAGTTGCTACCATTGCCAATGTTATTTCCATTGACATACAACGTGTACGCATCATCGCTGCAAATCGTGATCAGAGGAATCGTAATTGAGGTCATGAAGGAAGACATACGCGGTGATGACGACCTTTCCGCAAACAGCAGCTTTTCCATACGGCGATGCAATAGTCTTGCGGAATGGTCGGTGACCAAGAGGGTCTACTCCAGCTGCCGAAGTCTCGTTTGTCCTGATCCAACTGACTCCGGTCATATTCATGGCAGGGGGGAGCGCAGGCAACCCCCAAGGTGTACTTGCCGTAGGTCCTTCCGAGGCTGCAGCGATCCAAGCTGAATCGTCGAAGCTCGGGCTTGTCCAGCCTCCGGGAGGCGTAGCTTTGATCGTCTTCCAGGTCGTGTCAGTGACGATAGTTTGGGTGGTACCATCACTGTAGTCGACAAGGATCGTAGCGATAAGACCGGCGGCTCCTCCGGTATTGTTCACGGCAATAGCAAAGACGTTATGGCCTTCAGGTTCGAGGCCGGCAGTGTAAACGGCGGACCTTTTGTAACCGTTGCCTGCTCCTATCTCATTTCCGTTAACAACAATGGAGTAAAGATCATCGCTACAAGAGTGTCAGTACGCGCTCAAGCATCTGAGCACAGGAAAACTTACGAAGAGATGATGATAGTGGCGCATACCGGACATTTTGTATTGGATGAGGGGATGGCTTTGCGGAACGGACGCACACCTACAGGCGCATTATCATTGGTCCCAATCTGCTCGCCTGTCCAAATCCAAGTAGAGCCAGAAAAGTCAAGCGTGGGTGCAACAGCACGGGCATCCAGTGAGCGCCGCAATAAGGCATCGAGAGAGACACCTGCATCGACGTCTGCAGACACGTCGGCACTGATTTCAGCAGAAACGTCTGCAAGAACATCAAGGTCGACTGCGGGCGTTGCAGCCTGCAGGCCAACTGATCGTAGAAGTACCACGTCGGCAGACACGTCGGCAGCAGCACTTACAGACACGCCGGCGGCAATGCCTACAGAGGCATCTACGACGCAATCAGACAAGTAAATGGTGTAACCGCAAAACAATGTCCGACCTGCGACGGGTGGCAGAATACTTCCAGCGGCGACGGATAGATATGCAGGCAAGAGGAACACAACTAGGTCCTATGGGTCAGCTTGCTTACTCTGAGATACAAGTGAGTGAATACCAACCCTTGGGGAACATCGTAGAACTGAGTTCGATGGTTTGGTCGAAAGAAAGTCGAAGCCTTTTATACCGATACGACGAGTCCAGAAACAAGTCAGAGACTGAGCCTACTTCATCACTGTTTGACAGTCGAAATGAAAAAAATCAATGGCCAGGAAGACAGATTTTCTTCGATTAATCGTGTCATGTTAGTATACGAGTCTCGCAGATTTTCAAAGGGCGATGATTTTTCCGCAGAATCATGTTCCAAGCTAGAAGCATGAATAATCAGCATTCATCCTCAAGCCGTGTGGAAGCACATCTACACTTACATGTTCCAAGCTAATCACCTTCGTACCACGGATAGTGAAGAGAAGTGCGCCACAGATCATCTCGTACTCAGAGCATCAGCCAAAAAATCGTCTGAGTTTATCATTCTGAACGTGAAATATTGGGATCTCTAGAACAGAGTAGCAGGGGAGGTGTCACGCACAAATTGTCCTCGAAGAAGTGCTACATGGTCACGAAGGGATGGATCAGAGGTAGAGAAGGATGAAGCGTGATGGCTTTCATGTAAGCACGGAACAAAACGAGAAGAATCATAGGTGATTCTATCAAAATATGATGTCAATGAAGTGAACTTTGGAGCCAGGCAATGTGAATGATACTAATATCATTCATTCTGTCTATACCTGACAAAATGTGGAATGAGGGTTACTGGAAGTTTCACGAAACGCGTGATACTCGCAACTAGCGGTATACCGAAGGATGTTTTTCCTTTCACAGAAGCACAAAAGAAACTAGCACGTATCGATATGATAATGGAAGGACCATCAGTAAATTCAAAATGACGATGTGACAACTCACTAGAGACGCGCAATTATCCTGGGGTTCAAATATTCTTGTGAAGTAGGACAGGTTTGCGTACAGAAAATGTCATGCATAACTTGTTGTATAATCCGCGAGCACGTTTGTCAAACTGACCAAAACTTCAAAGAGAAGCTGAGGCGCCATCCAAGGCATCTCGAGCGTCAGGCCTAAAGTATAGCATGGTCCTAGTCCCGGTGACGGTAAATGGATACGCACAGGTAGGTGTAGAGCACAAAATCTTCAGTTAATTCGGCACCGTACCATGGCACCCTCCTTGCATTGGCTGGAATCAATTTCCTCCAGGCCGGTTAACTGAGCGAAGGACTCAGAGTGGGAATCCTCCCAGCAAGGAACACGCAGCTCTCAACCAGAAAATAAGCTATTTGCAAGCGATATGGTATAGAGTTGAGGCCAGGATTCATGTCGTCCTAACTCAAAGACGCTGTATGTTTGACCGGCATGAGTTGAACCGAAAAATGTTGAAATGGAGTAAAGCCGCGGCAAGTTGGCAGTGCCGGGGTGCCACGTGGAATGACGGGTGCGGCAAAATCCGAACGAAAACGTGTACAGTTATTTACCGGTCAATGAAACAGCAAAATTGGATATTTACTGTAGGTTCCAATTGGTTGGGAATTTTGACTAGGTTTGAATGTAAGAATGTGTAATACTATGCAACAATAAGATACAGTAAAAAAAAGATGCTCAAAGGTGCGGGTACAAGTCCGCTTTCACAGCATTATTGTGGCGTGGGTATTCTGGGCTATTTTGAGTCATTGAAACAGTCCGGCCCATGTACCCAAACCTCATTAGTCAGCAACTTGGAATCACTCGAGTGCTATAAGAAAGCGAGATCTCCTTTCCAGTCTCCCTCTGATATACAGCCTCGAAATCTTTGCAGATTTTTCTTGCATCTTTCTGAGGAGCACCAGGTACAGTTATTTACCGGTCATTGCAACACCATGGTTCAATGAAACACTTAGCCTCTTGCTCTCCCTCCCTTCATCCTTCATCATTAATTTGTATTGCATTGCTGATGTGTATTGTATCTTCATGTTCTACAGTAATTCTTCATATGTGACATGGATAATATTCCGAGAAATTGAGGCTTCTGTTCTAAAAATATCTATTTTCTCATGAACTCAAAATCTGACCCAGAAATGTGTGTCCTCCATCTGAATGTAATCACCCACAAAGGCCTCAATAATGTTAATGACCTTCTGAAGAACCTGTATGACAAGTTTGAGACCAGGTGCCCATTATCTGAGGAGTCTAGGGCATAGATAAAAGTGTGGTTCTGCCAAGCTATTGCCTTTGATGGACAGTCTGACAGTCCAATGCGCCTATTATTGCCCCATTGCCTCCGAATTTTATTTCTCCTCTTGCTCAATTTTTTACTATGCCTGGACATGCTAAATCAAACTTGAAAAAGTGCCAGATTACTCGCAAATGCCATGACCAGCTAATGGAAAAGGCAGTCATTGCACACAAGAATGAGCTTGCCAAACTACCCGGTGCTCCTCAGAAAGATGCAAGAAAAATCTGCAAAGATTTCGAGGCTGTATATCAGAGGGAGACTGGAAAGGAGATCTCGCTTTCTTATAGCACTCGAGTGATTCCAAGTTGCTGACTAATGAGGTTTGGGTACATGGGCCGGACTGTTTCAATGACTCAAAATAGCCCAGAATACCCACGCCACAATAATGCTGTGAAAGCGGACTTGTACCCGCACCTTTGAGCATCTTTTTTTTACTGTATCTTATTGTTGCATAGTATTACACATTCTTACATTCAAACCTAGTCAAAATTCCCAACCAATTGGAACCTACAGTAAATATCCAATTTTGCTGTTTCATTGACCGGTAAATAACTGTAGTTTGGCAAGCTCATTCTTGTGTGCAATGACTGCCTTTTCCATTAGCTGGTCATGGCATTTGCGAGTAATCTGGCACTTTTTCAAGTTTGATTTAGCATGTCCAGGCATAGTAAAAAATTGAGCAAGAGGAGAAATAAAATTCGGAGGCAATGGGGCAATAATAGGCGCATTGGACTGTCAGACTGTCCATCAAAGGCAATAGCTTGGCAGAACCACACTTTTATCTATGCCCTAGACTCCTCAGATAATGGGCGCCTGGTCTCAAACTTGTCATACAGGTTCTTCAGAAGGTCATTAACATTATTGAGGCCTTTGTGGGTGATTACATTCAGATGGAGGACACACATTTCTGGGTCAGATTTTGAGTTCATGAGAAAATAGATATTTTTAGAACAGAAGCCTCAATTTCTCGGAATATTATCCATGTCACATATGAAGAATTACTGTAGAACATGAAGATACAATACACATCAGCAATGCAATACAAATTAATGATGAAGGATGAAGGGAGGGAGAGCAAGAGGCTAAGTGTTTCATTGAACCATGGTGTTGCAATGACCGGTAAATAACTGTACCGGCATTACTGCCGTCGTCGTACCGGTAAGTTCTTCCCCCGATTTGCTGATGGACTCAGCCTGCAGCATGTGATGCAAGCATCAACCTGATGCACCAACAAGCGCCAAAATTGTACCTCTTCTCGTGAGTAGTAGCTGTCCTGCTTCAATAACCCAAGTCATTCATAAATCACTGGCTAGAACTTTAAGACTATGATTCTCCTTATCGAATGGATCTGAACGGTTCTTGAACGTTTTAACAGGCAAGTTCGTCAATGAGAGCCGTCGGCACCAAAATTCATCCCAGTGAAGGTGAAAGATGGGGTAACGATGAATACTTCTTAGTACCGACACTGAATGTGCGGAATCTACCCTTAGATGCCGGCATTACGCCGACTGCAGACAGAGCTTTAACAATTGATTTTCTCACAAAAAATCTATGATCTGTGGCTGCTGGGTCGACTCCGAGTCTCGTTCTTCGCACTGTAACATCGCCTCTATCTGTGGAATCCATTGCGCGATGCTTCGAGGGCGCTTAAACGAAGCGCGATCACTTGACCAGAGCAAGCTGATGCTGATCGTCTCTTCCTTCTTTTCTGATATCCAGTTCTCAAGATTCTATCAGCGACGTCTTTTTCTGCCACTCACTACCTCCCTCGCGTATTTGAGCATACGCTCTGCTGTCATCGAGTCATCGAGGCTGCCGGTCTTCTGCAGTCTCCACCGGATTCCATCAATGTAGACATCCAGTCTCCATTTGCTTCCGCGGAGTATTCATTTGCAAAAGTTGGATGATATCGAACTTCGACGGCGTAATATCAGCTGCTGCATCTCGCATCCGAAGTTGATCCACGGGTATGTTGTCTGTTTCACGTCGCTCAAGGATGTATCCCTCTTTTGACGGACGATATGGTCGGACTTCTATGAGAGCCACGCGTACAAGCTCTTGTTCTCAGCATGACTATGACTAACGGCGTGATTGTCTTGTATCCGTCATCTCACTTGTTGCCATCCGGACAAAGTAATCGAACAACGGTGACCACTTCAGATCAACGTGGCAGCTGAACATGTATGTTCATTGTCTCATTAACATTCGAACGAGTTCATGGACATACCCAGACAGTATACTGAGTAGTGGGAGATTTCAGCAAGTCGGACCAAGTTCAACATGTACAGCTCTCCGACGAGTCAAAAGCGATGAACGCTTGGCAGGGGCTGAGCAATAGCTCTGATACGTCGATGTGCAATATCATTATGTACTTGGCCAGCCCGACTTTGCTTCCGGTGCCACATTGTTATCGCAATGTCCGGACTTGGTATCATCTTTGTTGCAGGTTCAATGCGGTATATTCTGGCGCAGCCTGGTAGATACGTGCAAGGGGTAGTGTTACGAGACCGAGATATTAAATGCGGAATTGAGATAGAAAATGATAATGCGACTGTGAAATCGACATGTCCAGCATGTTACTCTAAAGACAAACGAATACCCAAATCAGAATCAGTGTTGGTAGGTGTCCCAACCTGCAGAACCACTATGACGGAGCTTTCTTGACGCCCCGGATAAAAATGTCAGATTAACCTGTCTCCTTCGACACGATCACTTTGACGGTGCCAATAAAACGCTATTATGTCCTATTCATTTCGTAGTAAGATCGAGGCTCTTGTGGAAGGTGAATATCTTACCTTTTGTATCCCGAACGACAATGCCATTCCAATTGGAGCTAATGTGATATGGGTCAACATAAACTCGGTGGGAGTGCATGAATACTTACGCGTGGTCAAAGACATCTTCCAAAAGGGCGAGTTTCCGGTTGGATAAGGAAGGATAGAAGCACTAATTCTAATAGCAATTGGTGGTCATCATCTTCTTTCGACAAATAAATCATAAGCACTAACACAATAGTACAAATGACGTATATGGCAAAGGCTAAGAAACGGAAGAAGAGGCTTGGAGGGAAGATCGAAGAGAGATTGTCATCGGTGCCGGTTGACCCCAGTCTTCTTCTAGTTTTCCACAAGATGACTGCCATGAACACTTGGAAATTTATAAGTCTTTAGAAAACACAATGGCGTGCCTTATCTTACCTTCTAAAATAATCATAATTGATGTCTCGACCAGGACAATGGTGGCTGTAATAAGAGTCCTACGAAATCATATTACTTACTGAGCGAGGCGTCGGTTGCAGACTCACGGCGAAGTGGCTGTTGAATGACAATATAATCTCCATTGATCGAGTTCGATGCTCTCCCGTTGTTGAAGACCGATCTAGGACACGCGTCAGGGCATCTTCCAAGTGCAAGGAGCAGCTCTTGTTACCAAGAGAGTCGTGAAGAAAACCACCATATAGATAAACGAAGGAACTGCCAGCAGCAGCTAGATGAATGCTATATAAGTATAAGAATCGAATCGAACGAGAGCGACTAACCAATGTCTGTGTTCGAGCTGATAATGCCAATGACCTCCCATAGATTGCGTAGGACAAAGCAAGAAAGACCTTGTACCACCGTGAAGTCAGCGCATGTACTAAGTGGTAAGATTTACGGAACGACAAGCGTACCTCAACCAAAAATGCTAGACAGAAAGATACAAGCCTGGAAAGACGTTCACAATAGAAAGACCTTTACAGAAGGATACGTACAAAACAGGGGCGCCATAGATCAAACAGGATTGGAAGAGGCAAAGAGCAAAGGAGGGTGGTGGTCCAAATTGCTGGCCAGGAATCATCAGGAGCATGTAACAGAGGTCATATACAATGCCGGAAATAATCATCGTATGCCAAGTTCTCATCCTGCGCACACGAGCGGAGAACAAGGCAGGCATTAGGACGACCAGTAAAAGAGTCAAACCCAAAAGTTGGAGACAGTTGAAGACGGCCACAACAGCCCGGATGGTGTGAGTATCCATCGACACTATGCGGAGCATTAGTGCGTTTTCGCATATGGCAGTCATCACTTACTCTTCAGTTTCCAAGTGACGGACAGACGAATGGAAGGAATGAAAGAATCACATATAACCAATCTCTCACAGTGGACCTAGGGATAGGTCACAGGCTGACATTGCAGAACGAGACAACGACGCCTTACATAGAAATCTAGTTGTTTCATATCCCGTCTGATTCGGTGTATCAATGTAGTGTGGGTACCGGCACAAAGTCATTCGACGTCAGGTATCGTCATCTCTATGTTGTTGACCTTGGGTCTGCGGATATGATGTACTAAAAGGGGACTTCGGGTTGAGCGGATACGTTGGACAAGTATAAAACAGAACAAATTTGACGGGAAGATTTTTTGATTGGATAAGATCCAAGGCATGGGGATTGTACATCGCATGCGAGTTTTTCTAAACAGATTGTTTAGTTACAATCATGAACGCGGACAGAGTAGACTCAACTGGCATAAGTTACAAGGCATGAGACTTCGATTTTTGACCGGCGACACCATGTAACTTGTTGATAGAAGCCTACTTATAGAAGAGGTTCCGAAACCGAAATCGCTTCGATGGGGTATCAGTTCCCAAGCATAGCTGAACTCGAGCATCCCGTCAGTGATTTCAATATGTCGCACTCCTAGTCAAGTCTTAGTTCTTCGAATAAAATGGCCGAATGTTGTGGAGCCTGCACGACACCGGCGTGAGTAAACGATTTTGAGAAAGTGTAGCTCATAACGGCCATCTAGATGGTTATCAATCGCAAGACCGTCCGGATCCTTGAACATGGATCCGACGCCTAGACCGTCACACGCGCACCGATGAGAGCGGACATGGGCAGGGCGGGCAGGACAGGGCAGGACAGGACATACCAATCGTTTTGGTCATGCTAAAGGGCTGCTTGGCAACCAACTCCCTCGAAATATGCAGGACACCGAAGAAAATGTCTCAATTCGGAAGTCATCGATATACACATCGCAATTGTGCTTCTACATCTTCTACTGGAAGTCATATATCTGTGAAGAACTATCAGCAAACAAGTGTCATGGAAACCGGACAAAGGAACATACACTTCTGGGGATCTATGCAAATAGAGGGTCAGTGGTGTTACCCGAACAAACGAAACTGGACCTACTTTTACTGAATTCCTTCTCTCTATGCTTGGCTACAAACCTTTCTAACGACAGTACCATCAACTTGACCACCTCTTCTCCGATCTCAGCTCTCCCTTCTTCATTATCCTCCAAAATGGATACCACATCCCGATGTCGCTCGATAACGTCACCAAACAGGTCATAGAACCTCGAAAACTTCTCCTTCGTAGCCGCTTCCCCCCGTATCACTGCTTAACGCCTGCATAAGCGAAGAAAAATTACGATCGAAATACTCCGCTTTGTCCAGACGAAAGTTGGAATCTATGGCGTTTTGGGAGAGCATGTCGATCAACGCATCATGTTTGGGATCCAAAAGGATGTTTCCCCGAAGGAAGGCGATGCAATTGAGGAGAAAGAAGGAGAAAAGCAAAGCCTGCTTCTATGTGCGCGACAATACTTTGACGCCATTAATTGTCGGATTAACCACGTCATCTACCATAAGGAATGCTTAAATACGACTTGACACCGAAGAGGACGGCTATACTCACAGACATAGTGCTTCAGGATGACACGCTCATCACCTTCACCAGGTTTTGAGAGCTGTGATAGGATTGACAGCATCGGCACGATCCAGTACTCGCCTGCCTTTCCCTTCTAGACATTTGCGACACCATGCTCCACGGATGTCAACGCATCCCTTCTGTGTGTCTTTGGGTGTCGACGGTGTAAAGGGCGAAGCAGGATGTGTTAGATGAGTTGAGGGCAACGGCAACATGCATAAGAAAGCAACCAAGGGAACAAGAGTCTCCAGGAAATGGGTTGATGGGAAAATCAGAGCCTGGCGGTGGCATAGAACCTTCCGCGACAAGTTTTGTGCAGCTTTGCGTCAACTTCTTTGCTCCAGTTTCGACCAACAGAGTCTAGCTACGATGTCAGGAGAATAAACAGGATAGATACTATAACGCACCATTTGCAGTGAGTCATCTTCGTCCCTTTGAAGGCAACGGCTGCATCGAGACGCTCCAATACATCTCTATATGCGTCGAGCTGGTTCGGCTGTGGTCTGGCGGTGGTAAGCATGGCACATTGGGAAGGAAACAGTGCACGTACCCACAGAGAGCCAACATTTCCTCGACTTAGACACCCTCCTTGCTGCTCACCAGCTTGTCGATCTTGAGTGATGCCTTACTCAATGTCTGCTAGGCATCAATCGTCTGTTCCTCCTCGAGACGTACTGCTTGCATGTCGGTTGAGGATTTGCGTGATATATACAGCGGTAGGGCAGATGCGTCCTCCTCGGCGAGCATCAAAACTATTGAGACTTGCTGCTTGGTTGACTGTTTGCCTCACTTTATTGAGGTTGTGCTCCAGCTACAAGAGTTGAGGTACAATTTACAAGTGTAGCGGTCGCAAAGGATGCGCCAGCTCGATTTCTGCTGTTTCGTCGTCCACAGTGTTGGTGTTGGAGGTGGTGGTGGTAAAGAGGAAGGAGCCGGATCACCGGACCGATCTCTCCGCAGCGTTTCTCTTTGGGACCGCATACCGGTTTTCTAAACTCTTTGAAACTCTGACAGGCCACCAATGTTGGAATGGATTTTCTCCCTGAAATAGGTCAACGTTGGACTCCATTCCATTCCTCCAAAATGACACTGGATAGTCGGCCTTCTTCTTATCATCTCTTGTCTTTTTTTCCCTTTCCTTCAAGCCTTGTTTCCCTTTTCAATGGCCGCGTTGAACGGCCAAGGCTACAGGCGAGCGACAAATTCATTCACTATGCATTTACATACCGCTGAACGTACGCTTTTCTTGATTTCCCTTTGCATGAATATTGAATATTGAGCATTGACTAATTCAGTATGAAAGCATCTACGACTGTTAAATCGTACAATTATCATCATTTGGACGCACCCCCGTCCTACCGAGACGTCATTCGCGTACAAGTTCTTGACACTTCGCGACCATTGCGCTATTGAGAGTCATACAAAGGTTCGTTTCCACGGTGGTGCCTCAGGGAAGCCACAAGCGCTTCCGAATTCCAGTTTCCAGGTCGTTGCCCAAGTAGGGGGCGCATCTTCTTGTGCAAACCCTAGTGCTATTTCGACATCCACATTACACAGCGCAACAAGAGCCTTGGTCACCTTGTTCCACTATCTTCGCCACTGTGGAACTGCATTGTTTGTATTCTCATTGTCCTCCATGGTGACTCTTCTCCGCGCATATAAAGAAAGGTTCGAAGCGACCTTGGGCTCACGCTATCTGACATCTTCGACCACTACAAGGAACACTCTGCCAACTACCTCTCAGGCAAATCATAAGTTCCTCGTTATTACCAATGCTTATTGCTTTCAGAAGCATGTCACACAATATCTACACCCACTTTGGACCTTTTCTAGGGCGCGAGCCTTCGCTCAGGCAGCTATCGCGCAACAGAACATTAAATACTAATCCCTCAAGCGATGCTATATACATCGACGGAACAGGAAGCGCCGAATATGACCAATACTTCTCTCCTCTACTGCGTCTTCTCTCCAGTGAGCGTGTCAATGGACGGAACCTCGTCAAGAGCATGACAATCGTTGCCCTCGACTGGTCGCGTCTCATAGACCATTTCAATTGTCATGCCGCCCTCAGGTCGTTCCCAGATATCAACGACCTCTGTATTTCAAATATCCGATGCAGTGTAGACGAGTTGGAGTCTCTCATCCTTTCGTTCCCCCATCTCACTTCCCTGGACCTGGAACGCGTCGCTTTCGACTACCAAGTTGAAGCAGAGCCGACTCAACCTGATAGCCGAGAGCAATACTCAAACATTGATCGGCTAACTATCACTCAGCTCGACGCAAATTCGGTCTCGGTTCTGGACCTTTTCTTGCCCCCGTCTCCCCTCCGCTTCCGTCAACTGCGGTATCTTGAAATTAAAGGGTCGAGCAACATTCTAGGGACGGCCAAAATTCCAGGGACGACGGACATTATGCATCGCATCGGCGCCCTTTCACAGGCCACATCAGGTCTAACAATCGGACACATCAGCGTTGGTATGCCACTCTGAAAAATTTCGTTCCTCGTTCGCTAGCTCAAATTCTCTCAGATAGCCCAATCCCTATTCTCTAGATCTCTGGCCTTAACGAGCTCAACTTGACGATTGCCTTGGCTTTCGACTATAGCTATATCTTTGCCGTCCAGTGGTGGACCGAAGTGTTCGGAACCCTGCCTGCTACGAACGCACTGCGAAGGCTGAAGATCACGCTCTCGGGTTCTTGGGCAGGTGCTGGACTCTCCATTGGAGAGAAAATGACGAATGACTGGAATGCCCTTGACTGCTTTGTGCGGTCCGAACCTTAACCTGGAAAATTTTACTTTGAAAGCTGATTTTTCTGATCCGGAGAAGGATAGTGGTCCTAAAGCCCTGGCTTGGATGTGGGCCCATGGTCATCGCGGTGTTTGCGATTCTTACGCCCGTCGGCAGCGATTTGATACCACGATCTTTAAGTTCTAAGCTCCAATAGATCATAGCGGCCACACTGCCGCTTATCCTATAACGAATTGGAATCAACTTTTGCGTATTATGTTATGTTCTTAGGAAGCGGCGTCGGATACGACGCTTGCTAACACAGTAAGTATTCATTCATATGATGCAGTGGTAGGTTGACGCGTGTATAGTACCACGGGTATGTTATTTCCGTTCTAACAACTGTCCTATTTCAAAGATTCGTGATGTGTTACCCGCTGAGCATCCATGGCATTGTGACCTTCTTGTCCGAGTCATCCAAAAGTTTGAAGACGGACCTGTACAAAGCCCGACTTTTAGGAAGACAATGCACGCATAGCCAGTACATAATTGGCCCATAATTATATCCCTCCGAAGGAAGTTCCCAGAGTGGCCTCACCCTGAAGACGAGCCGATGCAAGTGTATATCACGACGGCACAAAGCCTGATCGAATGCAGCCCAAATATCCCGATTCCAGTCGGGCACCGAACCACTGTACAAAGAGTCCATGTCGATTTCGAGTTCAATCAGGACCGCAATGAGCCGGTTGACGGTCGGGATGACATTAAGATTGGTCGTCCACCATGCGACAGCAGCATCTGTCTCTGCGGAATCGTTGGACAAGCGAAGAGTGATGTTAACGGATTTCACATTGCCGAGGTTCAATGCACAAGGCGATTCTAGAAACGTCGTGTAAGTGCGGCCGACTTATTCACACAGTATCAGAAGCTTACCTATCTTAAAATGTCCACAACTGAAGTCGTCGAGTGGGAACTCTAAAAGGCTCAAGAAAGCACGAATCCGACGAACCATCGCGTCATCGCACACAACGCCTGTCTTTCCCCCGCAGATCTCGAGCCTGTCTAGTGCACGCAAAGAGGCAGGGGAATCACAACCAGCAAACAGGTCCAGAATGGTGAATTCGCCCTCATTGAAAGTCACAGAGAAGCACGACAGCTCCGGGCCTTGAAGGTTACTTTGAAGCTCCTCGACAGATAAATCGGATGTTCCACGAGGAACGTGGATCACCTCAACGTCGTACTCCTCAACTTGGTTATCTTCAAAAACGAGTCGTGTGAGCGTGGGCATGGAGGATACGAGGCTTTTGATGTCGTATTTGGTGCACTTGATTGATGTCAAGCCTAAAATGTTGATATGGGGGAATGATGAAAGTGCGGAACGGAATGATGCGCGATTTGCAACGTTGAACCAGTCTAGGCCTGTGAGCTCCATGGCATTTATTGGAACTTGTTCGTCTTTGAGTAGCTCAAGGAGCGGAATGAAGCATTGGTCATATCCCAAGATTAATGAGCTATCATCGTTGATATCCAGCTCTTGGACGGATTCATCGGTGGTCGGGCAAGGTGCGTTTGCAGGAATATCAAGAGCATGGCAGATCGATGGAGAGTGCAAGATGTAATCATAGAGATATCGACACGAGTATTTTTGCTCCTCGCCTAATTGTAGGAAATCTTGGAGGGTCAGCCGCACCATGAATGCGAAGAACTGGAATGATATCAGCAAGATTTTCGATATGACTTCGATGGAAGCACCTACCAGGAATCAGCGTACTTCAGAGAAAAGTGATAAGGGATCTCCGAGTGGCGGCCTCACATCGATAACAAATCTTTTGATCTTCAGAGAACACCTGACACTGTATCAGAACCTGATGTTCATTCCGTGAGTCGCCGGTACACGGCTATCTAAGGTAGCTCAACGATAAGAATCGTAGAAAAACAAATGGACGTCCCGGGGGAAAATTGTGCGGCACCTTGGACAGTTCACTACCACCGCATCCAGAACGCGTCGTGAGAAGCACTTTGACTTCAAACCCAGAGGGTTAGTTCACTTGTAAAGATTCGTCCAAAAACGATTCGAAGCAAATTTCGACGCGAACTAGTGATTGTTTGGCGAACCCTCAACTTTGTCAACAATAAAGGTGGTTAACCATAGGATGTTTGATTCTGGGAGTGTACGTCCACATCTTGAATAGTGTCGTGGATGAAGCTACCGGTTGACAGTTAGAACTTCACCTCTTTCTTCGACGGACCAGGCCGAACCAAGTTCGACGAATTTGAAAGCTCAGGTTTCTAACCATTTGGGTTAGGGTTCGGGGTACGACGGTGATGATCGGTCTCGTTCGGCAATAATGACGTGCTCAGCGCGCTTGCTCGGCAAAGTTCTGAGTTCCGCGAGTATCTAATAAAGCGGCTTGCCAGGATAGCAAAGTTCGCAGTGCGCACTAAGGTTCAACGCGCAGCTGGCATGGACAATAAATTGACTCTTCAACAAATGTTTCTGAAGAAATTTCCTGTTCAAATTACTTCGAAATTGAACGGAATGACCTCTCTTCGTTCTGCCGCCTCTGACCTGATGACGTCACGCATCACGGGCCAATCTAAAATTGAACAAATTACCCTGCTTACCGAACCGTGTCTCTCTTGCCTTTTACCATCATGAATATCTGCCAGCCGAAAACCGACCGTGACTACATCCCCATTTCAGACCACGGCCTGTGGGTTTCATTGTTTCTCTTTAGCACGAGTCTGTGACGAAATGTTGAACCTAGGATTGGAAATTTGCATACTGCGGCGTTGGTTAGCATCGACGGTTCAGGTATACCCTAAATAGAGCCTTATGAATAGATTTCTAATGGGCGTTGTGCAGTTGAGAGCTACTGTGTGCCAAACTTTGATTCCCCGTCTGTCTTCGCACGGATTCTGGACCAAGATAAAGGGGGTCATTTCTCGATCACGCCTAAGGTTCCGTTTACCACCAAACAGAATTATCTTCCGAGTTCCAATGTAAGGAATTAGTGGACATTCCCTTCGTTCCTTTCAGCTGACTCTCGACTAGGTCCTTCAAACCAAGTTCATGAATGAGCAAGGCGTTGTTAGCGTCACAGGTTTGGCTATCGTATCTAACATCTATTCATCCTTGACGTGCTTTCCAGATTTTCTGCCTCGTCAGAAAACATCTGAAGGCTTTCCAGCGACTGCAACACAGCCTTTACTTCACTGGCTCATCAGACGCGTCGAGGTGCGGATATTCTCGGTATTCTTCGGAGCAATTTTCTGAAGGCAAGTTTAGGTAGTACGAGGAACGATCCCTTGAGCTATGGAATGTGCCCCGGCATTTGATTATGCTCGCGCGGAACATACTACGACCATCCAGGATGACCCCTCTAGCTCTGTCCCTCAGATGAAGGCGACGTTCGTGTCGAAGGATTGCGCTTTAGACTTGAGATATGTCGTCGATAGTACTATGGTATGTATACACAACTATTGCTCCAACTTTATGCCTACCGGTACCTAGGATAATGTTGCCTGCCCATCAGTCGAACTGTGCTTCCTTGATTTGTCGGCTAAGGGGCATAAAGGTCTTGGAGTACATGCAGACCTATCTCTAGAGGAGGGTCAATGCGTATGGTTCATTTTACGCATCCCACCAGTCTTAACGTCTACGAGAAATGAGGGTCTTGGAACGAACTTTCTGCCTACTACAGCAGCTGGTGATCCACCCTTGACCAAAGTAAGACATAAAGTATATACTGGAATTCGTTGTTAACATACAGTCTTTTGCAGGAGCTTATGCATGGTTTGCTCCTTGTAAGTCGTATAAATGAAGCCAAGCTTACACTAATAAACTTCTCAAGACCACAATCAAATACTGGGTTGATTGGATTAGGCACTCATCTTACAGTGGTTCATGGAAAGAAGCAGTTCACAGAAGCGCCTTAGCTTTGAAGCTTCTCATTTTTGAGCCAACTGGTATTTATGCTAGCATTACTTTCGGTTCCTTGATCAACATACCCTCTGTATAGGCGCTGTTGTGGCTAGCCCTACTTTCAGTCTACCGGAGTATATCGGAGGCACCAGGAACTGGTAAATAGTCATTGCGATATAGGAACGCACTCATTTGACCGGGCCGTAGGGATTATCGGTATGTTTTCTCTTTATTCCGTAGGTTGACAGCTACATGATCGATGACATAGTGCTTCGTGGATTCGGGACTCATCGTTTACTCTGTATGCCCTCATACGACTGGGATTCACTCATGAAGCAAACGGTACGGTGGTTTTGTGTGTCTTGACGTATATGTGTCGAATCTGATGACACACTCAGCTTACATGGAATTCATTTTCGAACGTCTACGACACAAGAACGACGATGGAAGCTTGCAGATAATGTACACGATCCACGGTCAGTCGAATTGTGCGCTATTTGATGTAATCACTGACGCCCGACAAAGGCGGCAAGGATCTCGAAGAAATCGAGCTTAACCATCTTGATGGACACAAAGGTTCTAAGCCTGTTCGAATTGGAAATGGTGCTGCAGATCATCTACAATTGGTGAGACGATTGCCTTCACTTATTGTCAGGTACTTTAACCGAATCCAGGACATCTACGGCGAACTGTAAGTTCCCCCTCGTCGGCGAGAATCAAACACTGTTTAATTACTAGCGTACCAGCATGGATTGTATTTATCTTGGTCAGAAGGTATTTGGGTTTTCTAGTCGATATCATTGTTCTCACCTTATTTGTCGTCGCAAAGTTTGGCCGGCCTTTGGTACGTGGCTAATCTGACGTTCTTTCAGTTTGACGAGAACTTCTCATATAGGGCTACGACGACTGGTGAATACATCCTGCGTTTTTAGGTATTTTTGACTCTTATTATGTTGGTCTTAGGGTCCTTGTTCGTGAACTGTGCGTCAAGTATTCCTTTCATAGTACACCTGACCCTCACTTGCCTGGTGCAGAGTCGATTGTAAGACCAGCGATTGAGCCGTTCGCGTCACCCAGTCTGACCTTTTAACAGACGTCGTCGCAAACTTGAAGAACCCTGATTTGTCTGAGCCTTTCTTATTTTACTACCATAGGTCCTAGTACTTATACTTCTGCTCTGCTAGGTCTATATGGTTCGCGCCATCTTTAAACGTCCATTCTTCTAATATCCCCCGATCATTTAGGGAAGTAAGAAATAAGAAGCGCCACTTCACAGTGAGTGTCCTTATAGCGTTACGTTCATTTCTGAAACTTAGCCGGTATAATGATAGTATTCCAAGGTGCGCCCTGTTCCTCGTTAGTGAACCAGCAAACGCTCTACTTCGTTAATTTCAGATGATGCTGTGGTGAGTTTCAGCAATGCGCCGACTAAGCACCAAATGACTCTTTCCATTTATCTACTCATCTAGGGTGGCCATCGATCGAGGTACGCCTCGCTCCCCTTTCATTTTCCATACCTTCGGGGGACAATGAAACCATATGCCTACATATGCGTTCTAGTTCCCTGGTCACGTACAGAAGGAGAACTCACTAATTCATCTTTGTCAGGTTTGCGGCTGGCCGATAAGCGCTCGCTTCCGTGTCCTCAGCGCTACAAATGGCTAGAAGCTCGGGACTTTTTGTACGAAGAAATCATGCAAAAGGCTTGGAACCCGGAGAAACAGCACTTTGGACAAAGCTACGAGGAGACTCACGTCCTAGACTCTGCACTACTCATTATGCCGCTCGTGTTCTTCATGCAAGGGGTGAGTCTATGTCCGAGGATCATCAGGTGCGGAGGCGCTAAAGTAGCGCGTAATACAGTCGGACCCCAGATTTGTCAGTACCTTGAAACAGATATTGAAAACGCGAGAGAGGGGGGGTTTGACATCAAATGTAGGTCCTTGGGGTTGATTCCGACACAACGCGTGGGCCTGATCCGTCTCCCATTGATAGAATCTTATCTTCCGTTATGACGTACATAAATCCGATGATGGTGTCGGCGGGGAGGAAGGAACTTTTTGCTTGTGTACGCTCTGGTATGTTCTCCAAAACACTTTCGAGAGATGTAGGTGACGTGCACGCAGGGGTGTTGAAGCACTCACCCGTGCCGGGCAATACGATAGGACTATGCTTCCCAAGGCTGTTACGATGTTTGAGGTATGGACTCGGCTTTTTCCTGAATATTCCATGAAACGCTAATCTTGGTTAGGATTTCCTTCAATATCTTAACCATGTTGGTCTATGCACTGAGGAGGTATCTGAGGCAGGGGAAGGGTGAGTCTTAGCGCTGCATTGTCATGGAAATTATGGATTAACTTTTCCAGGCTGGGTAATGCTGTTCAAGGATTTACGTGAGTTAGGTTTCGTTACATGTATCGCCCTGGAACTCTAGAACTAACTCTTTTTGACTGGTAGCCACGTTACTCTGATATCCGCAGCGTATAATCTCTCTAGGACGCTAGCGAAGTCTAAGCCGCTGTGAACGGGAGAGGACGCGGTGTCATTATTCTAAGAAAAGGTGTTAAACAAAGATATTAATCTACAGAAAACTTGAGAATAGATTTTAAGTAATATAAGTCTAAGGATCTACGATTAGTGCGCAGGTTGTATCATATTCGAAAGCAAGCGAAAGAGAGAACCATCAGTCGATGGTGCGTCCAGACTGCAACAATACTGTTGCTACTATACAAATTTCAAGCAGCCCGACTTGAATGGCTTCGGCGGTTATCTCGAGAGACACGGCCTTATCGCCTCGCAAGATTTTTGCAATCGGTGTCGGAGGCGTGGAACCGTAAGTCGCCTTGAAGAGCTAAGTCCGAGAATCAGTCTCCATAGAGAGAAGGCACATAGCAGTTACTCACGCAGATGATATTTTCATACGGTACCCACGAATACCATTTGCCTCGGGCAAGCATGGCGCGCTGACTGAGGTATTTATCAGCAAAGTGATGGCCGGTACTGTCGGCTTGAATGACTCACGTTTTGTCTGCGCTGAGCGGCAGCCAGGATGCGACGGCCTGCCGCTCCAGAAGCTCACGTATCTCTACGACAGGACGGCTTTGCCATTCTATGATCGCGAAGTTGTGCCCTTCGTGATTTTGAAACAAAGTTTTGCCCTTCGAAGGCGAATCGTTGGTGATACGAAAGTATGGCCGGTCATTAGGTCCCGTGATTGTACTGTTGAGAATTGTAGATCTATACGAGAATGTAAATTTGTAGGTGGATTGTTGAGTAGAGGTCGAGGAGAATGGGAGAGCTCCATAGAGAGAGGCCTGTGGCGGGTTGGCGGGTGACCAAGGGGTGTTATTAATGGAATCTACTTTGTCGGGATTAAACCATCCTCCTTGAGCGTAGGGGTTGTTGGTATGCATGACGAGAGCGAGCGAGCGAGAGGGAGAAAGAGGGAGAGTGTGTCAGAGAGAAACCCGAGAAGGATACACTGGTTGGGCTGCTTGTTGAGTTCAATATCGTGACTCCCTTCGAATTTATAGGCGGCTCTGTACTTGCAGAAATGTATCAAATCGCCACTGATGGCTGTACGGGCGGGATGCAAAGTTGCTTAGAGTGTCCCAAAAGGCATTGAAACACTGGCAGAGATATGAGTTTCTTAACAATTCATGCATAGCTACAGTACAAGAATCGCAGCCATAGAATCACCAAAAATACTAGGCCGAGATGACGTTTCAAGCCACAAGGGCGATCCGGCATCATCCGCTGGTATCAAAGATTTGCGGTCGAGGTACATATCAATTGTTCAGAACCTGGAAAGAATCCATGTGGCAGCCACGCGCAGAAAAGCGAGGCACGATGATAGTACCACGGTGCGGACAAAACTCCGATTCCTGTAGAAGGCTTACAGTCAAATTTAGTACCCTTGAAAGGTCTTCAGAGCAGATTAATTGGGCGGAGGTACGCGATCAAGACTAGACACAGCCCAAAAGAGATTTTTAGGGTATACGTAGAAACCGTAGTAGAAACTGAGGTAGATTTCCTAGTATGCCAGCGGCACGCTCAGGTCCAACCAAATCCGACTCCCGAGGAGCAGCCGCATCAATTGTAACCAAGAAGGAAAGATCAACGTATCATCAAGACTGACTAGGAGCGCCCCTTCAAACGTCCGAGTGATATCGGCATGTCCGTCACTCAACAATGAAACTCAGGTCGGGTTTATCGTGAAGAGTAACTTGAAATTTTTCGTCAAAGAGACACAATGACGCCGACGGCCATGCCGACGGAGTCCATACATGTATAGACCATGCGAAATTTTGCTGATGATAGATATGCCTGAAACTTATTACCAGACAAGAAAGAAAACTTTTTTCGAAAGGTTCCCAAGGCTGTTAAACAATCCCTGCAAGAAATCTCAAGCGAAGAAGATAGTAAGAGGTAAAGAGCGGTATTCATCGTGAACACCGGAATCGACGTTGCACGTGAAGTTGGACTTGATGCGATCAGAACAATTTTCGGAAGCTTTTCTGCTTTCCTTCTCTCTATATACCTCCAAACGCGCTAGCACGTCTGGTATTGTTACTGTAGCAGATGGAAGGCCTATATGATCCCACGTTGGAGCTCGTCCAAGCCATTGTAAGCGGTGGCTCTCCGGCTCTCGAATCATAAAACACTCAATTTGAATCCAGAACAATATGCATATTATGGACCCGGACACAGTCGGCGATTCCAGTAATATCAATGTGTGTATATTAGGCGCGTAGCGGACCAAGTTTCTAACGGGAGCTCCATTCATTCAGGGCCCAAATATATTCTCGTATACTGCGCCAAACTTTAGTGCGCCTTTGTCAGGTTGGGTGGCGGCGCCAACGCCGTCCGATGGGTATAACGGGCACATCGTGAAGGACTTCAATGAAGAGACCTCCACTGATGAAAATATTCACCAATACTGTTCTCGTTGGCCACCTCATCGGACGCCCGTGACGTACTGTAACTGGATCTCAGTTAATCGCGACACCGTCCCTAAAGCCGCTCAGGAGAACCAAGTTGATGCGCTCAAATCCTCGTTCCAAGCCCTGTTGGCACGGGGAAACAAATTTATCACTGTTGACTCCCTTGATCAAATTGCGTGCGAGAGCAACGTCGTATCCGGGAAGTGGCTCATATTTTCCGATTCGAGAGGGTTAGGCGAGTTTTGGGAGGACGTTGTGCGGTTGGTCTGTTTGTTCCGTCGTAAGGGGTGCGCCAAGGTATCCCCGAACAAGGGTCACGACCGCTATGTCATCTGCATCTACGCCGATGATTACACAGACTTAGAAGATGTAAATGCTTTACGTGACGGCCTGCGGAGGATTGGCGTTACATGGAAGATTGGTTTCAAAATGGATGCCTATACACACCTTGGTATTTATGGAAAGAATGCTTGGGGAATTCGGCCTAATCGCTACTGGCAATGATTTTCACGTGTTTCTGTATTTCTGTATTCTTGATACTTTCCAAGCAGACCCAGATTCCTGTATCATCTCACGTTTCCTGATAGCAATATTGTCGAATAAATGTATCTCAAAGTGTATACGTATGAAATGTCTTTAAACCATTGATGAATACCAGTATCTAATTTAAGTGTACTTCCTGAGAAATCAACTCGACGTTCAAGATACCCCTGGCGCCCAAGGAAGACATACTCCTACTAACATTCTCGCAGGTTAACCACCCTCTTCTCATATCACTTGCCGCCGACAGACAGCGCAGCCTAACATCCAATTTCACCAACGAGCAGAACCGCTGCGAGCTCAAGAGCTCATCGAGACCAATCCAATTCAGCGGAGCCTCATGATACCGATTTAGTGTCAAATCAATGCAAATCTCGGCTACACGCCGTGACCCTACTGTTGCCAGAACCGGTCTGATCCACTTTTCGGGGGTGCTCGTAAGAAACCCCGAGCGGATGTGTATGTGGGTTAAATGCTGGTGCCCGCTCAGGTTTACGTAGATAGGTCGGGAGTTGTCTATATTGATATATATATTCCCAGTAAGCGACAATTGATGTAGACGAGTTCCCTGACAGTCATACCGTGATGTTCCAACTCAAAACGCTCCAAGGACTCCGTAGTCCCGGCCAAGACTTCATTCAAAACGACCACATCTGATGCCGACAAATGCGATGACTTTAAAGTGAGTAATTTTGACAGCGATACATCCGATTCTCCGGCCAGTAACCATTTAGGCAACGAGCGCAGCATAGACGGAGTCGACCCGTCGATTTCCAGCGTTTGGAGATAAGCTACGTCACTCGTACGTGCGGGAAATCGCGTTTCTTTGTCCTCAAAGACACTACACCGGGCTATTTTAAGGTGTTGCAGACCTGCACACTGCCCAAGGAGAATGTTGATATCAGCGATTGACAATGAACATGTTGATATTGTTACGGATGACACCAGCGGATGGGCATGCAGGACATCCCTGACATATAAGACCGCCTCCGGTGCTTGAGGAAGTGTCAAGCCACATAGCTCAATCCTCGTGACGTTCGTCAATAAAGCCGAAAAGGATGGTAGTAACTCGGACATGGATAATGTTCCATGAGCGTCGCCGGAGATTTTAAGCGTGCGGATATAGGGAGTCAGGTGTGGAGAGGAGGATATGAGGTCGTACGACGATTTCAGTGATTCCGAGCGGTACATGCAATCGAAATAGACCTTGTCATGTAGGTACCTCCGACATGCAGGCAAGCAGTCTACGTGTGACTAGGCTACACTGCTTAAGCGTTTGACGATCATTTCGCAGATGGTAGACAACAAGGTCAACCAGTTCCTGTGGAAGGCAAGTCACAGAAAAACGTTGCGGTGTTATTGGGGCCGGGCGCCTGTGCAGATGAAAATTTAGAATACAACATCATGGTGGAAGGATCGGAGGCAATCGTACAGACCATTATTGGCACGAGATGAAATAGTGCGATATCTTGCTTTTAAAGTTGGGCAGAATGGATCGGAAAATAGGCGGGCAGTGTGAACTGAGGAAGGATCGATAACATATGATGGTGAGGACTAAGGTTCGGCAACGGCCCATTACGTTACCGGGCTATGCTCTGCGCACCCGCACTGACCCATCAATTATTAACAGCAGTGAGGGAACTTTGTTGGGGAGTCAGTAGCCGCCACGAAATAGCAAAAATCAACGTTATTGAAACGTACAGTAATCGACTTCCAAGGGTCGTATGAAAAGGCCCCATTGAATAATTTCAAAAAGCAGCCATTGTAGGGAACGGTAAAACAGTGTCAAACTCGTCGGAGGATGTGGCCATCATTTACACACACTCGAACGACGGCAAATCAGGTAAAGGGATGGTTGCTGTTGAAGACTGGCCTATAAGACCTTTGGAGAATTTTCCTCGTCGACACATTGCGTGATGTCCCTAAAAATCCTGGGAAATGATAAATCAGTCGGTATTGCTCTGACAATCACAAGGATCGACCGCAACCTGACGCTGCGGTCACATGGCATATCGGTCGTACTATAGCGTTCTATATAGTACTTTGAAAAACCATACCGGGAGGCAGGGACGCGTCAAGCTCAAAGAAGAATCCGCATAACTCCACCTAAATCCAAAGATAGAAAATGAAAAAATAAAGTTGAAATCTCACAATAATAACCGCGCTTTCATTCAATCGACAACCAAGGTGGTGATAAATAAGAACGTGGGTGGATCTGATCGAGCAGTTGCTGCGGTGGCTGTGTATGCATCAAAAGCTCAAAAAAGGGGCAGGGCGGGACGTACTTGGTCTAACGCCGCAGCCAGATAGGATCTAATACGGTAGATTTAGATGACTGGATAATTTAAGCGGACAATCGCCAAAAATTCAGACGGGCTTGCAGTCGTAGTGAGGATAAATCGACGTCGATATATAAGCCCAAATTAAAGGTCCCCCTGATACACAAAGAAGAAAAAGAAATATACAAGCAGTCCGACAGTTAGAAATACAGCAAAGAGTCCGAACAATCTCCCCCCTCCTGTTAATTGATGTCAGAAAGGAGCCTGTCAGTGAGGAGCAAGGAACTGACTGGAAAAAATATTTTACGACGAGCATCGCGGAGCACGACGATCAGGACGTAAACCGTCGGCCGATGACTGGCCTGCGCCATGCTGTTTCCCACTCCCTAAGAGCCTGCACGAAGCCTGAATTCGGTTTCACACAGGCTCTTTCGCGTCTCACGAGGGCAAACGCGTTGTCGTACGACATTCCGCGATTCCGGATAAGATAGGCTATCACAATTGAAGCGCTCCGAGATATACCCTTCCGGACAAGCATCAGTGAAGGGTTCAAATGAAAAGAAGAACTGATTAGCTCGCTCTGATGGATTTAAGATAAACGAACGCACCTGCTGACAATGCACCAATACACTTTTTCCAGAACGCAGGCACTGATCTATGTGGCTACACACTGCCTCCAGGTGGCTCTTCAGATCCGCTGACGTGGTGTCTAGGATAGGGATACGGTAGCAATGAAAACCGTCTTTTTCTGAGAGAGGCAACCAAGGTGCGTCCAGGACCTGGACGAGATGCGTGATTTCTTTTTCTATTAAAGCATCTTTTTCGTATATGGCGGCTAGAGAGCCAAGGAACAGAGCACCGGATGATTTTGTCGGATTCGATGGTATCGGTGAGGGGGGGAGTATCTGGTGCATCGGCGTGCACATCGCCTGCTGGACAGCGAGCGGCACCGAATCAAAGCGAATCATGGTCGATGGGAGGGGTTGAGTAGAGGGAGGCACCGGCGCTGTGAAATACGACAGGCCTATTTATCGATGCCGGGTAATGAAGGTCTAGGACATTAACCCAGTCAGCTTTTATATCCCTTGCCTGCAGCAGAATGGGCGCACCGGGATCGACATCGAATATAACCCGTTCCAAGGAGATTCTAAGCCTCCAAATCACCGTAATACAAGGAATGAATATATTACACGCTGTGAAAGAACCGTTGGGTGCGGCACATGAATGTAAAAGGAGAATCGACTGACGTACTGGGCTGGATCTCATCATGCATCACTTTTTCCCTCCTTTTCCGACCCCGCAATATGGTTCCTTGAATTCA
The DNA here is from genome assembly GCF_030435595.1 of Desarmillaria tabescens. Classification (NCBI taxonomy): domain Eukaryota; kingdom Fungi; phylum Basidiomycota; class Agaricomycetes; order Agaricales; family Physalacriaceae; genus Desarmillaria; species Desarmillaria tabescens. The sequence goes on from NW_026848312.1 coordinate 644,885, forward strand.
GGGTCCGAGGGCCTAGACCCGGACCCTGATCCATCAGCTTCGAATTCCACTACAATTTTGCTCTCTGCCTCGAAAATTCGTCATTGGCTTGTTCAATGCCGGATCATCTTCCTTTAATTCTCTGGTCAATTGAAGTGCATTCCATGCATGGGTATCCCTCAGGATGCTTTTTTATCAAGTCCACTGTTCGGCTCAATAAAAGTTTGATATGTCTTCCAAGTGTTTGAGAGTACAATGAGTGGCTATCTGTCTATTTGAGGTACCGGTACCGCTCCGACCGTTCCTGCGATATGCACCGTACAGGAAACTATTCGATCTTCCTCTCCGATTGTACAGTTGCGGATGAATTCGGCGGAACCGAGTCGGAGCGTTCACGATCGTTAAGTAAAGGAGGTCGTTAACCGCAACGATCCCGCAATTCGACCCCAAAGCTAAACCTGTGCCAGCTTGTCTCCATCATGTCACTACTGTATGTTCTCATCTTACTCTGATGACCTCAAAGTTAACGTTTTCTCATGTCAAAAAGGAAGAATTGACAGGAGTCTATTCATGCAGCAACCCTTGTTCTGCATCCGATGTATGTCTTGTTACTAGTTGGAGGCCTAGGTTTTCTGTCGGAGTTCTGATTGGTGGAGCCATTGTACGCGTACCCGTTTTGATTGGTGCGACAGCACGTTATTCTTGTCATACTATTGGTGGCTTTTGAGTTGACCTGAATTGAGATTGCCGTGGCCCCCTTGATCATCACCATAAAATTGCGTTAGTTCCGAGTGATGTCCTGCATAAGAATGATATTCGCAGCTCATGTGGATTTCGTGGTACCTGTTATGATGAACCGAGTGCTGTCTGGACTTGTCGAGCCCGTGGGTGGAAACGGTAAATGCAACCTAGTCCATTTCGACGCCGACGGTTCCGTCAACAAATGCGTGTCCAAAGCGAAGAAAAAAAGGAATGAAGGCGCTAAGCGCCCTACTGCAGACCCTTGTTCTTGATTCGGCATTTATCTTCGGTGCCGGATTCGGAATAGGCGAAATGTCGTGTCCTCCACGCCGACAGGGCGGAAAATAGGCGAAATCTCATGGAATCCAAGTCAGTGGTCGTCTTGTTTTCTAGAACGGTTTCTGTAATGTCCAAGGCAGCGGAAAGTTTTTTTCTCGTCCTTGGGTCTGGGTAAATCGAAGCCCCCCTCAGTTTTCCGTGTTTCAGGCGTGGTACCGTGGAGCGGAAAACATGTCATATCACTGCTGCACGTATTATGAGTCGTGGGTGCGCGTCGCGTGAAGACGGAGAGATCTAATTAGTCATTTGGCAATTGAAATTCGTTTTAAAAAAGTTACTCGTATGAATCACGTGCTTTGCACATGATCTACCGGTGACTTCGGGGCCCGGGCCAGTATTTTCCGGTTAAGCTTCAACCTCTGACCACCTTCGAACGCGTCGCCAACAATCCTGCAATGACGGAGCCTTGTCCTGGCATCCCGTCCTCGAATTCAGAGATTCTCGACGCGTCTTTTTGCTCTTTTGCCAGCCGGCGCCATTCGCCGCAGGCAAACATCGCGTGCTAGGCGCCCGGTACGATGGGTACCTCTATCTATAGATTTGGTGATGGATCATCAGTTGCAGATTCTTTGACTAATTCATGTCGCCGTCCTCTCTGAACAAGTAATATGCATTTCTTGCCTGGATCCGTGCAACCTGTGCGGTGCATGCACCGCCGAAGAGGATGGGAATCGCAGTCGCTTGTAGTTCCCGGTGGAAGTTTACTAAGCGCCAGGAATCTGGGTACAAGAACCTTATCGTGTGGTTGCAATTGGGATTCTCCGAATTTTCAACTGGGTCAGTTGCCTTATTGCTCTCCCAAAGACCCTTATATTCATTGTGAATAAGTCCCCTGACGTCCTAAATGTGGTTCTGGTAGTGCGATATTCTCGGCTGGATTTTATTCCGGGACGATTTACACCTTGTTCCATGAATGGTTAGCCAAAGCCACGCGGAAATGATAGGTAGGGCTTGCCGTTATTCACGGCCATGTCTGGTGCTGACAAGCTTATCTTTGCCCACCCAAAGTCCCCCACTACTGAAAATTTTTGCGCAGTGAAGAATGGATGATTCGACTGTTGATGCGTATGTATTGGTCTCGGTCGAGGCGGTCTTTCCGATGGGCGCATGCCCACGGAGTTGAATGAACCAAGGCTCTTAGCATGAGACCGTTTGTTCTAGCCACCCCACCGTGACCCCTGAAATACTCTAACGGTTTCTTTATCCAAACACCGTCTATGCACGACTGAACAGGCGCCTTTTCTCAACGAACGTAATCAAAGTCGAGAACTGAACGAGTCCGGTCTAAGGTGAGCCTCCTCGTTTGCCCTATAAGATGCCGAGACTTGAGGTTTGCAGAACTCTAGCTATTACTTGGTTGCTTTGTTCTAGCTTGGTCCAATGTCACAACGTGTGCGCTGACAGCAGCATGTCCCCAGCAGATTCTCCAAAGTACCAGAGAACGTTGACCTTAACCTTAGGCGGTGATAATGGACTGTTACTGATGAGGCCAATCAGAAGATAATCTTATCAACCGACTGCCGGACCGGGATGCCGGGCCGTATCTCACTGACACGTGATATTCAACAAATTCTATGAAAACTTAAAAGCAAGTATATTATCGAACTTCTAAGTAACAGTCTGGTACTTGGACTCACATAGACTGTTTTTTTAGAGCCCCCTCCCTCTTTCCCTCTCGATGGACAACTGATCAGCAAATGCTGTCTATGGCCGCGATAAGATAAGATCGACCATGTGCCCTTGGGATGACGTCACCTTTGTCATGTCATCCCTTTGGTACCCGAAACACAATCATTCCATGGGCCTGGCCTCATTCCATTAACCGGGTCCCCGTTTCTCCTCAGAGGAAAACATGGATGCCCTCGATCTCAATGGACCGTTACAAGAAACAGCGATGAACTTCTCAAATACGCCCCGAGAAGAGGAATCCCAGGAAAAGAATCTCGAGTACATCAGGGAAAACCTCAGGTTGGACGAAGAGGATGCGAAGAAGGCGTCGGTGTTGTCGACGTGAGTACCGATGAGCTGTCCACTGTGGGGGTTGCTGACGTGGCAAATGTAGACGATGGTGGGCTGCCGCGATTGGTATTCCTATGATTGCTGGGACCTTTGGACCTGTGGCCAACCTGATGAGCATATGTGCCCTGGTTCAGCCTTGGCGTGTCATGATCCCACCAGGTGGGACAGAGGCTAATGGCGAACGTATTCCCGATCCTTCTTGGTGTGCTTTTTATGCTTGCACAGGTCTGAAGTCTCATATGGACACAGGTTACTCGTACTCAACTCTGTCTCACTTGCATGCTCTCTCTCCGCGAACCTGTTCCTATCGTTCAATTTTGCTCGGAAGGTGCGGTATGCAATCGCGCAGCCGCTAACGATCATTCTATGGCATGTAGCGGCTCACTCCACCTGAAAAAATAACAGGAGTTGACGTGTCCTTCGATAGGTACCTCTCGGCAGTGTTGCTCCTAGTCCCACTCGGTCTCACAAAGATTCTCATTATCAAACCCACCTATGACCACGCATTTGCGCAATCGTACTACTATGCTCTCATCGCTACCGTTTTGTACTTCATCATATCTACCCTACTCCTTGTCAACGTCCTCGGAGCATACAAATTTCGCGCCTATCCTCCTTCATTCTCCGCCTTAACAATGCCGCAGCGTACCCTTATGCTACAAACCGTTGCCTTTTCCTTCTATCTTGCCCTGGGTGCGGGTATTTTCGCTGCTATCGAGGACTGGGAGTTTGTCAACGGGCTCTACTGGGCAGATTACACCCTGCTGACCATCGGGATAGGCAGTGACTTTCCGCTAACGAGCCAGTTGGCTCGCGGGCTCATGATGCCGTATGCGGTAGGTGGGATTATGATGATCGGTTTGATCGTGGGTAGTGTTCGAAACCTGGTGTTGGAGAGAGGGCGAGCAAGGATAGAGCGCAGAGCTCTCAAGACCCAGAGACGGAAGTGGAACAAGCACTCAAACAGCCAGCAAGAGAAGGAAGAGTTCGAGGCGATGAGAAAAATTGAGCGACGGGCGGATATGACGCGGAAGTATCTCTCCCTAGCGGCTTCGTCGGTTGCTTTCTTTTTCCTGTGGTTTATGGGAGCGTTAGTGTTTTGGTTTACAGAAGTCAGACTGTTCATTCCTGTTTTGTCGGTCTTGGCTGACGTCGTGGTTCTTCTAGTCCCCACAGCAATGGACCTACTTCGATTCGATGTACTTCTCCTATACCTCCCTTTTGACAGTCGGCTATGGAGACCTCTTCCCGGAATCAAACTCTGGGAAACCCTTTTTCGTCATATGGACTTTAATCGCTGTTCCTACCATGACGATCCTCATTTCGAACCTTGGTGACACCGTTGTGGGATGGCTCGAGATGGGAACGATATGGCTGGGTCACTATACTATCCTCCCCGATCGCAAGACCATGAAGGAGCTGAATGAGAGCAGTGACTCCGTGGACTCCAAGGAGCTGAAATTCGACGTACAAATGCTTGGAGATATCATTGCACAAGAGGAAGAGAAACGTGGTATGCACCGTGGAACTACGCTTGCGAAGTCCATAAAAAGAGTTGTCAGGGACGCAGGAAGGAAGTCACCGAAGAAGTATCGCTGGGAAGAGTGGCAATACTTCTTGGCTCTACTCGGGATGCCACAATCGGAGGAAGAGAGCTTCTGGCTCGCTGACGATGGGCCGCTGTTCAGTGATATGTCCGAGGCGAGTTGGTTGTTGTGGAAGCTGTGCGAGAAGCTGGAGGAGGTGATGGATCAGGAGTTCAAGGATCTAGAGAATGGAGATGTGACGCCGGATGAGTTGGACTGATATGGATGGACTTTCTCCCAGACTTATTTGCGCGAGATCTTCTATCGTGGAACACTGACAAGGACAACTACTTACCAACTGTAGATTGTGGACTCGAGGAGATGGCCGCGCAATCAAAGCCGGCGGCCGAGTCTGGATGGAGATCTACGAGCGACAGGGATACCAGGTCGTCTTCAGGGTAAATATTTTTCTTTTCCTTTGGCGTGTAGCTACGCCTAAATATCTAGCAGCGAACGTTGGATCTATCGTCACAAAACATGTTGATCACCTCTGAGCACCTATCTGTCCAGAGGGAGGTATCGTACGGAATAATTTGTTAATATTTTGCTTCTTCTATATCTCTAGGGCTTGAATGTGGGGGACTTCATCTAATATTTCTCTTCGTCGATTAATATCAGGTCGCAGCACATAGCAATATGTATTCGTATTTTACATTAATCATACTTACTTGCACAGCATGGCTATTTGGTACGCAGTTGTTCAGATAGATTCTTTCTTAGCCTCTCATCGATGTCTTGCACAGATCAGCTCGAACGCTGAAGTCTGTATGAGGATGTTCGTTCCAATGTCGCAAGCGAGCAGACAAAACCCGCGGCCCTTCAAAGTTTAAGTTCGAGAACCGTAGTCGGCCGAACTAGAAATACGATTTTGTTCATATAAGGTAAGTCGAGTTTGTCAGTGATACGCGCAACTGGTGTCCCTACAATATGCCGACAGACAATTGACAAAGAAACAAAAGGACGATCTGGGTGAACAACCATCGACTTGAACAAAAAAACTTCTCCATTCTTGCAGCGTACTGCGATCCAAAAACATCCGCCGCCACAAAGGAACGAATGGTTGTTTTGAATGGAAACTGGTAGGCGGCAGGTGGTAAGTTGGGTGGCAGCAAACGAGGAGGCTGTTGCTGCTACCAGCCACCGTTTTACTGTCCCTCTTTCCCCAAGTTTCCCCTCGTTCTTAGACTAAGCACCTGACAGACTTCGCGCTCGAGTGGCGATGCCATGATATACCACATGAATTGGATTATCCTACTTTGCTGCAGACAAATTCCATGCAGGGAGTGGCTCAGGAGATTGGAGTGCCACCACAATCGTGCCGTTTTTCAAATATGTAGATTGCTATTGTTCTTACTTCTATATAACAGCGAGGACCCGGATGGTCAGCCCTTCTCCGTTTCACTTTCTCCCCGTGGCTCACAACCTGGATATGTTAAAATTTCATGTATGTTCTTCATTTCGTGTCATATTGTGTTGAAATTGACGTCGAATTGATTTTTAGGAGGCAGTCAGTCTCCTCGAAGTCTTAAGATCCAAGACTCTAAGTATCGGCCATGGCCAAAGGCATTCTTCCTATGACCTGTACAAATTTGCTCTAACGCCTCCTATCAAGTTGCCCGGAGTAGCATTCGACAATCTTCATATCATTAATCCGCACGAACAAACTTTCTCTGACCCATATTTTGAGCGTTTGCTCTATTTGGTGAGTGGTCGTATCAAGACAGCTGTTTGGTTCACTGCGGTCTCTTTGATTTCTCATAAGGGAAGAATATGGAGTCCCGGGCTGAGGTTCTACAACGTCACAGTTCTGTCACTCTTCCAGGTGGATTGTACTGAAGCTCAGTATTACGGTATAATCGACTCATTTCCCAACTTGCAAGGCCTAGCGGTAAGCGAGATGTCAATACCGAACTATCTCGAACGAGTTGGAGAAATAGCGAATCTATCTGGTCAGAATACCCCCGAGGAGATCAAGGAGAGCCAAACTGGTCCGGCGTTACAGTTCTTAGCCGTGGATCTCAACATATCTGTGACGGTATCTTATTGTCTCTGTTCGCTGGTAGATTCTCTCTTGCTCGAACTCGTGCTTTGAAAAAAATCTGCGCTTGGACTCCAATTGATGAACCATTCTTCTGCGGTGCGTCGGTCGTTGCAGCGATATCTATCCTGCTCGAATTAGCAAGTCGTCAAGGAGCTGTACTTTGCGTTGGAAATCTATTACCAGGTATTCGTCTTCACGTCTGTTAGTCAAATCCGGGTGCTGATCTTCCCATTACTTGAAGTTGGGGGTATTCCACTCCCCCCTCTCCGTATTCCTGTTGATATGCCGTTACTGATCCTTGTATGCGCTATTGGATTGACAGACAATTACAAGACAGCAATCTCTCTCGAGTGGTTCACGGCAACGTTCAATAATATCAACCATCCAACTGAAATCCGAAGTGTCCAGATCAACATCTGGATTGGAGCAACAACACGACTTTGGGATAGACTCCCGGAACATGGTGATGAAAGTATTACGAAATGGAACGCTTTGGACGACGCGCTTTGCCGACCGGAAGTGCGTATTGGGGACCTGATTATCCATGTAGAGTCGGCCCGTCCTTTACGGACAGATCTCACGGACTCCATCTCTCCATGGCTGCATGAAATTTGCTTGCCTAATGCACGAGAGAAGTATCCGTCTGACGGAACACGCTTCCTTGCAACCCCGAGGAGGAGTATTGTCGCCGAAACTCCCCCCGAAGAGCCTCAGGAAGCCAGGAGTGACCTGGACGAGATGATGGAAGAAGATGAGAATAGTTTTCAGGGATCATCAAACTAGGAACCGCAAGTCATGATGACGACTACACGTATTTTGGTAAGTCTCACATACTAGACGTTCTTCCGAGGCTCGCCGAACCTTACTCGTTGTACCAGCGCCTTTGGGGCTAAAACGGTTTCTTTTGGCGACAGAGAGGTTCATGACATAATGTGAAAGAGGCAATGAAATGATTTTTCGCAAGAACATAACTAGTTTTGACGGGACAGACATTCTCTTTCAATATTGAGGCAGCCAGACAGTATTTCGGTCTGTCATAGCTCTGCGACGCAAAAGCTTGAGTACGAAACAGCTTTGAATGACAACATATTTTTGACTGCAAAAAGAATTTTATATCAGGTACGTTGGGGTAATTGGATGCTTCAATTTAAGAAAAAACGTGAAAGGGTAGACGAGCCGCATACAAAGCAACAAGATTGATATATCGTCACACGGTATCCTTTTGTTAAATGCGAATCTAGGATTCAGGTAAACGAGGAATGAATGAATAAAACAAGTAGGGTTACCAGTCGCAATGCAGAAAGCAATGATAAATTGAACTATGCTGCTTTTCACTGTCTCAGGCGTTCTTCAGTTGAGGCATACGTATGAGAGTGTGGCAGCCCACCGCTTGTGATATTGCACCTATTAGGATCATTCCGACACCAAGCGCATCGTTTCAACGATGAGAGAGATAGACGGCCGTTACGGTGACGTGCGGACCGGTCTTATAAAATGATTACAGATGGGGAATAAACTTCGTCCAGCTAACCTCCTCAAGGACGCCAGGCTGGAGGAATCTGAGGGAAAAGAAAGCCTCCACCAACAACGTCATCCTCGCGAGGAGATATAGGAGTATTAAGAGAGGCGTAGTCGCTTGGATACCGCGTACAATCTTCCTATTAGGTAGTATCCTGATGAACGCAAGTTGCATCGCCAAGGCAACAGGAACCGCAGTCACAACGAGCGACGATATCCGCCAAAGGATGCGCTCGGTATCAGAAGCGAAGACGGAGGACCAGGCGATGCAGTGTGTGCCACCGAAGAGTGCTCCGACAGCTGCACCAAAGTATCCGATGTACCATGTCCTCTCATAATCCAGTGTACCAGCCCAAAGGGTTGGTACACTACCGTAGGCACTACTCCACCCACGCCCAAACAATATCCTTCCCATGGTCCGGCGATACCACTGGAGTATGGATTGGAAGGCCGCCGTGGTAAAGCGCCCGTATGTGGCGTAAGAAAACCATTGGTGTGCGTCGGTATAGGTGTAATCAAAGAATGGAAAACGGTGGACGTCTGAGACTAGTGTTATGGAGAGGGTGAAGCAAGCTAGGCAACAAGGAGCTGCGTGGCGACTCGTTGTCATGTGGTGCTCTGTTGAGTGATAAATGCCTGCGTGGGCCAATGTCTGTCACATCGGAGGAGAAAGTTGAGCTGTGACTCGCGAAAGTCATGGTATCCACGCTTTCGTAGAAATCTCTCTGCTCCAAAATTGAGCAGGCTTTGATTGGGCAACATACATCGAGTGGTTTGTGCCACCATAAGACGTAGTTGAAGATGTTCAAGACCGCGAAAGCCAGAGTCGCGGTCTCTAGTTGGGTGACGGGAAGGGATTCTTGGAACCGGGAAAGATACTGGACGACGAACCAGGTTGTCTGAACAACGGCGACGAGCTTCGATAGAGCATCGCCTTTGCTGCGATCCTGTAGCTCTTCCTCGGTGATGTTGGATATCGACGACATGTCTAAATCGGGGCGAACCGAAAATGATTTCTGGAAAAGTGCTAGACCGTCGAGCTGCAAAAGATCTGCAATTTTTATGGGGGTTCCACCAGCACCAATGAATCCGCCCATGCTTATGAAAAATCCATGTGTCTTTGTCAAGCCGAAGTCTGAAAGCAAAGTCAGCCATTACCTGGATGATTATAATCTCACACGTACGTTTAGAGATTATCGACGCTACCATCCATTGACGAAAAGCCCAGATGATTATAACTTCGGGGGCGATGATAGCTATGACCATGAGCTTCAATCGGTGAAGTCCGATGAAAACCCAGCCGCGAGATTTGAGATCGGGACCCGGAACGTTTGGATGTACAGCGATCCAGGTGCAAGCGAAAACTGTTGCGATGCAGCTGAAGATTACATCCCAGGTGCTTCGGTGTTCCGTTAGTTCGTCCAGGATAATTTCGCTTTGAGCGTTACTGGCCTGCACACAAGCCCGCGACAGCACGAGGATGAGGCCGAAGACCTTGGGGCCAGATTTCCTGTATTTGAAGTTAGAAGAACTTCAGAAAACACAATATTTGAAAGTTTACATCTCTAAATTCTCACTCAAAGATCAGCCAGCAACAAGTGGGGAGAGAGCCTTCCGGAGACGAGAAATTCAACGATGAGTATCACATCACGTCTGCTAACACGTCGGAACACAAATTGGGCATGTGGTCCCTGGTTTTCGAATGATCCCATCCATCATCAATTCTGCCTGTAAGTTAAACATGGTTAAGTCTTTGGTGAGAAGTGGGAGAAAAGGTGAGGGGAAAACAACAGACGTAAATAACTCACGAAACTTGTAGATACGAGGCTAACATGAGCCAGGAACTTCATCTTGGAATGAAACGGACAATTTACTCGCTGTGAGAGTCAAAATGTGAGAATTCCTGCTACGTTAGTAGTAGGTCTTATAGAGGGATGGTGGTAGCCGAGTTTTGAGTTTAACCCGAAGTCCGATGTCATAAAAATTTCTATTTGTGGAAGAATTTCACGGCCCAGCGCTTCAAAATTTCCGTTTAAGTCAGAATTTCGGGGTGGCACAGTCACCGCTTGTCCCTGTTTATATGTGACCTCCTGTTACTATCACGCTTTCAGCGGGTTTGTTTGGCCGATCTTGCCATGGATTCTGACTCTGAGAGAAAATGCGAGCTGGTGGCGGCATTCTGCCGCCACCGAGCGAGTCTTTTTCTCTCAGCAACCGAAGCCACCACCACTGTGAGTGAATGATTTCAAGGGGTAGTCCTGTCTCATTCATACAGTATACTACTATTACTAACTATTATTGATTATGACTTCTTTCTGCAAACCAAGATTTGAATAACCCTTGGGCCTTGATTCAATCGCTCCGGCAGGAACTATACACAGCTGAAGCTTCGGATAGACTCGGCTTCGCCCAGTAGGAGCTGGCCCACGTCGAGAACCAAATTTGGCCTGAGGCTGGCCCGACGTCTTCAACGCATCCTATGTTCGGTGACAGATACCCCCAGCACAAACCAGCCGCAGCTGAGCACGCCATCCACATGTTAAATTTGGGAGTTTGCCATTGTTTTGCCCATGTTGAACTTTGAACTTCAACCACCACCATCGTTTCGGTGACAGCTTGAAGTTCCCTCCCTTTTTGTATCTCCCTATGCATGGCGCCTGTGCCATTTCATCACGCGTGGAGGCCGATGAACCTTCCTGGACATTGTATAGGTGGGTTTGTCGCCTGTCCGGTAGAAGGGAGCACTGTGTTCACACATCGCGCTAGATTCTTGTCTGCCTCCGTCTTGTATAGTCCCCCCTCCTTTCGAAATTTCAGCAGCAAACCGGCGTGATATGTGCCTGCTGCGTCTTCAAACACTCTAGGTCATCTTGACGGCGACGTTCGACACCCTCGGTGAGTCAAAATATGTTCTGCTGGTGTCTACCATTCTGATTCCCTGTCTTTCAGTCTTTGCCGCACAACTACATATGGCACCATGACCAACGGTTGACTGTAGGCTCAGCCATAGCTTACTTATTATACGTAGTCTATGGCATGTACAGTAGTGCATTAGAGAACCGCTAATAAAATCATAATATTGTCCATTGCTATATGAAGTCGCGATGCGAGCCGGTGTGAGCCGGGGGAGCGGAACGGGAAAGGAGGTTGCTTCAGATTTCAAAATAGCGTATAGACTGGGGCCAAGACAGTTTATCCTGGGGTTGGCCCAGTCGTCATATAGCCCGCGGCTGCTAGGCTTATTTCCACCCGGAATGCAGCCGGCGGGTCGCTTTGTTCTATCCACGCCCTGGCTAGCCTGTGGTTCGACAAGTGCACCACCTGTGTAGAGAGTAAACCTCGCAAGATCAATCAATTATAAAGCTTGTCAGGGCCCACATCAGGGGCAGAGCCTGCTACGTTTATCTACTGCTAATCTTCTTGAAAATACAAATGCAAAAGTATCAACAACTGATCTCAAGGAAAACATCTAGCAGAAACTAAGCAGTGCACTGATGCAATGATTGAGAGGGCTGCCTATGAAGCTTTTAATCAATTCTGCATCAACAACTCATCTCAGCAGCAGCTGGATAGTGCTGATCGAAAACGGCTCGCTCGGTGGCGGCTGCCGCCGCCACCAGCTCGCATTTTCTTCCAGAATCTCTGGTGGGAAATCCGAGCTGAATGGAAGTTCGGCTGAGCAATTCCGTGGAGAGTGTGATAGTAACCCAGGGTCACATGTAAACAGTGACAGACAAAGCAGCAGCCACACCGAATTTCTGACTTTCAAGGAAATTTATTTCTGCATTCCCGCGTTAAATTTCTTTATTTAGGAATTATCGTGACATCCAGGACGGCCCCGGCTTAAAATTTCGGCTACCATGATTCCTTGTTAAGACCTACTACTAACGTAGCAGGAATACATAAACTTGGTTCTTTATAAACCATCATAATTATATAAAGAATAAGGCTTCAAGCTTCAAGAGGAGTCAACGTAGCAGGCTTTGCCCCTGATGTGGGCCTTGCAGGCGTTATCACAGTGAGATATGGACCTGGTTGCTGTCAAAAATCTGATCGGCCCGATATCCGAACTTCCCAACCGGCTCCCGGCTCTCCGGACCGAACATCAACCGATTCAATGACGGCGGCTGCCATGATCTGCCCTCGTGTATTTTTGTGGAACAATTTTATGCTCCTACACGGAAGTAAATCCTAGGTACGCCAAACCACTCTTGAGCAGTATGCATTATCTCTTATTTATCCTGTAGGACTTAACGTCAATGAGAAGAGGATTGTTTGCTCTAACTTGAACATCTCCTGCTAGTAAGACAACAGGTTGGATGAGAAGCTCGGATTACAGACGAAAGGGAAAAATGACAGCTACTAATCACCAAAAATTGGAGAGAAGGGGGAGGGGGCTGTTTCAGTGATTAAAGGTACGTAGACAGTAATGCTCAAATCTGTACTGTCATTAATATTGTTGCATTATTAATTTCCTTCGCCATGACTCTTCAAGTATCGACGATCCCTCTTGAAACCGCCGCTTATGCATTTCGTTTCGGTCCTCTCATCCTCCGTTGGGATCGGAAAGTGCTTATATTAGCACAGGTTACCCAAGCTCGAATTCGACGGGATCTGGATTTATCGGTGGCGACCGCAGCTATCGGTCGACATCCGCATTCTAACATACCAAGGTCTACACATAAAGATGGAATTGTGTAGGTCCCTTTGTTCGTCCGTGATAATAATCTTTGACTTTCAGTGTTCCGTAGACTACCGAAATCGAGCGCAGCAACCTCCTTTGGAGCTGATACTAGCGTCGTTTAGAGGGATCGGAAGGAACAATGTCGGGAACAAATGTCTTATCAATTTTGGCGCAGCAGAGGCCAGGACTCGGAATATCGATGAAGCCAGACCCACGAATTACCTAGGCGGCGTGCAGATGCGCCGTTGTGGGCTAATACGTTAGTAAGGTTTGTATCTCGAGGATCCGTTCAGTGTTTTCAAGCCAGCGTTGGCTACGATTCGCTGGTAATGTCAGGCCTCAACGTCAATAGCTCAGGGATTCACAGAATCCTTTTAGGCGACAATCGATGGGTGGTTCATAGTTGTTATCAGTGATAATGTATGTGCCATCTCTTTTCGGTGTTTCGAACTAAATTTCAGCGATGTGTTACATTAGACCTCCCGGGCTGTACTCTCTGTTCAAAACCTCCTTGTCGAGCCGGCCCCAGCTACATCTGTGTCCGACACCGCTTCTTTACCTTTACTATGACGCCGAATTTGATCTTTTTCTTTGGTGCAGTCTTCTTTTTTGTACCAGCAGCACCGAAGGCCTCTTCCAGTGTGGGCGAGCTGCATGTTGGGCGAGGCGGAGAGGGCCGTTCATAAATCTAGTTATCACCTTCCCGAGGAGGATTCGGCTCGAGAGTAGACATCCGCAGGTTGGATGTGGGTGCTTGACTGGGGGTTATCACGATCATGACGAGGACGGCGCAGTGGCAGAGGTTTTGGTGGAGAATGTGTGCCTTTCTTTGATTTTTCTCGTGTTTTATAAATGCTGGTTGTTGATCATTATCTTTCAAGGTTCACAAGTACAACACGACCCTTTGCCGTGGTCCAGTGGCACACAATGTTTCCTTTTGTCTTGTCAGTTCGGATACACTCTTGTAAATTCAAATGGGCTTCAAGGTCGATCAACGACCGGCTTCGTCCTTCTTACAAAGACCGAGCAATGAATTTTACTACTGCATCGAGGTACTGCAAGAGGGTTAATATTGGAGCGCTCAGTGTAGCAACTACCCGAATCCGACTAGCGATGCTCGCACTTTTGGTTGGTCATGTCGAAATTTGAAGGAACTTTGATGGTCGTATGGATACTAACACGCCGCCTACTTCCTCTGCCCCCTCGCCTTGCTGAAATGTGGACGCACCATCTGTCTTGACTAATCAATTTCTTCCTGGATGACCGAGGGACCACCCCTTTCGTCCTGTATGCTCGACGCGCCTTAAAAGGTCCCGGACCGGAGTGACACCGAAGTGACATCATGGGACAACAATAGAACATTCAAATGTCAGTCTCACATATTCGGTTCTCTCTCTCTCTTCTTCTTTAATGTCGGCCACGAAACTCGATGGACGTGCCATGCTGGCAGCGACGATAGCCAATGGACCAAAGCCCCGCGTTTTTGAGGATAAGCTTGAGGAAAGAGCTTGGCGAAAGTTCAGATTGGCGCAGGCTCTGAGGATCTTTGGTAGGAACTCCTTTGAAACTGCAGAAATAGAGGAGTAACGGCGAGCTTACCAGGCAACCGAGGCTATGATGAAGGAATTGCAGGACATATCACAGTTAGGGTATGTACATTCGGATTAATCGCCTTTTCCTCTTGCTCACCGCCCGTTTCAGGATCCAATTGAGACGGAATGCTTCTGGGTCAACCCATGGGTACTGGCGCTTATCGAACTCTACCGCCATTGGATATCTGACGGCTCCTAGGGTCTCCATTTCAAGCTCATCCAGCCTGAGGATCTCCTTCTAGTCGACTCCCAGGGAAAGATATTGCAAGCAGGGAAATACCCCTTGTTGAACACTGCGGCATTTCTCATACATTCAAAGATCCATGCGGCGAGGCCTGATGTTATATGCGCGGCACATTCACATTCCGTATATGGGAAGGCTTTCGCAGCGCTGGGAAAGCCTTTGGATATGATTTCGCAGGATAGTTGCGCGTTTTACAATGTAAGTTGACCATATTTCGCGAAAGGCGTTGACGCTGAAGTGGTCGTAGGATCATGCGGTGTACACGGACTATAGAGGCATTGCGCTTGATGTTGAAGAGGGCGAAGCGATTGCCAAGGCGTTGGGATCATACAAGGTCGGTGACCCTGCATTTAATCTCCACTGGAAAACGCTCATTAATGACGTGGTAGACGGCTATTCTCCAGGTATATCAAGTGTTTTGATGTCTTCACCGGCAAGAACTGATGTATCTGTAGAATCACGGGCTGCTCGTCGCTTGTGATACGATCGAGGCCGCAGTATACTTTTACATATCCCTTGAGAAATCGTGTCAGGTTCAGCTCCTTGCCGATGCTGCAGGAAATACGGTCAAGATTCCCCCTCACCAGGCTGAAGAGACAGGCTCGAAAGTTGGGAATAAGATTGCAGGGTGGTTCAGCGGCAAAATGGAGTTCGATTTGCTGGAGAGCGAGGAGAAGAATATCTTCAAGTATTTGAAGGAGTAACGTTGGTTGCGGTTAGAATGTTCTTTGCAATGACTGGGTTCAAAATAATAGAGACAATTCATACATGTTAGAGCGTCAACAAAGCTACAAGTAAAGTGGATGCAAGAGGAAGAGACAGTACGTAATTATTCAGTGATGCGTGTTTGAGGGGAGTGCTCATTTCCTTCACTAACCGACGAACTTCCTTCCGTACTTCTTTTTACTCTTGGGGAGACACACTTGGCCGAGCCACATCGACATCATGCTCATACTGAAACCCGCTCGAGATGCTGTAGACTCGACCGTCTGCAGGTGAATCTCGTACGCTTTGAAGTGAGGCCGAGTGAGAGCGTGGTCAAGAGCTGCCCAACCAGGAGCACTGCGGGTCGGAAACTTATTCCACACTTCACGGGGAATGTTTTCGATATCGACTTCAACTTCAATAGTCACCTTGGTGAGATGGCGTGGACGTCTGAGCTGGCTGAGAGTGGAGGCCCACCAGTCGATCGTCATGTTCGTCTCGAAGTTGCCGGCGATGAAGAGGCAGAAATGAACATGATGGATAGTGTCGCCGAGGTCGAGTGGCTCTAGACGAGTGACTACGCAGGAAAGGAAGTTTTAATCAGCGCGCGAAAGAAGATCGTGACACATGGACTTGCCAATATTGAAATGGTCGATGTCAATCTCCCAGAGGTTGGGACACAGCCTGATAAAACAGGACAGTCGGCGAACCAAGTTCGCGTCGTTGCATATGACATCCGAGTTGTGTCGGAGGGTCAGCTTGGTCAGGTTGCGCAACGCAACTGGCGAACGACGACTGGCGAAAAGATCGAGGAAGACCCATCCAGTAGTGTTGTCGACGTATATGGAGATTTGCTGGATCTCCGGCCCTCGCTGCCCGTCACGAATCACGCTAGCGCTGACAGATGTGGCCTCCACAGGGTCTGCATGCGCGCTGCTACCCGACTCGTACTCTCGAATCTTGATCTCTTCAGTATCCAAGTTCGCGAGGTTGGGGTAAGACCTGACGACGGAAATGAACTGATCCTCGCTGCACTCGATGCTTTGTAAATTCAGGACGCAGACGTTGGGGAACGAGCAGAGCGCGTTGATCAAGACGGGGGGGTTCCTTGCCTCGAGCCAGTTTTGGTCCCAGATGTGCATGCCGAAGACGGGGAAGCGGGGGTCCTTGAGTTGCGCGAAGAGAAAGGGGATGTACTCGTCGCGTCCGATCTGCTCTGAGTTGCTGTTGATGTACAAGCCGGGGCCGTAGATGTCTGGCTCGGGCTGACCGGCACCTTCTGGAGCCCCGAGTGCCTTGTATAGGCTGGGAGCGGTGAGCATGTGAGCATACAGGACCTGAGAGCTGTATTTCTGGTGCTTCCCGTATTGGAGGTAGTCTTCCAAGGACGGTGTTCTGACAGTAGGAGCCCTTCGTCGAGGCGGCATTGTTAATCTATAGCGAACAAATGAGGATGTGATAAAATCGGAACCGAACGGAGGCTAACCTAGGTCCAAATCGAGACACGATGGAACGAGTTGAGGAGAGGAAAGAGACGCGTATTTATATTCCTTGAAGCTGCTGAGCCACTCGAGGAGCCACTGAAGTTTAGCATGCCGAGTTAGGATTCTTCAAACGAATGCCTATATCCATAATCATCACGGTATTGTTTTTAGTCAGAGGTTCAGGGACATACACGTACCGACGCGTCGAGACGTCGTTATGGCCAAGTTTGGGTACAATGTCGTTTATTATACGTCCTGTTTCTCCCAAAAACTACCGCATACACGGACGCTATTGTAAAACGGCCAAGTATATGTTGGCATGACGTCAGGAGAGTGGTAAAATTCACCACGATCAGAGCGGCGAGTCTGGCCCCTCGAGAGGTGACTAGTACTAATGCTTCGGGTTGCGTCGTTTTTGTATCGGCCTCGAGATATCTCCAGTCCACCGGCGCGCCGAAGTAGGTTACGGCTTGCCAGCAACAGATACCTGCAAGCAGACGATCTTCCACATTGGGAAATTCCGCGACCTTCAGTCAGCCAAAAGCCGGGACAGTTACCGTTCAGCAGAAGTTACTGACAAATTTTCTACGGATTTGGAGTAAAGGTCAACCCACAGCCCAGGAAAGAAAATGTTATAGCTTACATCAACTTGCACGGGCTCGTCCAGAATTACAGGAATGGGACGTTTTTTGGCCTTATTTTTAGTGCGCGCGAGTGAGAAATAAGGCGAATGTGCGTTGCTTGGATACGCGGATAGCTAAAACAATGCCTAGGACGATCCATTCTAGTTAAAGCAATTGTTTAACGGTGTTCTGGAGGCCACGTTGCATTTATTAGTGTACAGTTTTTGGAGGGAAAAATATATACTAAGCAGCAGAAAATTCAGTGTTGAAACCCAATTATGGAGAGGAAGAAAATCACTGTTGTACGCACATTCTGAGTGTTTGATGGTCAAGAACAACTTCAAGCGTGGGTTGCAGCCCCGGGTAAGTCCGGCTTAGCCACGTGGCGCGCTTGATCTCAACATCGATCCCTCATCGATCGGTTTTACTTCGGACTCTACCCTACTATCCACGGAGGCAATTCACGTTCAACAACCTTTTCGTTTATCAACATCAGATGGGGGGCGGAGGGCTCGTGTATAAATCCTGGGAGCCCGACATGGGACGAAGTGAATTTGGTATAAATGCAGGGCTTCCCTGCCTTCCGTTCTAAAACATCTTTTGGCGGTGAAAAATTATTTTGTGCGTGCGTCTTCTTCGGAATCCGTCTTTTTTTAATTGTTCGGGCTTAGCAGACGTTCAGGATCCAGCCATGTCCCTGAGCACCGAGCATACGAAGGGGCGCTGCAACCCGGACCGAAGAGCCAGGTATCTCAAATCGCGGTATACTTTTGGAGAAACAATGAGTATTGACGATAGTTTGCACAGACGAAGAAAAGAGGATCTGCTCGTGTAGAACATTGTGATCTTATTTGGGTATAAAGATCTCTATTGTCCGTAGCAGGTGAGTAAGTGCCTCACACCAAGAAAAGTAAAATTTCAGCCGAATTTCTAATTGTCCAAAACTAAATAAGAAACTGGTGGGATACCATATATAGGTATGCGCCCTCTCCCGCCCCAAGGCGGGATGGAGCGGGATTCCTATATATGGGTTTTTCCTGGTTTTGGAATTAGTTTCTGACCAACAAAAACTCGGCTGAAATTTTACTTTTTTTGGTGTGCCTCGAGCCTCAGTTTAGCAATCCGCTGATTGGCAGGATGTAGACGTTGGCGAGTCCAAACAACAGCCGCTGGCTTATTGTGAATAATATTGTGGCGACTGTTGGGGTGGAGTAATCGCCACTCTAGGATATATACAGCCCTATCCGTATGCGTACCCTCTGTCGCGACCCAGTCGAACCCAAAGTACGAACCCCTCCGTCCGTCTGAATCTGGCGCTGATCTACCCTCGTTTATAGAGCTATGGCCTCGGCTATATTTTTCAAGGCGTACCTGACGCTGGGCCAAGGTCAATCGCACTCTTGCCGGGAGTTGTACGCGCACGTTCAACACACCCCTACGAAGCTCCGTGCTTTGGCTCGCTTGAATCAGGGAGCCTTTGCACTTCGAAATGGCGAGAAGCAAGAGAGCCCGTTAATTATCGACGATCCCGATTCTTCTATCCTTGGACGGGACCAGTTCTTCCGTCTCCTCGTTGAACTTCTCAAGGATCCTCAGATTCCGATCTCCAGCTTGGAGCTGTCCGGCCTGAGCTGGTTCAATGTCCCTGACGTAGGATCGTGGCACGCTGCGCTCACATCGTTCCCTAACGTTTCCTCGTTGTGTCTGCAAGACGTAAAATGCGACGAAGTTCACTTTCTGGCTCTTATTCGATCGTTCCCAACCTTGAAGGCCCTGCAACTTGACGAGAATCAAATACGGGCGTACGAGGTGACAAGAAGTTTGGGCGTGGAGAACTTGGAGTCGCGATTTGCGAGCATCGAGGATATTCGTAATGGCCAGCGGGGGCCGGAACTGGAGGCTCTTCATATTGGCATTACCACCATTTCCGACCAAATCATGATCGACCTTTTCGTTACGCGGAACTCTCCCGTCGCCCTGCATCATTTGAGGGAGCTTGTTATCCGGGACTATGCCAAGTTTGTTTGCGACATAAGCTTCGCTCGCCGTTTAAACATGCTCCTCAAATTGACGACCGACCTGTTTGATCTCGACCTGGACAATTTCAATATCAGTATGTGTATATATCACTTTTGTGTGATTGTGCGTTGACTATTTTACTGTGCTAGCACGGTCTCTTCCCCCTCTGGACATTCCCAACCTTCATTGGTTCCGCTTCACCATCCACTTGAACCACGCATATCAGATGGACCAGGCGATCTTTTGGTGGATAAATACGCTTCTCCATCTACCAAGGGAAAATCAGCTCAGGATGATCACGGTCACGGTGGAGGTCGATACGGGGGGGATACCCAGCCGTACCCCGTTCCCTCGTGACCTCTCTGCTTGGACGGCGTTGGATCGAGCGATGTGCCGTGACGAGATCCAATTGGAGGAACTCTTTGTCAAGGTTTGCGCGCCTGAGGACGATGGGCGTATCTTTCGCTGGATATGCACGCGATGCCTTCCTGTTAGCCGCCAACGATATGTGTCGCGATTCACTGGGGACAACCCGTGCTTTACCTTGTTGAATGACCGCCATCAGGTGGTGGATCTGAATGACTTTTTGTGACGTTGTAGAGGGATGCAGAGGGATTTGAAAAGTGGATGGAAAATAAGTAGAGTGAGGGAATTGTGAGGAAAAGTTAACTAGTAGGGTTAGGGTTAAAAATGCTTTGTATGTTCGTGTTGTTTTGAAATTGCTATCGTGATGTACCTTCTTGCTCTGTACTATCACCATGGACGACGAAACGGCAGAAATCGAGCTGGTGCGTCCGTCACGACTGCTATATGCAAACCGAACCTCAAGTCTTGTAGCTGGAGCAAAATCTCAATAAAACGAGACAAATATCGCAAAGAATGACAAGTAAATTCCATACATTTTCTCGGCGGCAAACACTTAACCGAGTAGCAATTCTCAACAGTTTTGATACCCGACTGGCCAAGCTAGAGAAGTCGATATTGCCGCTGTACACATCTACGCAGATTCTCAATCGACGTGCAAGCAGTACGTCGCCTTTCTTCGAGGAGGAACGGAGGACTGATGCCCAGCAGACATCGAGAAGGCGTTACTCAAGATCGACGAGCTGGCGAGCAATCAGGAGGGCGTTGCGGTCGAGGAGGCGCTGATTCTCCGTGGGTAAGTGTACCGCTTCTTTCTCAATATGCCTTGCTTACCACCGCCAGACCACAGCCGAACCAGCTCGACGCATATAGAGATGCATTGGAGCGTCTCAATGCAGCGATTGCCTTCAAAGGATCTGAGGGCGACTCACTGGAGACGGTGCGTCGTAGCATCTATCCCGTTGGTATTCATTCTAATATCATCTCCAGGCTCGGTTGGTCGAAACTGGAGCAAAGAAACTGACGCAACTGTACACTAAACTGGTCGCGGAAGGCTCGTCGGGTTCCATGCCTCCACCAGGCTCTGATTTTCCCATTAATCCTTTCCCGGCGTCACTGCTGGAGACTCTCGTTCCCTTGGTTGCCTTCCTACGCACGTTACCGTTGCCCTCGACGCACCCGTCACATCCTGCTTCACCCGCTATACTGTCGACACTCAAAGAAGCACAGAAGGGATATGCAGACATGCGTGGAGCATGGTGTCGCAAATGTCTAGAAGGCCAGGGCAGGCGAGTGCTAGATCGTGCCGATACCATCGATCCCATTGCAGCTGGGCTGGAGTTTGGTAAATGGGCTGAATCGATACTTGACGTTGCCGAGGTCCGTGCTGAATTCTTTGATCTCCTCATAAATTTAACACTGTATACAGGAGGAATTCAACCTTCTTGAGAATCTCTCGCCACTTTCGAACCCGCAGCTCGCATACGGCGCTCTCATGAACCCCATTCTCGTACTCTTTAGTAGCACGCTCAACTCTCTTATCGGTTCCATCAAGCGTTCCCTGCACAAGTACAATTTCCTCGCCCTTTCTTCATACGAGTATATGCTCTCTTTGCAGTCTCGATGGGACAAGACTATGGCTCGGAGGGGTACTGACGCTCGGAAAGAGACAAACGAGTTTAGGGATGGCTTACAGAGCTTACGGAATGTTTGTCTTCGGAGCTTTCCCGAGTTCCTGGCCGATGTGAAGATGGCGTCAATGGGTAAGGGTGGCGAGTTGGGCACCACGCTTGCAGATTTCGTCGTTTCGGTATGCATCTCCATGTCCATTCTTCTCCGTACTGATCATCGTTGTCTGGCAGACAGTGAAGTATCTGGACCGCCTGCCCGAGGTGCAGAGCGCTGCGGGCGCCGCTCTGATGACCTTGGGTGATGGGAACTGGAAAATGGGTGAGGGTGTACAAGTGGGAAAAGCCTCAAAACTTGGTGAAGGTGACGAGCATATCATCCTGGAGCACTATGTCTGTAAGTACAGTCGTCTTCTTCGACGCTAAGCCGTATTCAAGCGCATACTGTATTGCAGATGACGTGGTTAATACGACGATTAACAGCCTCAACGTATTATCGCGCACACAGAAGCGTGCTGTGCTTTCTTCCATCTTTCTCCTCAATAACATCGCTTTCCTTCGAAGAAACATCCTCTTGGATCCTAAGCATGATGCGCTGATCGATATGCTTTCCAAGCCAACGCAAGATGTCATAAATTCAAACTTCCGTGTGGCCAAAGCGGCATATTTCGACAGCAATTTTTCTCCACTTATGCAAGCATTAAGCGACGATACCAAAGAGAAGGGGAAAGCAGCTACGAAGGAGAGATTTACGAGGTTCTTCGATTTGTTTGATGAGGTTATCGAGCGTCATCGGGGCGTGGTGTCTGTTTTGGAGGATGATGAAGAAGGGAGAGCTGAAATCGGAGAAGAGGTGGTCAAATTGATTGTACCGTCGTTAGAAAGGTTTGTAGCCAAGCATAGAGAGAAGGAATTCAGTAAAAGTAGGTTCAGTTTCGTTCGTTCGGGTAACACTACTGATCCTCTATTGCGTAGATCCCCAGAAATGTATGATTCGTTGTTCGGTTTTCATGACAATTGTTTGCTGATAGTTCTTTACAGATATCCGACTTTCAGTAGAAGATGTAGAAGCACAGTTGCGATCTATATATCGATGATATCTGAATAGCGATCTTTTCTTGGGCGTCCCGCATGTTTTGATGGAGGTTGGTTGCCAGGCAGCCCTTTGGAACGACTGGAACGACTAAAAAGACTGGCATGTCCGCTTTCATGGGTGCGCGTGTGACAGCTTAGGCCTCGGATCCATGTTCAAGGATCTGCACGGTCTTGCGATATGATAACCGTCCGGGTGGCTGTTATAGGCCATATCTCCTTTCTTAGAATTGCTTTATTCGCACCGGTGTTGTGCAGGCTCAACAATGCTTGACCTTTATAGTTCGAGAACTAAGACTCAACTGCCAGTGTGACACATTCGAATCACTGACAGGATGCTCAGGTTCAGCCATGCTTAGGAACCGATGGCCTTTCGGAACAAGTTCAAGTTCAGAACCTCTTGTTTCATTAGGTTCCTATCAACAAGACATGTCGCCGGTCAAAAATCGAAGTCTTTTTGTTTATATCGTTCCATATTGCCAGTTGAGTCTACATCTGTTCGCACTCGTGATTGTAACCAAACACCCTTGTTTAGAAGAACTCACATGGGTGGAAGCTCGTGGCTACGGAGTTACACTCGAAAACTCAGTCACACTGAGGTGCAAAGGAATGAGCTCGTTATTCGTGAGACGACACGGTACGGGTGGTAAACCAGAGAGGTGATGTGGCAAGTCCATGGTATATAGGCCACACCGGGAATATCCAGGGTAACCGGTATCCGGGGCGATTGTACAAAATTAACCCTCATGCCATGACAAAAGATCTTACCAAAATCTTCCCATCAAGATTGTTCTTCTGTTTTTGGCCAGCGTATTCAGCTCGGTCCTTCAGTCCCCTTTTAGTACATCATAACAGCGCACTTGAGGACAACATAACGATGATCATGTTCGGAGTCGGAGTCGGTCGGTCGGACTGAGTATCGTTTGGTGCGGAGACGTTATCGTCCAATAACGACACCGAATCAGATGGAATATGAAACAACTGCGTATATAAGAGAAGGCGCCATCGTCTCGTTCTGTGACCTGTTTTCACGACCGCTCTGCGAGCTTGGTTATATGTGATTCGTCACTCATTTTTCCCTACTTGAAATCTGCAGAAGAGTAAGCCATGATGTCCACAAGGCAGACCAATGCTTATCTCCTCATAGTATCTATGGATGTTTATGTCGTCCGGGATGTTATTGCCATCTTCAATTGCCTACAACTTTTGGGCTTGATCCTTCTACTGGCAGTTCTGGTACCTGCCCTGTTTTCCGCTCATATCCACAGGATGAGGACTTGGCATGCGATGGTCATTTCCGGTATTGTATATAACTTCGGTTACATGCTTCTGATGATTCTCGGCCGGCAACTTGGACCAGCACCGTCCTTTGCACTTTGTCTTTTCCAATCCTGTTTGATCTATTGCGCTCCGGTTTTGTATGTATCATCCCGCAAAGGATTTTATATTGCTGAGCACTTTTTTCCAGACTCGTCTCTTTCTCTTTGGCATTTGTGATTGAGGTAGGCTTGTCGTTCGATAAATAATCCGCGGAACATACACTGACTGTGATGTTAGGTCTTCCTTGTTTTGACTGATGCAATTTATGGTATTCCACTGGCGTCATCAACTCGTGTGCATAAGTTGGTCAGCCGCACCCGTTCGATTTAGCTCTTCTGCTTATCTAGTGTGCTCTAGCTGCTGGCAGTTCCCTCGCTTATCTATATGATAGTTTTCTCCACGACACTCTTGGTAACAGGCTGAGCTTCTTCCTACGCTCGGGAAATGCGCTGATGGCAAGTGTTATAGATTGGTCTTCAAGAACGCGAGACCGTCAAACGTGATGAATGGAGTCTATATTGTCATTCAGCAGCCTCATCTCCGTGAGTCTGCCACTGATTCCTCGCTCTAAGAGTAACAAGATTTTTGTAGGACTCTTATTACTGCTACCTTTGTCCTAATCGAGGCATCAACTATGATTATTTTGCAAGGTAGGCCCGACGATCTATTCTCGTGTTATCTTCGAAGCTTACAAGCTTTCCCCAAGTATCCATGGTAATCATCTTATGGAAAAATAAGAGAAGATTGAAATCAAACGGCGCCAATGACAACCTCTCTCTAATCTTCCCTCTAAGTCTCTTCTTCAGATCCTTGATGTTTGCCGTGTACATTCTTCTTGGTATTGGGTTCGTGTCCGCGGTTTTTTTTTTGACAAAAATTAGGTTGACAAGCAATTATCCCTAGAATCAGTGCTTCCATCATCCCTAGTCCAACCGGCAGTTCTCCCGTTTGGAAGATGACTTTGACTACACGTAAGTACTCCGCTGTCTCGCTTGATTCATCCGGGTTACTAACATGGTGCATCAGCCCCCATCGCAATGGCACTCTCGTTTGGTACACAAAAAGTAAGAACCTGGCCTCAGTCCGTCGGATTCCTCGATCTCATCATCTAAACGGACAGGATACCATAGCGTTCTATTGGCGCTACAAGAGAGATGATTATAGGGAGGGAATAGGCTCGAACAAATTGGTCTGACATTCTTATCAGAGACATGTAGGAATCTTTGCCGTAGTGGTGCTGTGAATTTCTATGGACTCATAATTACATCATTCCTTTAGCTATGTTTACCTGTTCCTTTGGACTACTACGTATGCGCCTTTTTTTGGCCTTTTCCACAACTTGATCTAGGATTTCTACCACCATGTCGTGTCTTCGACTCTATATTCTTTGACAATATACGCCCGAATCGTACTCAATCTTGGGTTGAAGACCCTTCCCGTGGCAGATCCTTTACAGCTGCAGGTTGGAACCATGATTTCAGGAGTCTGGTTTACCGCTTATGTATCTGCGTTCTCTCGTAACATAGCGTAGGTACCAATTTTGCGGCGGGCAGTTGTTTTATTATATGTCAGATGCAGTATAAGTAAGTCCGAACAACGATGGCAAGATGGTATCGAAAGCAAAGGTCTGAGGCTGGTCTAAGTAGGTCCCCTTATGCGCCAATGAACCAGACCTATCGCAGAAGTCCCCTCAGCCTCACCCAAACATTCATCGACTTTGAATTGCAGACATATTCCAAGTCTTCTGAACTGATCGTCCTGCATCCAATTTTGCTCTCTCCGTCCTCCCTCAGAAATCCATCTTCGCCCAATGCTATAGTTTTTTCTCGATTAGTGTGCACAATTTCCCTCCCAGACATCCGCAACCACTCCAAAATAGGCTTGCGAATCCATTTATCTCTTCCATTGACAAACCATCCCAGATGTCCGCCCCCTTCGGTACTAGCCATGATCACGTATGGATTGTCCACCGGATCGGGGATACGACGCACGACCGGGTCGTCGCGTGCGTTGAGGGTCAATAGCGGAACACGGACATCTGGTAATACATAGTGACTCGACGCCCACTTGTAATAAGCACTTCCAGAAGGAAAGGGAAAGGGGGGTTCTCCGGCGCCTGCAACACGCGAATAGAAATCGTCGAACTTTGAGAGTGTCGGAAATTTCAAGGCCACCGTTGCTGTGACGAGCTCTTTGAAAGAAGGGTCCTTTCCGAGGGCAACTTGGTTTTCTGTAACGATCCTGACAAAGTTTCCACCGAGCCCTTTGGAGTAGAATCGTCCAAGGAAAGAACTCTCCAATCTAAAAACCCATGATCCATGTTGTCGTCAGGAAGACAGGTACAGTGTACTTACGCCTCACTATTTTCCGAAAGATTCCAGGGCTATTGCACGTATGTCAGAAAGAAAATAATAGACAGACGACTGGCACAAAACTTACACAGCCAAGAACAAATGCAGTGGACAGTCTACTTTCCTCCTTCTCCTCTGCAAGATATCTTATCATTATATTTCCACCCAGAGAAAAGGCCAGCCCCAGAAGAGGTGCCTTGGGGTAGCGGTTGCGCACGTAGATCAAGGCCTGTCTCAAATCATCTGTCGACCCTGCATTGTAGAATAGCGACGAAGTGATCGGTACATCAGCACCTGTGAACTTTGTCGATTTCGAGTAGTTCATCGTAAGAAAAGGGGCTTACATCCTCGGAAATTGACTACCACAGCTCGGTAACCAAGACCACCTTGCTCGATAGGCGCACATGCAGGTGATAAAATTGCTTTGACGTAAGGCTCCCAAGATCCTAGTGGATTGGTTATGCGGCATCCGGCTTAATTTCGTCCCCTAGACATACCTCCCGTTAATCCTGTTAGTACTACTATGATGGGAGCATCTTGTGCCACAGACACGTCGTCGGGCGGGGTAAAATCCAAGCCTCTGAATGTTCGTCGGATGAATTCAAGTTGGGTCTCAAGGATCGAAGGACACAACATACAAAGTACCACCGTCCAGAAGACGAAGATAAGTCCTATAAATATATTGTAAAAATCACATTATGCTTAGTATGGAGAGCTATACCTTGAGTATTGAACCTGATCACGCTTGCTGAAATCTCCTACTACACAGTATACTGTTTGCGTATGACCACTACAGATACCATATGAGCTCACGTGAATGAGAATGAGACGACAAACATGCCTATTCAACCACCACGTTGGCTTGAAGTCGTCAAAGAGACTAGAGCAGCGCTCTTTGACAAGCTCCTGGAGTGACCGCTGTCCGATCTCTTTATCTGTCTGCGAATGGATGGCAAGTACTGCTGGAGAAGGGGGATACAAGACGACGGTGCCGTTGGTCATGGTTGTATTGAGAATCAAAGAACTCGTGGACGTGACAGGACAAAGAGCTGACCCCATCATTGATCAGAAGGATCTATCTTTAAGCGCTGTTGGAACATCCAACGCACCGCCCGCACATCAGTGCTGGAAAGCGGTCACTGACATTCAGCCATCGAAGTTGATTTTGATCTAACTTAGTAAACAGACCTTGTGGGGAAGCTAACCAAGCCCACTGCCTCGTGTTGATGGAGACGGAGTACTTGATGGGACAACGAGGAGGGCAGGGTGGGAATGCCATGCTATTTCTGTTCGCTTCCTGAGTTACTGGTAAGGTAGGCCTCAAGCGGAACCAGGGACACCACGTGGCATCC
Source organism: Desarmillaria tabescens (assembly GCF_030435595.1). Taxonomy (NCBI): domain Eukaryota; kingdom Fungi; phylum Basidiomycota; class Agaricomycetes; order Agaricales; family Physalacriaceae; genus Desarmillaria; species Desarmillaria tabescens. The sequence continues at coordinate 672,565 of NW_026848312.1, forward strand.
GGCATCGTATCTATGGGCATGTAGAGGCAAAATCTCCAAAATGGCGTCCGAGGCATTGTTCTAAATAACAATTGGGAGGATGCCTCGGAGCTGTTTTCCCCCAAAATGCCTTCCCGCTACCGCTGATAGCAAGCCGGCTGCCACGTGGTGTCAAGGAATCCGCTTGAGGCCTACCTTAGCTAGGAGAAAGATATTCTATACTAGAAGCCGCCCGTAAGCGGCAGAAGCAGGCCGTCCCTGAGAGAATCTTACGAATCTGATCGCCAGAAATGAAGGGATCATTAGCATCGGCTTGCTCGGATCACGTATTCGTGCTTCTTTTAAGCGCCGACTGAAGCTTTGCGCAGTTGAGTCTACACACAGCGGTGCTGTCATACGGGGAAGACCAAGACTACTCACATTCGGCCCCAGCACCCACAGATCATATATGTTTGCGAGAAAAATTGTGAGCCCCTTACAATGTGAAGTCACACATAATGCCTTGATAATGCCGGCATCCAGGGGCAGATCCCGCGCATTCATTGGTTGGTAAAAGTAGTAATCGTTTACTTGGGATGAATTTCGATGCCGGCGATTCTCACGGACGAACTTGGGTCATTAATACTACCTGTTAAAACATTCAAGAACCGGTGTTCATAGTATCCAATCAGTAGATATAATCATAACCTGTTACCTTAGAGTTCTACCAAGCGATTTATGAGTGGCTTGGGCTACGAAGCACACAGCTTTACGCATAGGAAAATAATACAATTTTGGCGCTTGCATACATTAGCTTAATTTTATCATATGCCATAAACTGAGTCCATCAGCAAAGGGGGTATACGGCAAGTAGACTCGCCAGCCAGTCAACGTTCACAAGCTTACACATAACACTGGGTTATTATATGGTTGCTTGGTTGCTTTGGTGCAGGTTTTAGAAGGTCGCGGTTTTTGTGACTCGGGACTTTACATCCCATGCATGAATTTTACCCATGCACAGGGCTTGTAAAAAAAGGAAGATGCGGGGGACAGTACAAAGAGTGTTGACTCGCTGGACTAGGATCAGTCCGACTTGAGGAGGAAGGCGCAGTAACAGAGCAGGATCGCAGGATGGTGGTGGAAGGAGGCGGAATTGCCGTTATCCTCTTTGGGGATTCACAGTGGCTGTACGGAGGTTCGGTTGATTCTGGTTGTGCCGAGTTGCCGCGGCTCAAAATTGTGATTGCCGATGGCACACAAACAGTCGCGTCCGTTCGAGTTGGCAGCAGCTCTACCTTCAGTTTCTCATCCGAATGAGATTTTGCCGTCTTTCGACAGTCAAACAAACATCGCTATGCTCTGATACAATTTTCAGCTCTGTAATGAGCGCAAGGGCGTCCATACTGTGGAGAAATCAATGCTGGTGTTGGCCACCGGGCAGGGTTTGGACTGCGAAGGTTGGACGGATATTGATTGAGGGAACGGATGAGCCGTATGTCCTCAGTCGGCATTTATTCGTTCTCCTTCAGCTCACTGTGTTCAGGATAGGACTGGACTACCGGCATTTGAACCGTAGTGGTCGACTCAGCAACGGCTATTTCTGCAGGTCCTGTACTTGAGGCGTGGTAACGTTCTCTTCGACACTATCTAGGAAGTCAGTCTAATCCTGACACCCAAAACGCGCCAACGAAATCTTGCGCTTGTAGAGGTATGTCGCCTTTTGTGTTGCTTTTCTATATCAGTTATCTTTGTATAGGATACCGAAAGAACCAACGTCACCACCTCTACAGCTCTGCCGAACAATATCATAGGCTCCACCAGACTCATCGTCACGATGCTCATCGATTACATGAGTGATACGACCGAGAGTGACTCAAGCGGGAATACTCTTTGTCGCTAGACCCTTCCGCGTTACCTTTACTTCGCCTCATGGATAATCCGTGGTCTGTGGCAAGGTCGTGATCTCCGTTTCAGAGCCTCACCTGTCCGAGGAGGTGGCATCCTGTTGTCCACCAATGGAGACGAAAAGAATTTGGTAGCAGTGTTCCAGGAAGGCACCGTGTTGCCATCGTAGCTACTTATCCCTTTCTGGATTCGAGGTGGTCAGTTCGGATAAGGTGCGTTCATTTACTCGGTCTCGTGGTATCTAGTTCTAGCCTAATCTTGTCAATACAGTGAATACCGAGTCAAAGACTGCGCGAGGCGTGGGTCGAGACCTCACGGAGAATTATTGGATGATTTCCTGGTATACCCATTCCAAGGTCTGGCTTTTTCGTTTCCTCGTCCGTAATAACAAAAGATGCTGAGATCATTAACGCAGATAATGGAATCAATTCGTGCCAGCCAGGCGCGGTCAAAACACGTCTATGCAGACAAGTCAGGTTTCGCCCATCGATCTTGGCGTGTGGAAAGATTCACCTGAACGATTCCGTCTTCATTCAGGTGCGTCAGCAACTCGATGCTCCCATTTCTTCTTTCGCTCGAATTACTGTGAGGCAAAGAGTGATCGGGTCCAATTTACAAGGAAAACTTGTCGTCGCGAGTGACCACTCTCTTTGATCACTTTCGACTCGGCTAACCACAGCAATCTATCAGTTCAACTACCAGGGAAAAGGTCCCTCTCTCTCCTTCGGTTACATCAAATTCCCTCATTCCGCAGCTATTTATCACTCATTGGCTTGACTCGGTTTCAGGCGATGATTTCAACCATGTCTATAAAGCCCCTTCTGTCGCAACGAGTGCTTGTTTTCCTCGTAGTCCATCTACGTATCCCCAATCCCTAACGTGGAGATGACTTGAACGCTTCCTCAAAAGAGCTCTCGGACTCAGATCCTCAACTGACGTGCAAACAATACGTTGCCTTTCTTCGTTTGGAGGAACGGACGATTGATGCCTAGCAGACATTGAGAAGCCATTACTCAAGATTGACAAGCTGGCGAGCAATAAGCAGGATATCTAAGTAGAGATGCATTGGAGCGTCTCGATGCAGCTGTTGCCTTCAAAGGTACCAGGATGACTCACTGGAAATGGTGCGTTGTAGTATCTATCCTGTTTATTCTTTTCTGACATCGTAGCTAGACTCCGTTGGGAGTAAAGAAATTAACGCAACGCTGCATATAACTTGTCGCGGAAGGTTCTATGCCACCATCAGGCTCTGATTTTTCCATTAACCTATTTGCTGGAGACTCTCGTTCCCTGGGTTGCTTTCTTACGCACGCTGCCGTTGCCCTCGACTCATCTAACGCATCCTATTTCGCCCTTTACACCGTCGATACCCAAAGAAACACAGAAGAGATAGGTCAACATGCGTGGGGCATGGTGTCGCAAATGTCTAGAAGGGCAGGGTAGGCGAGTATTGGATCGTGCAGATGCTGTCAATCCTATTACAGCTCTCGAAACCTGGTGAAGGTGATGAGCACGTCATCCTGGAGCACAATGTTGGTAAGTATAGTCATCTTATTCGATGACAAACCGTATTTAAAAACATTCCGTATTGCAGATGACGTAGTTAATACGACGATTAATAGCCTCAAGTATTATCGCACACACAGAAGCAGGCTTTACTTTTCTCCTTCTTTCTCCTCAATTACATCGCTTTCCTTGGGGGAAACGTCCTCTTGGATCCTAAGCATGATGCGCTGATCGATATGCTTTCCAAGCCAACACAAGATGTCATAAATTCCAACTTCCGTATGGCCAAAGCGGCATATTTCGACAGCAACTTTTCTCCGCTTATGCAGGCGTTAAGCGATGATACCAAAGAGAAGGGGAAAGCAGCTACGAAGGAGAGGTTTACGAGGTTCTTCGATTTGTTTGATGAGGTTATTGACCGTCATCGGGGCGTGGTGTCTGTTTTGGAGGATGATGAAGAAGGGAGAGCTGAAATCGGAGAAGAGGTGGTCAAATTGATTGTACCATCATTAGAAAGGTTTGTAGCCAAGCATAGAGAGAAGGAATTCAGTAAAAGTAGGTTCAGTTTCGTTTGTTAGGGTAACACTACGGATCCTCTATTGCGTAGATCCCCAGAAATGTATGGTTCGTTGTCCAGTTTCCATGACAGTTATTTGCTGATAGTTCTTTACAGATATCCGACTTTCAGTAGAAGATGTAGAAGCACAGTTGCGATCTATATATCGATGATATCTGAATAGCGATCTTTTCTTGGGCGTCCCGCATGTTTGATGGAGGTTGGTTGCCAAGTAGTCCTTTAGAACGACCAAGAAGACTGGTATGTCCACTTTCATCGGTGCGCGCGCGACAGCTTAGGCCTCGGATCCATGTTCAAGGATCCGGACGGTCTTGCGATCTGATGATCGTCCAGATGGCTATTGTGAGCCACGTTTTCTCAGAATTTCTTTATCCGCGCTAGTGTCGTGCAGGGTCAACAACATTCGGCCATTTTATTCGGAGAACTAAAACCCAAATAGGAGTGCGATACAGACGCTCAGGTTCAGTCATGCTTGGGAACAGATACATCGTCAGAGCCGGTTCGAGTTCGGAACCTCTTCTATAAATAGGCTTTTATCACCAAGTTACATGGTGTCGCCGGTCAAAAATCGATGTCTCCATGCCTTGTAACTTATGCCAGCTGAGTCTACGTCTGTCCGCATTCGTGATTGCAACTAAACGCTTTGTTTAGAAAAATTCACATGCCATTGTACAACCCTCATACATCATGCCTTGAATCGTATCTAATCAAAAAATCTTCCTAAAATCTTCTCGTCAAGATTGTTCTTCTGTTTTTGGCCAGCGTATTCAGCTCGATCCAAAGTTCCCGTTTAGGACATCATCACAGAGAACTCGAGGTCAACATAACAGAGATCATGTACGACGTCGGACGATCGTTTGGTGCCAAGACCTTATGCTCCATAACGACACACCGAATCAGATAGAATGTGAAACGACTCCATGTATAAGTAAAGGGGCATTGTATAAGTAAGGCGACGTCGTCTCGTTCTTCGACCCGTCCTCACGACCGCTCTGCGAGCTTGGTTATATGTGATTCTTCACTCATTTTTCCGTACTTGAAAATTGAAGAAAGTAAGCCATAATGTCCACACGGCAGACCGATGCTTATCTTCTCGTAGTATCTATGGATGCTTATGCCAACCGGAATGTGGTGGCCATCTTCAATTGCCTCCAACTTTTAAACTCGATCCTTCTGCTGGCAGTTCTGGTACCTGCCCTGTTTTCTACCCGTGTCCGCCGGGTGAGGACTTGGTATGCGATGGTCATTTCCGGTCTCGTATATAGCCTCTGTTATATGCCCCTGATGATCCTCGGTCAGCAAACTGGACCACCGCCCTCCTTTACGCTTTGCCTTTTACAATCCTGTTTGATCTATTGTGCACCAGTTTTGTATGTATTCTTTTTGCAAAAATTTTTCTATCGCTGAAGACATACTTCCAGGATCATCTCTTTCACACTGACATTCGTGGTTGAGGTAAGCTTGTCCTTTTGTAGATCCTCCCTCTATAGAACATATGCTGACTTCACTGCGATGATAGCTCTTCCTTGTGTTGACTCGTGTAATCTATGGGAGTGCACTGGGGTCATCGACTCGTACACAGATATTGGTCAGCCCTGTTCGTTTGATTTGATTATATTCATATAGCGTGCATCTAGCTGATAGCAGTTCCCTCACTTATCTATTCGGTGCTTTTTAATACGACTCTTTTGGTAACAGGAGCTGCTTCTTACACTCTGGAAATGTGCTGACATGTGTTATAGATGGGTCTTCAACAAGACGGGACCATTGAACGTGATCAATGGGACCTATATTGTCATTCAACAGCCTCATCTCCGTGAGTCTGCAACCATTTTCTTGATCCAAGACTGACATGATATTGTAGGACACTTGTTGTTGCCATTGTCGTCCTGATGGAGGCATCGATTATAATTATATTGAAAGGTAGGCCCGTGGAAGCTCGTAGCCACGGAGCTACACTGAAGAACTCGTTCACACAGATGTGCAAGGAACCAGCTCGGTATTCGTGAGACGACGGTACAGATGGTGGTGGTAAACTAAAGAGACGTGACATGGCAATCCCTCGTATCTATGTCACATCGGGAATAGCCGATGTAACCGGCATCCGGGTTACAGCCCGAGGGGCTGTTCTTGTGTTTTCCCAAGCTCATAAGCTGTCCAAGTGTCTATGGCAGTCATTCTATGGAAAAAAAAGAAAAGAATGAAGTTAGACGGCAACAACAACAACCTCTCTTCGATCTTCCCTCTAAGTCTTTTCTTCCGATCCTTAACGTTTTCGGTATACGTTCTTCTCAGTATTGGGTTTGTTATGTTCACGATGCGTATTTCGAAATAAGATGACAATCAGTCATTATTAGAATCACTTCTGCTTCTATGTTCCCTAGTTCAGGCAAATCACCCTTATGGAACTTGGCTTTGACTACGCGTAAGTACTCGCATTCTCTCATCTGAGTTTTATCGAGCATGACGCTTCAGCCCCACTTGGAATGGCACTGTCGTTTGGGTCACAGAAAGTAAGGTTTTAGCTTTCTGTGAAATGCAGCTATCTTACTACCAAACGGATAGGACATAATAGCGTTTTATCGGCACCGTAAAAGTGAAGAAGCCAGGGTGACCTGAAATTTTTATCCGGGGCGTCAAGAAAGCTCTGTCAGAGTGGTTCTGCAAGCTGGGACACTTACCAACGTTGATTCTGATTTGTGTCTTTAGGGTAACATGTTGTACGTATCGATTTCACAGTCACCATATCATTTTCTATCTCAATTACGCATTTATATCTCGGTCTCGTAACACTACCCCTTGCACGTATCTACCCAGCTGCGCCACTGGAATATACTGAATTGAGCCGGCAACAAACAGTATCCTAAGATGATACCAAGTGCGGACATTGCGATAGCAATATGGCATCGGAAGCAAAGTCGGGCTGGCCAAGTATATTGTGCATCGACGGATCACTGGAGATATTGCTCAGCCCCTGCCAAGCGTTCTTCATTTTCGACTCGTCGAAGAGCTGTACGTGTTGAACCTGATCAGAGTTGCTGAAATCCCCCACTACACAGTATACTGTTTGCGTATATTCGCTGCTGCATATACATCATGAATTCGTTTGAATGATAATGAGAAGATGGACATACCTGTTCAGCGACCACGTTAGTTTAACGTAGTGACCGTTATTCGATTTCGCTGTCCGGACGACAATAAACGAGACGACGGATACGAGAAGACCATGCTATTGGTCATGGTTGTGCAAGAGGACTCATAGGTGTGGCTCTTACGGAAATCTGATGGTTTCGTTCGTCAAATGAGGGTTGCGTACTTAAGCGTCGTGAAGCAGACAACGCATCCGTGCATCAACTTGTGATCCAAGATGTAACAACTGATATTAAGCCGTCGAAGTTCAATTTAATCCACCTTTTGTATACGAATACCCTGCGCAAGCGTCCAAATGGAGACTGGATTTCTGCATTGATGGAATTCAGTAGAGATTGAAGAAGACCGGCAGCATCGATGGCTCGATTGCAGCAGAGGGTATGCACAAATATCATGCTGTTTTTATTCATCTTCATTTATTAACAGTCAGGAAGGAAGGTAGGTCCTATGCAGGGGCCAGAGTGAGCTTGTGAGCGGCAGAGAAACACCGCCGCTGATATAATCTTGAGGACTGATTATCAGAAATGAAGGAAGAAATGATCAGCATCAGCTTCCAGTCAAGTATTTGTACTTCATTCAAGCGCCCCAAGATGGTATCTTCGCCGCAGTACTAGAATTCACGGAAAGCGCTTAGCGACGCTGTTGCTGTTACAGTATAAAGACCAGGATTCGGTGTTGACCCCAGTGCTCACGGATCATTGATTATTGCGAGAAAAACTGGGATACTAGATCCACTGACACAACGGTAGGCAGCGTTAGACCGCAGTGCGCATTCAGTTGTTGATTGCTACCCTGCTTTAACCTTAACTTGAGGTGAGTTTGCGACTCTCACAGACGAGCTTGCCTCATTTATACGTGGTAAAACGTTCAGCACCCATTCATATCGCGGCCATTCAGTAGGATAATCATAGCCTTAAAATTTTAGCCGAGTCATTAGTCCAAATGCAGTTGCTCCCCCCCTTCGCTCAACCAAGCTAACCGTCCCGATGCCCTGTAGTGGTTATAGGACATGGGAAGGCGCACAAGTATCTCCCTGCCAGACTTGACGCAGGTTTCCATGTTAGGTACGCAAAGCCGAAGGCTCAACCTACTGAGGTTCCTTTCACGCAAGATGGTATCCAAAGACTGCCAATATGAGTGATCTGACAGGAAACCCTCGCTGCTGATGCTGATGCTGATATACTGGAGTGTGTTGCTAGCCTGGTTAATTGTTGCGGTCCACCACCTAATAGAATGCATATAGAGGCCCTGGTCGTCCAGAACAAGCGTAAATGTGAGGTTCGAGACGAGCTTGATATTGAGATTTTGGGGCGTCTCCTCTGTCATAGCATGCGTCAGCGATAGCAGAACACGAAGGTTAACAAATCATCCTACTACGCGTAATAGCTATGTTCCCAAATACTAGTGAATTCTTTATGGGTGTGCCAACGACCGGAACTAGGGAAGCGAAGAGTTTATCGAACCCTGGAATATTGCCCCGGTTCGCGCCAATAACTTCGAGACGTCTCACTGGGTACAGCGAAAGGGGGTAGTCATGAGAAGTGAGAAAGCGAAGGAGGGTCAGGGACCACTGAGCTGAGTCGAGATAAAGTGTCAGAGAATCGATCGATGTGTTTTGTCTGCCCGGGATTCAATTGTACAACACGGGAAAGTCGTCGAATTTCAATCCTTCGATAGACACTGCTGTGAGGTGGGAATAGGAACCCAGAAGCGTGCAGAGTTCATTGCGGCTGCAGGTGATGTCTTGTAGGAAGAGCGATTTGATATCCGGGAATGAGGTGAGGACGTTGTGGTATGTCGTGCGGTCGTTTCCGAGGTCAGACCGTGAGATTCTGTTGATGGCCAAAGTTGTTACCGGACTTCGTCCGCTTGCTTTATAGGCGGCAAGGTGATGTAGCAGAGGAAGAAAGCCCGGGTAAGGGATGCCGTCTCTTCCTCGGTCATAGATATAAATGCGGCCGATGTCATTATATGTCCACTGCCTTCCTTCACAAATCCGTACACAAGACGCGTCGTACGGTCCTCGGCGAGGTATTATGTTAGGGAAGGAATGCATTGCTCTGCAGATATATTAATCACCACACCAAGTCGGATTAAATTGTGCTTACTGTTTATCAGGAAGAATTTTCTAGTAGTATATAAGAGCGTGGAGGAAGTCAGAAGCGAGATGGTCTCCAAAGCGTTGTCTGTGTCCTTCTATATGTGGCCGCATGAATGAAGGTCAGAGAGCTGGTCGGGCAGTTCAAGACAAACAATTAAGTTCAACAATGCAGATCCGGGTCCGACAAGGTCTCAAGCTGCTAAGTAGAGGTCCATTTCTGAGATCCGAACCCCTGAGAATGACAGTAATTCACCGCTAAGCCAACAAAGACATCTGCGATTATCTGTCAATTCCACGTTAATCAGACGGAGAAATTTCTTTGAACGAAAGTAACTATCGAACAATAATGGCATCTTGAATTAAACCGGCGAAATCCTGGACCATTTCCGCTGATCTTGTTATCAAGACACAACACAATCGAATATTGAAAGAACTAGCAAAGGGGCGGCTGAACATCTGTGCGTCATGAGTACGCGCCGAGATCCCAATTTTTGAGGAGGAATATTTTGTTGCATTTCTCTTCGTCTTTTGTAAGGATGGCCGGTTGATAAGGAGGGAATCTTGAATTAAAAAAGCACTCGAGGACGTTGACGCTGGCCATACAAGTTTTACTTGTGTGAAAAACAAGGTGTTTGTGTCTAGAAAATGACCCAGTTGTAGTTATTAGGGAAGTTTCGGAAGGATTACCTGGAATGTTGACGGTAGCAGTCGTTATGAGGCTCCATAGACTAAATCTCGTGCCTTTGGAGGTCGACGCGCCGATGAAAAGAGGTTGATCAGAGAGCGGTCGTCAGCATTCAACCAAGTAGAAGTTGTATGCCTTTAACTTATTTAGATTTAAATATGCGCTCTCTAATCTGATTATCAGACACTTGCGCGAAGAGAGGTACCTAGGTCTGCAGAGCGAACACTGACTAGTGATAAAATCAGGAGCGTCGGGAGGCGAATGATCTTGGATAAACAGTAAAATCGGTCTTTTGTAGGGAGAAGATACAAAAGAAAAGGCATGGTGGATTTTATCCTCGATAGGATTGGGACAATTCCGGTAAATCGTTCTAAATGTTGTTGAAGGACTTTTTGGCAGGCAAGCTTGAAGGAGGCTGGTTCGGTTGATTCTGGTTCTGCCGAGTTGCCGCGGCTCAAAATTGTGATTGCCGATGGCAACGTGCCTGCCTCCCTTTTCCTTCTCAACACAAACAGTCGCGTCCGTTGACGGCAGCTCAGAGTTCTAATTTCTCATCCGAATGAGCTTTTACTGTCTTTCGACAGTCAAACAAATTTCTCCATGCTCTGGTACAATTCTCAGCTCTGTAATGAGCGCAAGGGCGTCCATACTCAATACTGTAGAGAAATCAATGTTGGTGTTGGCCACTGGGCAGGATTTGGACTACGAAGGCTGGACGGATATTGATTGAGGGAACGGATGATCTGTATGTCCTCAGTCGGCATTTATTCGTTCTTCTTCAGCTCATTGTGTTCAGGATAGGAGTGGACTACCGGCATTTGAACCGTAGTGGTCGACTCAGCAACGGGTATTTCTGCAGGCCTTGAACTTGAAGGGTGATACGCTCTTTTCGACAGTCCAAGCCTGACATCCCAAATGCGCCAAAGAAATCTTCCTCTTGTAGAGGTATGTTGCCTTTTGTGTTGCTTTTCTATATCAGTCATCTTTGTATAGGATACCGAAAGAACCAACATCACCACCTCCACAGCTCTGCCGAACAACACATAGGCTCCACTGGACTCATCGTCACGATCCTCGTCTATTACACGAGTGACATGACCGAGAGTATGATTGGTGATGACCGTGCTACAGACAAACGAGAGCGTTTCAAGCGGGAACACTCCTCGTGGCCAGACCTTTTGGCATGACCTTTACTTCACCCCATGGATAATCCGTTGTCTGTGGCAAGGTCGTAATCTCCTTTTTAGAGCCTCATCTGTCCAAGGAGGTGGCATCCTGTTGTCCACCAATGGAGACGAAAAGAATTTGGTAGCAGTGTTCCAGGAAGACACCGTGTTGCCATCGTAGCTACTTATCCCTTTCTGGATTCGAGGTGGTCAGTTCGGATGGGGTACGTTTATTTACTCGGTCTCGTGATATTTAGTTCTAGTCTAATTTTGTCAATACAGTGAATACCGAGTCAAAGACTGCGCGAGACGTGGGTCGAGACCTCATGGAGAATTGTTGGATGATTTCCTGGTATGCCCATTCCAAGGTCTGGCTTTTTCGTTTCCTCGTCCTCAAGAATAGGAGAGGCTGAGAACATTAACTTAGATAATGGCAAGCAAGTTAGGTTTCACCCATCGATCTCAGCATGTGGAAAGATTTACCTGAACGATTCCATCTCCATTCACGCACGTCAGAATTTCGTGGTTCCCATTTCTTCTTTCGCTCGAATTACTGTGAGGCAAAGAGAGATTGTGTCCGAGTTATAAGGAAAACTGGTCGTCGCGAGGTGACCATTCTCTTTAATCACTTTCGACTCAGCTGACCGCAACATTCTATCAGTTGCACTGCCAGGGAAAAAGGTCCCTCTCCCTCCTTCGATTACATCAACTTCCCTCATTCCGCAGCTCATTGGCTCGACTCGGTTTCAGGCGATGAATCCAACAGTGTCTGCAAAGCCCTTTCTGTCACAACGATTGCATCTACGTATCCCTAATCGCTAACGTGGGGACAATTTTAACGCTTCCTCAAAAGAGTCCTCAGATCCAGATCCAGCTCCTTCCTTTGCGTGCACTATCTCTCTTAGCGTTGTCATAGGAGAGTCGGGTCGCTCGATATCGGGAAAAACACTGCGACGAAATTGCAACGCCGATATTTGTCCGCTTGCAGTAGCGACAGCCTCACTTGACAGGCCACGGCCACGGGCGACGCGTATCATAATGAGCTGCGGGGTCATGGCCTACAAAGATAAGGTGCATGTTAGTTTTGTTCTGCGAAGAAGTGGGAGGTGCTTAACCTCAACCATGATCATCAGCGGGACAAACAAATTGAATGCCGTGGACCCCAGACCATATAGGATGATCAAAACAAACGATTATCAGCGCGTACGGCAGAGCACATTCAGTCAACATTGCCGCAATTCCGGTATATGCTCTCCCGTACTCGGTTCCTAACGTTGTCTGAATCCTTCTACGCATCGATAGAAGACGGGCGACGATCATGAACGTCACGAGAAGGGTGAAGGTGATTGAAAGGGCCCAGTATGGGATGGAAAATTTGGCAATCCTAGTTCCCCAGATCGCCGCGCCCGGTAAAGCCAATTGAAGGACGAGAAGTACGCCCATGGCTGCCCGAGGAATATCGCGTCAGTCGAAACACGGGAACTTGTATAGAGCGTATCGTACCGGTCGAGGAGAGAAGAAGCAAAGCTGGAAGGACGACAGCCATCCACAGGCCTTGGTACAGGATGCAGCATCTCCAGAGCTGCTATCGGATGAGTCGAAACCGATGCAACAGTCCGGGACGAGGCGCACCATACAGATATCGGCAAGAAATGTGATCATAATCGCTGCCACGTTAGCGACAAGGATTGTTGTCGTATAACTCTGCTCAATCTGGTACTGCAGGGGTCCGCCAGGGTAGCCGCGTTCGTCGATCCACGCCATCTCATTCGAATGGATGTTACACGCCGTATAGATTGTCGATAATAGAACCAGTATGCCGACATAGGTGATGGACTGCCAGACATATTTCTTTTCCTTCGAATTTATGACGTGGTACACGGCGAGGAACGCAGTTGCCAGTTGCATACCTTGATGCGGGGCAGAGGTGAGTGAAGGTTTACTGCTTCAAAAAGTAAAACTCACCGTACGCCATAGCGCCGATATGAACCGCGGCGTTCACTGCCTGTTCAAACCACAGCGATGAAGCAGACTCATCGGTCCTCCACGGGTCTCTAGCCATCTGCTAGGCTAGCGCTGGAGGCGGAATGGAGCCAGCGCAACGTTTCGACCTATTTTGTACTCCTGCGACGGAACTTGTTCCTATCGGGGACATCGACACCGAGCAAGCGCCGGTGTCGGAAATTGACGTTTATCGATGAGCAGCGAACGGATACTCACTACGAAGTCTTCTATTACATACGAGCGTTGCTTCTTTTTGCCTGATAACTCTGTAACGGGTGGGTATTAGTCGTTGTGCTTTGTATATCAAGCTAACTGTTCTGAATGCAGGTTCGTTTAGAGTCCCTTGACAAGAATTGCTGGTGCAGGCCATTGTATCTTCATCGTGACTGGTGGCTATCAACTCCGAGGAGCGTTTCGGACGACTTCTGGAGACGCGATGAGGAGTATCCAGGAGGTTCGATGAAGCAATGATTCCAGATATCGCCTGGACGTAATTATCAAAGGGAAATGAATGGTCATCATCCTAGCCTACATAGCCATCTCGGCCGTGAACCTCTGCGACCCCAAGCCACTGACGGAAACGTTCCTCCGGATCTGTCTCAGCTCCCACCGCATGGTCTCGTCGCGATATCGATCGGAGCGCCCTCAATGCGCTTTCTGTATAAAAGACCCTCTCATCCTGGGATGTTAGCAACACTCATTCACTATCCCACCAAGAATCCCGATGTCTACTAGATTCGTCTCAGCTCTTATTGCCTGCATTCTCATACTCGCCATCTTCTCGCCCAATGTCTCAGCAGTCCCGTTGACACCGGGCTCTGCAGCAAATGGTATGTGGACAGATCATTTTTGTAGCGAGCGCACTAACCCCGTCTTGTGCGTAGATAATCCGGCTACTGATGCCAGTGGTTCCATTCTGGAAACGCACGCTCAACCTGGAGAAGGATCCTCCTCATACAAGGTACTTGTATACGGCATCTAGCTTTTGTAAGTGAAACCTCTTCGACGCATTTTCAGTGTCCTGATAATTGTTACTTTCAAGGTTTTGCGTACAAGCGGTTAGATATCTTGGCATGTAATAATCCAGAGTTGTATGATGTCGTGTTAATGTGCACCAATTAGAACAGCTTGATGATTCCGGATGTTGAAACGCGAACCTGATCAGACTTGAGTTAATCACTGATGATGTTGCCCCTTGACGTTGCGAGAGACCGGAACGGGACAACCATCACGAATCCGAGCGTATAAAAGATGTACCAACTGAAGTATACTTTTTACCCCACCTGCCTCCACGTATCCCAACTCCGGTGAGATATGTTTATGGAGCAGAAAGGTTCGGAAGCTAAGTCGGAGAGCGCTTGTCATGCATCTGCTAATGCCGCTTCCTTAGGATATCCACTTTCTTCAAGGCTTCGGCTCGTAATAACTTTCTTAGCAGCATCACAGTTTTTCACTGCCATTTGCGCTATTATTACCTGCAATCAATTTCAGACTGCGCAGGCAATTCGCCCCAAAATCAAATTATTCGGAGAGAACATTCAGACACAGAACTATTGTGAGCACCCAGGAATGAACCCTTGTCATCGCTGACTATCCACTATAGCGTACCTTGGGCATGATTATCTGCAGGAATGGAACGTCCCCGGTCCTACTGACTCGGAGGTGTACGCCTACGTCGCAAACTTGAAGCATTACGCCCTCGATACCGAGACCGGCATATCAGAATGGGACAGACTCTTACCACCGGGTGGCGGGATGGTACATCTTGGACCTACCCAAAGACCATTCAGCGTCTCTATGTTTCATCAGCTTCGCTATTTGAACATCATACGCGGGGGATTGAAGGACCCGAAGGAGTTACTTCAGCACTGCATGAATTATTTGCAACAGATGGTTCTATGTCGAGCCGACTCGCAGCTTCAGTCAGTGAGGAGATCTACAGGCAGACATGTGACATCATGGAGCCAGCCTCGCGCTTGTAGGAGCTGGAAGATAGTGGAATGTAGTGCATGATGCTACTGAGGCGAATTCCAGGGATTATAACTGGTATACCGCTGGACTTTCATGACCAGGACTGTCATCGCGCCATTATATATAATATGCTCTGTCACCAATGGTTGCCGAAAACATAATCAATTATTGATGCATCGCGATGTACCGCAACGTAAGCGAGCGGTAGTAAAGCCAACGTGCTAACCACTTCAAAGCCTAACTTGTCTTAGTCACGTGTGCGTGTTTTAACTACGATCGTCACTACCAATGTTTGTCACCCGTCCTCTTAGTTACTTCTTTGGAACGCTAGGATCAACTTAACTATATTCAGGAAAAACGATCTCTTTTCTCGGGCATGGGTAAGCCGAAAATTGGGGAAAAACCGCTTGAATCGAACTTGAATGGTGTGACAATCCTTTGAAACGCCGGATTAAGCAGTCAGGACGCGTCTAAGCTCGAATCAAGTTCCCTTTGGACTGTGGGGACCCATAAATTGTTATATGTGGCTATGCAGCCGGCCCCAGCAACGACCGCCTAGCTCTTTCCGGGTGGGAGTGTTTCCGCCCTCCTCTCTCGCTGTCTCAGATTTCCGCGATTAATCAGGTATGTGACTGATAAATGTCTTTCAGGATACTTCTTCTCATGGGTGCTCTCAATAAATCGCTGCGAGCCCGATATTATTTTCTGTGGTACTTCAAGGACCGCAACGTGGCATATAGCGGACCACACGCCGATCACGGAGGCTATGAGGGCGCCCAGGAGCAACGTACAGCGATATTGTGATGAATCTAAGAGCATCTAGACCCAATGATCCTTGATCCATGTAGCCTTCGCGTGTCGGGTCTGTATATCTAGTATCTGCGAGACATTTACGAGGTACAGCCTAATTAGTGGGCGCTTGCCAAGCCCTACTACCAGAGATGTTTTCGCCTGGTTGAAACAATAGGACACCGCGCTACATGGCTATTCCTTACGGTGGCCCGGAAGGCCTTGTATCCCTGCGTCTCTTTATCGTACGATGCAGCGCATTTTGGAGGTAGATAAAGCACTATGTTATACAGCCGCTGTGAAGAATTCATCGTAGCAGCTCACTGACCTTCTCGGTAGTAATTATGAAGCTTCAGAACAGTAAAGCTTGCATCTCGATCTGCTACCTTCTCATTGCAATTTTGCATGCATCGAATCTCGTCCTACATATCACATATTGGCGAACGAATACATTATCTCTTCGAGGCGACACAACAACAAGCCACAACCTCAGTGAGTCCTCATATTATGATAAAAATTCCTCTTAACTAACGCGAACGACGATACCAGGTTTTCTGGGCCATGATTTCCCTTCGAACCTCCCTCTTCCTCCTTCAAGTTCTCCCTTGGACAGTGTCCTACTCCCCGTCCAGGAAACCGTTCGTTATTCCCTCTCTGGAGACGCGTCAGACAACGAATGGTTCAATCTCACCTCTGCAGGGTTTGGATACGCTCATCTGGGACCCGATAGTCGGCTGTTCATGGTTGGGATGTTCCATGAGCTGCACTGCCTTCGCGTCCTCAACTTCGCATTTGGCCATTCTCACATGGCTATGATGGACCATTCTCACCATTGTCTGAATATGGGCGTAATAGCATGCAAAAATTCACATAGGCGCAAGTCGCGTTTTTTCCGGTCGCAAGTTGGTTATTAGCCCCCAAGTTTGATTGTATCCTTCCGCAAGTTAGTATTTTTTTTTTTCCGCAAGTTTGCTGTTAGCTATAGCTTCAGAATAAGTAATGCCTAGGTTGAAATATACAAATCTCTGTCCAGCTGTCAGGGTACCTGACATTAGTTATGAACCATAGCAACGCCAACACTCTGGGAAGGAATACGGTACCTACGGTCCTACGCTGTTCAGCCGGCCATGTCGCAAACCCCTTGAACCCTCTGGAATGTCGTTCTCAGTGCGCCCCACTGAGCTCAATCTATCGCTGTCTGGCAGTCTTCCGAGAATTCAAATCTATAGGGGAGTGAATCCGAGTGATGAGTCAGTGGACTGTCTAGACTGAGAGGCTTTGGATCCAGAGATCAAACACCGAAGGGAAATGTATCTGAATCCATCACTTGAAAAAGCGATGGAGAAGTAGGTAAAGCAGATGAATAGGACGCTGAAGGAATTCGGGCCATTACGGCAATAGCGGAACGACTGGTGTCAAGCACCGAAATAATGTCGGCCGGTTCAGCTACCTCTTCCTGCTCTAAACTCACGCCGCCAGATCTTATTCAGAGATCTATGATAACAACTGATGCCGATGTGTATATCACTTTTAGGAAAACACTTGACTTGCGGGGAAGCGAACTTGCACACTCAAAAGTAACTTGCGACTGGAAAAAGATAACTTGCGTTTATCCGATTTTTTGCACGCTATTACGCCCATATCTGAACTACCTGCGACAGACGGCTCTTTGTTCCGCCGACGTTACCCTCGAGCCTGGTGATTTTACGGAACGAAACTTTGAAGGAAGCAGAACAGGATCGGTGCATGTCTGCCAAGATTGGAGCGCGCTATACGACGTAATGGAGGAGAACTGGGTTCAGTGGGAGGATGTGGCTGGTGACGGCACCAATACACGCGCAGGTGCTTCTCTGTAGTTCGGGGAACAGACTGCCCGAGATAACACAGCATTCGACAGCTGAGAAGGGCGCTATATGGCATTGGAGCTATCCTATTATATGCCTAGTAATATCATATCAGTACTATTTTACTATACTATATTCCATTTATTCCTTACTGACTTGGTTCGACATTCCCTCGGTCTGAGGGAATTTGAGTGAGCGCAACGGGTCGGGCTGAGTCGGGTTGATGATGTGGGGCCCCACTGACCGCGACATCTGGAGCAACGATGGAGGCACGGTCTTAGAAGTAGTCCGCCTCATTGTGTGAGGCCAAGGAAAGAAAGCCAGGGGATATGCATGGGCATGGATGCACTTGGGTACCGCCGTACTTGCCAGGTCATTGATATCAGGTTACAGTCTTGGATTAAATTTCAGTGGTATCAGTAAAAATAGTAACTGTAGAGCGAGATTCGTTAAAACGAGGAGAACGGCGATGGAATGAACCCCAACTCGAGAAAGACTGGTTCAGAAAAAGTGAAGGAAGATCAAAGAAAGATTTACCGGGACACCGGTCCGTGATGATCGATGAGGTGCCATCGGTAATTGCCGATGTTCCGCTTTTCCCTACTTTCAAGTCAAACAAGTAAGTATTCTGGTGCCAATCTACATTTCTGTGTGCTATCACTGACAGCGTTCGCCCATTTTTTTTTTGCTGAAAAGCGTTAGGAACAGTAAGTAAGAAAACGAACTTTACGTGAAGCGTGAATCCAATACCACTTGAACTTCTCCCGATAATCCACTTCGTTGATCGTCTCGTCGCATCATCGTAACTTTCATCACGCATGGCAGACTAGGATGTATCGCCAGTCTTCATCGAAAATCGTTGCCAAGACTCATGACCACCGGCTACTACCGGCTACTACGTTCGGTACCGCCTTGGCTTCAGGCTGTGGAACTTTTTATCAAGTTGATATCGCCGCTGTTTCCGGTGCACGCAGATTATCATTGTGCGCGTCTCATCGTGTGGTTGCGGAAAATGTTGATCTCTATGCGTAGATGTGACGTTAGCACTGCTCGAAGCTCCTCCCCCCCCCAACAGTTTCGTATGGTCGAGTTGTTTCTCAGCAGCGAGAAATAGTAGCCAACGACAATCAAGTGGTAGTACTAACTACCGACAGGATGATCCTTGAGGGTACACAGGTGCTGTGTAGAGAACGATGAACGTTTCTCCCTAACTTTCTAGGTTTCGAGCGTGGAACTTGAGTCAAATCTATGGATCATACATGCTGGAGGTGAGGTCCTGCATTCTCCCTACGAACATGACTCATTATGAATAAGTTGGGGCCACTCCAGAGGAGTTCCGGCGTCCCGTTTAGCGGCATTGGAAGGAGGACTTCGACCGAAACGTTAGCTGTGAGTCTATCCGGTGATCCTATGCAGTGCAACGTTATTTATCTCAACTATCTAGCTTGCTACGCGCCCACTTCATAGGCGGCCATCACGTATCAGTTTGGTCATACTATGACGCCCTGTGGCGGAATTGAAACGATGCTGGACTCGTTGATTCCGCTCTTGCTCAAATATCGGCCGGTGCAAAGGATTAGAAAGTACTATCTACCCCCCTCTTCCGTCATCCAATATGCTATCAGCTTTTTGGCAAGCGATGGCAGGGTACACACCAGTGATGACGTCGAAAGACAGCGATACAGAAGGAGGGAACGCTACCAGCTGTAAGTCCTTACAATATTGTCGGGAAGGAGTGCAAGGGAATGAAACTCTCCCCACAGGTTGGACCGACCATCTGATTATGTGGACATCTATTGGAACCCTATTCTCGTCTCTAATCACCCTGTTAATGGTGGCGTTGAATATTGTCAATTTTACGTCCAGCATGCACGGATCTCCCATCGTTCAAGCCGGCCAACCTAGCCAGTACATCCATCTCGACTCTGTTTTCCGGAATAACCATGATCGGAACACCTCGCACCACACTTCCATCGTGAATTTCCCCGATATTGTAGCACAGATAGAAGCACGTAGCCTTGATCGTCTTGTGCAAGAAGATACAAGCCGTCAGTGGCGCACCCCGCTCGGCACCGTATTTCCAGAGGATCGACATGTTATCGTATCTTCGGAAGTGAGTGTTAGCTACTTCTTCTATTGAGGATGTGCATTAACTCACGGTATCTTCTAGGCATCAACGGTCCTCCAGTTCTTCCACTTGGACTACGGAATGGAGTATTGCTCTTTGGCGCTATCGATCCCTCCGCCCAGTGATGGATTTGACCCGGAAGCGAAGCTAGAAAACGACACAGTCGTCGACGTTTGGCTGTTGCAGTCAAACTGGTCAGACCGCCTCATACGTGCGTCTTCTGGGGAAATTGCACCAAAGAGAAAGACACTGGTGGCCAGTGTTCCTATCCGCTTCGGAGAGCCTTTCGTGACGGATAGATTCCGTTGTCGTTCAGGCGAGCTATCGCTGTTTGAACTGTCGTGTTCTCCGTCAAGTGCGCACTCTTGCCATGTCGAGTTTTGGCAAAATGGAGAAATCTCGCCACATGCAGGTAAGGTCTCAGGCATTGACATAGTATGGAAGCTGATAAAGATATCCAGGGGCGTATATCACGCAAGAGTGCAGTCTGGAAAGAGGAGAAGTGTAAGATAATGGATCGTCTAGTCATCACGGTACCCTATAGCTATATAATTCTAAGCTACTTACATATAGTAAATATATTTTACTAATGCGCAATGAGCCAGACGTTGTACAGCGCATTC
This sequence comes from Desarmillaria tabescens, assembly GCF_030435595.1. Taxonomy (NCBI): domain Eukaryota; kingdom Fungi; phylum Basidiomycota; class Agaricomycetes; order Agaricales; family Physalacriaceae; genus Desarmillaria; species Desarmillaria tabescens. Next base: position 692,972 of record NW_026848312.1, read on the forward strand.
GGGTCTGTCTTAGTGACAAGTGTCAAGGTGTTTGTATCTAGAAAATGCCTCGCTAGTCAGCACGGAAGTTTCGGTAGGAGTGCGTGGAATACTAATTGTCAGCAGCCGTTGCGAGGCTACATACACCAAACTTCGTGCCTTTGGAGGCCGACGCGTCGTTGTCAAGATTAGAGAGCGGCCATCAGCATTGAACCAAGTACGTAATGCGGCCGAGTATATGCCGCAGTACCTGCCGTGGGGCCGGGAACGTTCGTGTCCTGCGTTTTTCTTTTTTTTTTTTAAAAAAAAAAAAGGATGATGACGACCGTTATCAGAATTAGTGCTTCTACGATCCCTAGTCCGACCGGCAATTGGCTTGTTTGGGAAATGACTTTGACCACGCGTAAGTACTCATGCTTTCTTGTTTGATTCATCTGAGTTTCACTAAAATAGCACATCAGCCCCCATCGTAATGGCGCTCTCGTTTGGGACACAAAGAGTAAGAACCTGACCTTCCGTCAGATCCCGCGGTCTCATTATCCAAACGGACAGGACACGATAGCGTTCTATTGGCGTCGAAAGAGAGGTGGTTGCTTCGAGGCAATAGAGTCGAACAAGTTGGTCTGACATTCTTATCAGAGGCGTTTAGGGAACTTTTGTCGTAGTGGTGCTGCAGGTTGGAACCACGATATCAGGAGTCTGGTTTATGTATCTGCGTTCTCTCATAACATAGCATATGTACCGATCTTACGGCCGACGGTTGTTTTATTATATTTCGGACGCAAAATAAGTACGGCTCCCAACAACGATAGCAAGATGGTATCGAAAGCAAAGGCATGACGTTGGTCTAAGGAGGTCCCTTAGGCATCAATGAATCAGCCCCGTCGCAGGGGCCCCCTCAGCCTCACCCTATCATTCATTGACTTCGACTTGGAACCGTATTCCAAGCCTTCTGAACGGATCGTCCTGCATGGTCAATACGGGGATCTGGCAACACGTAATGGATCGATGCCCGCTTGTAATATGGACTTCCAGAAGGAAAGGGAAAAGGCGGTCCTCCTGCGCCGGCGATATGTGAATAGACATCGTCGAACTTTGAGAGTGTTGGAAATTTCAAGGCCATCGTTGCTGTGACGAGTTCTTTGAATGAAGGTTTCTCTCCGAGGGTCGCTTAGTTTTCTGTGACGATCCTGACAAAATTTCCAGCGCGACCTTTGGAGTCGGATCGCTCGAGGAAGGAAATTTCTAACCTGCAACCTATAACCTATCTTGTCCTCAGAAAGACGGGTATGTACTTACGCCTCACTATTTTTGGAAAGATTCCAGGGCTAATGCATATATGTCAAAAAGAAAAGAAAAGACGACCGGCACAAAACTTACATAGCCGAGAACAAATGCAGTGGACAGTCTACTCTCCTCCTTCTCCTCCGCCAAATATCTTATCGTTATGTTTCCACCCAAAGAAAGCCGGCCCTAGAAGAGGTGCCTTGGGCGCTCATACATCAAGGTCTGCCTCAGATCATCTGTCGACCCAGCGTCGTAGAATAGCAACGAAGTGATTGGTACGCCAGCACCTATGAAATTCGTTGACTTTGAGCGGTTCAATATAGGATAATAAACTTGCACTCGCGAAAATTGACTACCACATCCCGATAACCAAGGCCACCTTGATCGATAGGCGCACACGCAGGCGAAAGTATTGCTTTCACACAAGGCTCGAACGATCCTAGTGGATTGGTTATCCGGTACGCGGCTTCATCCCGTGGACAGATACATTCCTCCTGTCAATCCCGTTAGTACTACTATGATCGGAGCATCCTACGCCACGGGCACATTGTCGGGTGGGGTAAAACCCAAACCTCTGAGGATCTATCCGTTAAATCGGGAGGATATATAAGATCGAAAGAGGCAACCTACAAAGCACCTCCGTCCAGAAGACGAAGATAAGTCATATAAACGAACTGCGTGAAAATCGCATTATACTTAGTACCGAGAGCTATACCTTGAGTGTTGAACCTGATCAGACTTGCTGAAATCTCCCACTACACAAAATAGTGTTTGCATATAACCGCTACAGATATCCCGTGAGCTCGCTAGAGTGAAAATGAGACCAAGAACGTACCTATTCAGCCACCACGGTAGTTTGAAGTCATCAGGGAGACTAGAGCAGTGCTGTTTGATAACTTGCTCTTGGAGTGACAGCTATTTCGGTTCTTTATCTGACCGCGATTGGATGGCAATGAGTACCGGAGAAGACGGATACGAGATGACGGTGCCTTTGATCATGGTTGTGCTGAGAATGAGAAAACTCGTGGACATGACAGTACAGCTGACTCCATCATTCATCAAACAGACACATCCTTAAGCGCTGTGGAACAGACGACGCATCATGCATATGCATTAAAAAGCAGCCATAGTTGATTTCTATCTAACTTTTAGTAAACGAAGACTGTAAGGAAGCCCAAGTCCAATACCTTATGCTGACGGAGATTGAATTCCTGATGGAAGCCAGTAAAGAGTACTGGCAGGAAAGATGCTCTATAGTAGTAGCCGCCTGTGGGCGGCAGAAAAACACCGTCCCCGAGAGCGTCTACGAATTTGATCGTCAGCAAAGAAGGAAGAGTTCGTTGTCATCAGCTTGCTCTGGCCAAATGTTCATGCTTCCTTTAAGCGCCCCCGAAGCTTCGAGCAGTAAATTTCACAGATAGCGGTGCTGTCACAGTGTAAGGACCAAGACTCGGAGTCGACCCAGTTCCCAGTTCGCAGCACCCACAGATCATGGATTTGTGTGAGAAAATTAAATCGTTAATTCCTGTTTGCAGTCATCATAATGCCGGCATCCAGGAGCCGATTCCGCACATTCATCTGTTAGTAAAAGTAGAAATCGTTACCCTACATTTAACCACCTTCACTTGTAATATATTTTGGTGCCGACGCGAGACTTCATCGATGTTTTCGCTTGACGAACTTGCCGCATTTATACCTGTTAAAACGTTCAAGAACCGTTCAGAACCATTCAGTAGGGATAATCATAGCCTTAAAGTTCTAGCCAGTGATTTATGAGTGAATTGTGCTATTGAAGCAGCACAGCTACTACTCACGGGAAGAAGAACATTCAATTTTGGCGCTTGTTGGTACATCAGTTTGATTTTTGAATCATACGCTCAGGCTGAGTCCATCACATGTTTTCGTTCGGATTTTGCCGCAAGTCATTCCACGTGGCACCGCGGCTTTACTTGATTCAACGTTTGTCGGTTCAACCGTCTTATGCCGTTCAAACATACAGCGTCTTTGAATTAGGACGACATGAATCCTCAACCCCCCTATACCATATGCAGATAGCCTATTCTCTGGTTGAAAGCTGCATGTTCCTTGCTGGCAGGATTTGCACTCTGTCCTTCACTCAGACTATTAATTGGTGGAAGAGCCAATCCAAGGAAGGTGTTGGGAAGGTGTCATGGTACGGCGGAATTAGCTGAAGATTTTGCGTTCTAGATCTACCTGTGCGTATCCATTTATCGTCACCGAGCCTAGATCCATGCTATACTTTAGGCCTGACCCTCAGGATGTTTTAGATGGCGCCTTGGCTTCTCGTTTTGGTCAGTTTGACAAACTTGCTCGCAAATTATACAACAAGTTATGCGTGACATTTTCTGTACGCGAACTTGTCCTACTTCACAAGGGCATTTGAACCCCAGAATAAGAAAACTGTTACGCGCGTCTACCGAGTTCTTGCATCATCATTTTGAATTTACTGACGGTCCTTCCATCATCAGATCGATACGCGCTAGTTTAATTTTCGCTTATATGAAAGGGAAAAACCCTTCGGTATACCGCTACTTGCGATTATCACGTGTTTCGTGAAACTTCCGGTATCCCTCATTTCACATTTTGTCAGGCATAGACAGAATGAATGGTATTAGTATCATTCACATTGCCTGGCTCCAAAGTTCACTTCATTGATATCATATTTTGATAGAATAACTTATGATTCTTCTCGTTTTGTTCCGTGCTTACATGAAAGCCATCATGCTTCGTCCTTCTCTGCCTCTGATCTGTCGCTTCGTGACCATGTAGCACTTCTTCGAGGACAATTTGTGCGTGACACTTCTCCTGCTACTCTGTTCTAGAGATCCCAATATTTCACGTTCAGAGTGATAAACTCAGATGATTTTTTGGCGGATGCTCTGAGGACGAGATGATCTGTGGCGCACTTCTCTTCACTATCCGTGGTACGAAGGTGATTAGCTTGGAACATGTAAGTGTAGATGTGCTTCCACACGGCTCGAGGATGAATTCTGATTATTCATGCTTCTAGCTTGGAACATGATTCTGCGGAAAAATCATCGCCCTTTGAAAATCTGCGAGACTCGTATACTAACATGACACGATTAATCGAAGAAAATTTGTCTTCCTGGCCATTGATTTTTTTAAATTTTGACTGTCAAACAGTGATGCGATATGCTCAGTCTCTGACTTGTTGTCTGGACTCGCATCGGCATAAAAGGCTGCGCCTTTCTTTCGACCAAACCATCGAGCTCAGTTCTACGATGTTCTCCAAGGGTTGGTATTCACTCACTTGCATCTCAGAGTAAACAAGCTGACCCATAGGACCTAGTTGTGTTCCTCTTGCCTGCATATCTATCCGTCGCCGCTGGAAGTATTCTGCCACCCGTCGCAGGTCGGACATTGTTTTGCGGTTACACCATTTACTTGTCTGATTGCGTCGTAGATGCTTCTGTAGGCGTTGCCGCCGACGTGTCTGTAGGTGCTGCTGCCGACGTGTCTGCCGATGCGGTACTCCTACGATCAGTTGACCTGCAGGCTGCAACGCCCGCAGTCGACCTTGATGTTCTTGCAGACGTTTCTGCTGAAATCGGTGCCGACGTGTCTGCCGACGTCGATGCAGGTGTCTCTCTCGACGCCTTATTGCGGCGCTCGCTGGATGCGCGTGCTGTTGCACCCACGCTTGACTTTTCTGGCTCTACTTGGATTTGGACAGGCGAACAGACTGGGGCCAACGATAATGCGCCCGTAGGTGTGCGTCCGTTCCGCAAGGCCATCCCCTCATCCAGTACAAAATGTCCTGTATGCGCCACTATCATCATCTCTTCGTAGGTTTTCCTGTGCTCGGATGTTTGAGCGCGTACTGACACTCTTGTAGCGACGATCTTTACTCTATTGTTGTTAACGGAAACGAGATAGGAGCAGGCAACGGTTACAAAAGGTCCGCCGTTTACACTGCCGGCCTCGAACCTGAAGGCCATAATGTCTTTGCTATTGCCGTGAATAACACCGGAGGAGCCGCTGGTCTTATCGCCACCATCCTTGTCGACTACAGTGATGGTACCACCCAAACTATCGTCACTGACACGACCTGGAAGACGATCAAAGCTACGCCCCCCGGAGGCTGGACAAGCCCAAGCTTCGATGATTCAGCTTGGATCGCTGCAATCTCGGAAGGACCTACGGCAAGCACACCTTGGGGGTTGCCTGCGCTCCCCCCTGCCATGAATATGACCGGAGTCAGTTGGATCAGGACAAACGAGACTTCGGCAGCTGGGGTAGACCCTCTTGGTCACAGACCGTTCCGCAAGACTATTGCATCGCCATATGGAAAGGCTGCTGTTTGCGGAAAGGTCGTCATCACCGCGTATGTCTTCCTTCATAACCTCAATTACGATTCCTCTGATCACGATTTGCAGCGATGACGCGTACACGTTGTATGTTAATGGAAATAACATTGGCAATGGCAGCAACTGGCTAGCCATGCAGGCGTATTCTATTCCCATTCTGGATGCAGATGAAAACCTTATCGCGGTGGATAGCGTGAATACGCAACCCACCGTTGCTGGGCTCATTGCGGGTGTTTTGGTGGCGTACAATGATGGTACATCGGAGACATATTACACGGATGATTCATGGAAAACCATGGATGCGACCTCTCCGGCTGGCTTCGAAGCAACAGATTTGGACGACAGTGCTTGGATTAGTGCGAAGGAGTGGGTGCATGGCAGTTCTGCGTCGGTGACCGTTCCGCCTGCGTAAACTGTTTGTGCGACGAACTCGTACAGTTTTGTTGTTCTTTTGAAGTCAGTCGTGGAACGTACTATGTGTATACCCTTTACTCCTCAGTAATATATTGATTCTATCCTCAATTCGTGTCTTCTTCCTTTCGATACGCAGCCGATCGTGGGTGTGGCGGTTTGTCGTCTTCGAGATTTGTTAGAATTTATGCAGGCTAGTAAAAGGAGAATCTTGAACCAAGTTAAGCAAGGATGCAACATTTCACGTAGTTTAAGCACCGCGCCACACGAACAAGAAGCCCGACAGGATTGTGGCTGCAAATTATGCGACTGGCACACTGAACATCCTCAGGACGTTCGTGGTCATCAAAGCACAAATTATAGCTATATACCATGAAGAATAGTCATAGATTGAATATGGAGGACATGTAGGGAGGCCTTAGCGGGTAAGTGGCCTCAATGATGAGTCAATAAATTTCCGCAACCGCGCATTCTTTCCACGTTAAAAGATTGAAGCGTGTAGATAACGTTTGATGGAATATATCAACAGCATCTAGAAGCTGACTGGATTCCATGGCTCCCAGTTGGACTCCGACAGACGAGCAATCAGATGGCTGCAGAACCCACGACACCAGATTCCGGGCAGATACATGGCAGGAAAAATAGCTCCTGATTTCGGAACATAGCGATCCATCGATAACAGGCAATGGTGACCGGCGAAAATGGTGGAGACCGAGAGCAGATTCTGACTCCTAGCTATGAAAATTGAAGCCCCGATGGGTTGTGGCGTGGCTGTTACTCCGCCCTGCGCATAAAACAAACACATCTGAGGGATATAAATAGGTCAAAATAAGTTTGTTACTTGCTTTACATCCGCCGGGAAACGCGCTTCATAATCCACCTAATTGATTGGACAATGGGAAAGGTCGTACTTAGGGGTCAGTCGTCAAATCCAGCGAACATGCGATCACGTGTGACGTTGATGCGATCGATCAAACTCCGCACGCCCAATTCGGTTCCTTCTTGTCCAGGTACCACGACGGTAACCGGTTGCCTTCACTCGCGTCACCCCCATTTCGAGCCCTGCCTTTGTTCCTCGGGACCTGTATGTGGCGCCGCGACCCAGCGTGCCTACAGAAAGGGCCAGTTTAATATCCAACAAGCCTTATCTTTTCCATCAGGCCACTGTTCTAAAGGATCTAGAATGATGAAGACGTGTTTCCTTGTCTGAAGATGGAAAAATAGTGATAGGCGCTGGCTGAGTGATCCTTGTGGATACGACCCGCAAACACGAGGCAAACAAGCCACAACTGGTCCGCGGGGTATAAATGCTTCCCTTTCTCCCTCTGAGCCGCCATCCTCTCTTCCTTCCAACGATGATCTACTATACTGCGCGCTGCTCTTGAGATGACAACACCTCGACCTCTTTCTTAGAGGCAAGGCTATGTCGATTGTCAGCCGTAGTCGTCTGTCTCACTCTCCTCCCAGAAGACAGGTAGGTCAGCGCCGTCACTGCCTGTTACCCGTTACTGTGATCACTAACTCTGAGCGCAGGATTTATCCTCGTTGCATCTCAGCTGGGAGGTCATCAACGTCGAAAACTTGAGTGGCTCATCGCGCCACATTCATTATGTTCGTCGCAAATAACAGCCAATGCGTACGTTTTTCCCTATCATGTCTTCACTTCGACTACTGACGCTCTCTAGGTCAACGTCTTTCTAGGCCATGGGGGATACGTGCAGTCGCTCAGCGACTATCCGGGTCACAGTCAGTCATGTCGCTCCCGCCACTCGACGGATCACGGCGCTCTTTCGATTCGAGCGAACCCACTGTCTGGTGAACGGGAGTGACTTGTGACCAATGCCATTCTCAACAGAGTTGGCCAGGCCATGGATCGGCACGCAGTGTTGGGTACCAATACCCATCCATCTTCCCAATGAGGTCGTTGACCGACTCGAACGGTGACCAAGGTCTAAGCATTGTGGTAGACGCGTGCGGTCGTTTCTGATGACTATCTTGGACCCTATGACCATCACCTTTTCGTGTCGCCGTGGAATATGATGACCCCTCCTTGGACAGGCCGGGCATCTTCCGCGCAATCGATAATAAGGCTGATGGTGGCCCGGGATCGGCACCCTGCTTTCCAGCGATGCAGTACCGAGGGTCACCGTTCGAGAAAAGCAACCGAACCGGTGAGGAGTTTGTAATCGGATCTCCTTGAGGCATCGGCTACTCCTCTCTTTCAATGCCAACGGCATTGATTGAATTTCCGCGTGAGTCCTTACTTTCTATCATTACAACCTTTACCTAACGAAGTACTCTTTTGTAGACTTCGGTTTGCTTTACTGCCAAAAATAACACGGTATGTCCGCGTTGTTTCTTGACAGTGCTTTCCTCGTTGATATGTTCTTCCCAGAACAACACGAGGCACTAAGACTCGTTCACATTCTTCAAAGCGGGGTGGGGTATTGACCACGGGATAGCAGGTGGTATCCAATACACCCACCCCATGACAAACAGCGGTGCGTCGGTCGAGTTTACCACCTCAGATTCTTATTTACATCTTTGCCGTTCCAGTGATACTCACGCGCAAAAAAATGCATGTACGTTGTTCTCAATCATTTTCTTATCTCAATTGCTTATGCGACTTTATTGTTCTAGAAAATCCTGCTCGTCGAAGCAGGTAGCACAAATCCATGGCATTTCGACACGTAGGCGTCGCAAGAATGTAAACAAGCGCCGATACGAGCGGGGCAAACAGAGGAGTATGTATTTATCGTTGTCATCTCGCGCCGTCTGACATCCTTGGCAGCAATTAGAGATTACAATTGGTCCATCCATTTCTTCCGACCCCATATGCCTTTCCTATAAATGCTTCACGTGGAGAAAGAACTACTCCTTGCAGGTACGTGTCAAACATTTTCCGGGGGATAGGACGGAGGCAGATGCGCGCTGCTCCGTCTGGGTGCTCCCTTGTCGTGGGCCCCGGGCTTTCCACCAAACGCACCTATTTCTGCGCGTCCGGTTTGTTAACTCATTCCGGTTTGGAGTTGTCCGTACACAGAGCGGTTTTTCCGAGGACTGCTCGCCGTACCGACCTTGCTTCTTTCCCTCCTCGCGATCGCAATGGTCCATTGAGTGCTGCCAGGAAGTAGTCCGTACATAGAGAAGTTCTTTTCAGGACTTTTCGCCGTACCAACCTTGTTGCTTCCTCGTCTCCTACCGATTAGGATGGTCAGGTGAGTGCCGAGGGATTCTATTCTATGTATCCCGACTGATGATTAGTATTCTAGGTGAATCGGCTCCTCTTCCGTGATCAAGATAATACTCCTGCAACCATAAGTCATGGAACACGGCCCTATCATCTACTGGGACGACCGTACCACAGGCCATATTATGATACTGTCAAGGCATCGACGTCAACATCCAACTTGTTATGAGTATCTTGAGCGAATGACTGCTTCCAACGAGACGCCAACATTGAGCCAACAGATTCTCAACGTTTAATACGCCTACTTATAGTCTTAATGATCTCAGTACGTCGTCGTTGCTTCTCCTTCTCCTTTCATAAGTTGTATCTCATAACCGACAATTAGATGACGCCCTTCAAAACATCAATGAAATGTTCAGGAAGGCGCATGTCCCAGTGAGCGAGTGATTACCTCCTCGAGAGGTGCCAACATGATGACAATACAAGGTATTGTCTCCCGGGGGATAGGACAGAGAGCAGCTCGTGCCTTCTGTCCGGGTGCTCCCTTGACGTGGGTCCCGGGCTTACAGACGTTGCACAGTGCCTTCGGGTCTGTCTCGTCTTACCAAACGCACCTAAGTAGCACCGAGGCATTGCCTAAGTTCGCAGTACTATACTATTGTTCTTCGATAGTAAAACCAGAATTTTTTATTCCTTTCAGTAAGATTGCACAAATTATAAAGTGAAGAAAAACGAGGCAAGTCATGCGCTACGCAATCGGTTGCAATGTGCGTCACAGCATCTGAAAAGACTTCATCTCCAATAGTGGTAGACTGTGCTCTGAAGGTGATTCATCACCGCTCTCACATAGTCTCGACGAGATTGCCAAGTGGGCAAGGAGATTCCGAAGCACAACTAGTGCAAGGCGGATTATCACACAAAGCTTGGTCCAATACACGCCAAAGGAATGTCCGCTGGAGTACGAAAGTAATAATTCTTTACTTGGATGTTAATAGTGAGCTTGCGAAGTTTGGCAACATGACGGCCAATACCATTCAATGCAACGGCGGTAGCTACACTTTTCGTCTACATAGACAGTAAAATTGAGGTCGTTGACACGGCTGATGTCCTCTCTTTTACACATAAATCAATACGAGGGATGGGAAGAAGAAACCGACGTGCGTACCCAAAATACAGGTCAGACTTGAGCGGGATGGCGATGAGGGAAGCAGGAGGGCCAAAGAGATATACCGTACTCGGTACGGAGTGGGATAGTCAATCTTTTAAAGGAGCCTAGCGCGACATCGATATGGGATGGATTATGATTAGCGTTCTTGTTGAGTCGTGGTAATAGTGAGACAGATAATCTTTTCTTTCACTGCGTCGACTGATGACTGAGAGAAGGCAAGCTCCTCCTTGTGCCATTGGCGCAACTGCGAAAGATATCCAGGCACATATCGGAGAGGAAGAGATGAGAAGAGAAGAGAGGGACGGCGAAGAACTGTGAACATCCAGGTCCAAAAACTCTGTGACGGAGGGCAGTCCGTGTAGGATCGACCGGAACAGGGAAGGGGAACCGTCGTTGAATTGCAGACCCTGTATGTCCAAGGTCTCAAGTTCGGAATAGGAAGCGTACAAGGGTGAACAGGCTTATTGCAGGCGCAGTGGACATTCCGTAGGAAGAGGGAAGTGACGTTCGAGAACGACATAAGGGCGTTGTGGTAAGCGCCACGATCACAGCGCAAATGGGACCATGCAAGGTTGTTGATGGCGATACTCTTTACAGACTTTTTCCCTTCGAAATAGTAATGGGCGATATCGCGCAGGAGGCGGACGAAGTTCTGGTCATATCGGCGTGCGGTTCCCCGTGAACTTCTGCGGCCATAGATGTACAGCTAGCCTCTGAGGGAGCTTTTCTATGCCAATTCGTCACACATTCAACCATAGGGCACGCCCTGCTCCCCGTAAGGTCCGATCTGGAAGGGCGGCATGATTATTCTGTTAGCCAGTCAGCATAGATTTATTAAATGCACAATAATCAAACTCACGCCGCAACGAAAGGTATTCTGGAGAAGGCGATGGAAAATGGAGAAGACGACATTTCCGAGCTAAACATCCCGGCTATTACGTATGGAGACGGGCCACATAAACAAAGGCAACCAAGCCAGGATGGAAAATAAGACAACAGACAGACGGCTTGCTGGCACGAACATCGTAGTGAACAAAGTAAGCTGCTCTGGCCACCCGAACGCCGATGCCCAGTCGGAAACAATGTGGACAAAGGAAGAAATTGAGTGGCGAATATCAAACTTTCAGCTCGAACAATGCTGGAGAATTGGCCGAATCCGCTCAATAGAAGAGATAGAAACTGCATGCGCAGTCTGACAAGGGTATAAGGAAGTTGCGGGTGGTGCCGGTGAGAAGGCGGTAGGTGGTCGAGACGCCGAAGACTTGATAGTTCGAAGGCGCAGGAAATTTGACTCTCGAGTCAAGAGCCGCCACCTCCCATATGGAGCTCTTCTGAGTTCAGGGTGTTCAAAGACACTAAAGAGAAAGTTGGACCTTAGCTTTAGCAAAAACGTTTAAGAAATCTGGCTCACCTGATTGTGTAACTCTAACTCTTCGGATTTCATCGACTGTAGCTGCCTTTATTTCGGCACGTGCAGCCAATGACGAGTGCTCCTGATATCGATCTTGCATTCCCTCATCATCAACACGGAGCATGGGAGTAACCCAGCCTTCTATCTCGCATTCCTTCACAAGTAGACTTTGGACGATACGTACGCATTGTTGCAGCAATGCCCACCGCAGAGGATCCATTTTAGCGTCGTTCAAATCGATGCCGGAAAGATCGGCTTTCGCACGTTAGACACGAAATATCCAACTGAAGCAAAGTTAGGCTGAAGTATAACGATGGACTCGCAACAACTTACCGCATACAATACATTCACATTCTCCCTCGAGGAAGGACGACAAGGATTCTGCAACGTCCGATTATATGCACGACGTTGAGATCTGCTTCGTAGGTTCCACTGTGATCACAGCAATTGAAGTTCCAGCTAAATGCGAAGGCGAACAGCATCATACTTGGTTTCTGGGATAGTCTACTGTCGACAAGGCCCAAATTCTGGATTGCATGCTATCCTCGTTGTCGACTTGGAGCAGGCCGGCTCAATAGAGCTGAGCACTACAGCCCGCTCTTAACGGCCACGTATCAGCACTGCAACGAGTTGAAGGGCAAGAGAACGTACCTGTAGGGCTCCCGTCGAGCTCATTGTTGCAATTTTTGGCTCCTCTCTGCATCGTTCCCTTTCGTCCAAACGAGAATCGAGGCTCTGAACATCAGCCGGTCGAGGCAGTGGTCTTTCTTCTAGTTACACCAGGCCTTTATATCTTAAAAAACGGCCTGAAGGTCAGAAAAGAGACTTCGATGTCGACGTTGAGTGCTACTCACCGTGACGACACTAGTCAAGGTTCACGCCCTTGTAGATGCTACCTCATAGTGCAGCTCTGCAGCTCATCCGACTCGCTGAGAGTATCAGAAAAGGAACGGATGGAAGAAAGACGGGATACGACGCGAAGAAGTTGAAAGGAAGGCGATAATGGTGGTGCAGAAGAAGGATTGTAACCCTAACCCTAGGGTTGGCTTCCTCCTCGAGGACGTCATCACTGATTGACCTTGGATTGACTGTTACTATGATCAACCAAGCCGTTCAAAATCCGTCAATGGACAACCGACCGTTGAATCTTCCAGTAAGAATTGAAGTCCATACAACGAACCATGAAAATTTATTCATTTTCTGCCAGTTTTTCTAGGTTTAGACTTGACCGCTAGTGCTAGTGAGCTCTTGATAATTAGGAGACCAAATCTGAGCCAGGACTCAAACCATGATCAGTGGCAAGGCCATGCTTACTCTATCGTCGAGGTTTACCTAGGCGCCGTCGTCATTCCCGGAACCGTTAGCAATGTTCACATTACAGCCGGATTTTTCTGAATTTTTTGAAGAGCTTGAAAATGACTATTAGATTTGAGTTTCCGAACCTTCGGTCACCGACTTGTCGCGGGACCGTTTCAATTCAAAGCATTTCAAATCGCGTCAACACAACAAAGTAAAGTAAGCGCCACCGCATTCTTCCTCTATGCATCTATGTCTTTCACAACTGAGTACTATTTAGGAAATTCTATGTTGCCTTGTGAGAGACACGCATGTTTAATAACCACTGTTCTTCTTGCATTGTTGGCTTTTTGTCAATGGGTAATCCTTCTTGCTCCTTTGTCTTTCAGAGTGGCTTTCGTCACTTAAAATGCCGTCCATGTTGAGGCCTGAGGCCGTTCCCCCAGCGATTTTCGCACCCTAATTTTTCCAAAGGAAACATGGCAATTCCACAGTCCAAGTAAGTCTTCAGCCTCTAACATCGCCCATGAAATTCTAACCACCTTGCCAGCCCCCTGGATGCACCTAACCCTAACGCTGCTCTGGCTTATTGGCCATACAGCAATCTCAGTACGAACTACGGCCGCCCGTACACTTGTCATGAACTCTACAACCGCCTCCTCGATGCACGCTCTGCCGAAGAAATCCTCCAACCAGAGTTCATGACCATCAGCATTGAACGCCGCGGCCCATCCAACGGCCCCAGCGACCCATTCCTTCCCAGACTCCTAACGGCCCTCTCCGAACACGAAGACATCTCCACGCTCTTCCTCCACGATGTGGACTGGTCCCACTTTGCATCTCGCCACTTATGGCATTCCTCCATCATCGGATTCCCCAACATCACTTATCTCACAATGACAGACTGCTCGCTCCAGGCAGATGAGTTCTTTTCCCTGGTTCGTTCGTTACCACTACAAGGGCTCGAAGTCCACAACTGTTCCATTACGGGTGCCCTCCATGTGCATCCTTTTTCCACGGATGCAAGTTCACTCATACCCAACCATGAAGGCCCCGAGATCCTATATCTGGACGTCACTGTTAGCCAAGATTCTAATATTTTGGAGATCTTCACCCAGCCCTGGTCTCCAGTGTCATTCTCCAAACTTGAGAAGCTTGCTATCTCGGGAAAGGGCGATAGCGACATTGGCCAACAGATCGCGAGATTGGTCGAGCTCTCGACTCCCCTTGAGTTGAATATAGACTGTGATGGTTTTAATCTTGGTGAGTCTCATCCTCGGTCGCTATATACTGTATACTAATCATGGCGCTGTTACAGTACATCCTCCACCTATCGCTAAGCTATCCGAAGTAAAAAATCTCGTTGTCGTCATCCCCCTTGACGGCACACATGATTTCCGGCGCACCAACGACTGCCTCAGATGGTGGACATCCTCCCTCAAGCAGGTTCCACGACCTAACCGCATCTCCGATATCCGCATCGTGGTCATGGTCGATCAGCAGTCCATCGCTAACGTGGCTAATCTACCCTCGGGAGGAAGGGCAACACAATGGATATACTTTGACGAGGTTCTATCAGACACCAAAAAATTCAAGCTGCACCACAGATTCGGCGTCACCATTTCGATGAAACAGAACACGGCCACTGGCACACTCTTCGATACTCAGGTCTATAACACGTGGATCCAATCCGACGCTCTCGTAGAATCTTTTGAGCGTTATCTGGGCATTAGTCTTCGACGGCACGCTTAGCATCTAAGTAGACGACTCCGATTTGTGTATTACGTGACGCATATCCAACGTAACGATCTAGAACTAGTGATAGAGATGATAGAGGATACTCGGTTGCGACCTCGTAAATAGTAGGCAGGCAATGTTACATGATAACTAGATTAAAACCTGTCATTCACTGTGATTAAGGGTGCTTGCATGATTTGTTAACTACCCCACTTGCGGGACATCTTCCCCGCTTTTTCGATTCGCGTGAACGTGAGCTCCAAATCATGAGGTAACGTTAGAGCAAAGGGCGAAAACGCATTCTTCAACGAATCCCTATGGATAGACTGCTCCGGTAAAGTCCACTCATACTCCCGCAGAAATACGGCCGCCAGGGCCCTCTGTTCGTACATTGCAAAATTTCTCGCAGGGCACTGACGCGGACCAAGAGCGAACGGAAGCCATCCAGACTTCTGCCATCCACGCTCTAGAAACCTTTCTGGCATGAAAGAGTCAGGAGACGCCCACCGCCCACTGTCGTGATGGATAGCGTAGATATTCACAATCAAGGAGGTATACGCGGGGATAGCGTACTTCCCAAGCTGAACCGGTTGATTCGCCTGACGGGGTACAATGTAGGATATTGGCGTGTTGATGCGCAAGGCTTCGCGGATGCACGCGGTGAGATATGGCAGCGATACTCCGGAGAGCTGTTCGACAGTTGGATCAAGATCGTCACCCAAAACGTCCAGAACTTCAGCGCGCGCGCGTTGTTGTATGTCAGGCCGCCGTGCGAGGAAATAGAATAGTGTGGAAATTGCCCCTGCGGCGGTATCCTGAAAAGAGGTACAGAAGTCAGCACCAATTCATTGTCGTACGAGGCTAGACCTTACATGTCCACCAATGAACAGGGTGATCATGTTATCTCGTAGCTCTCGATGCGACATAGCGGGGTCTTTGAGCATGAAGGTCATCATGTCATCTCCTGGGTCCACCTTCTTATCAGTTAAAAGCTTCATGAAGCTGTCAACTAAGGTGTCGATTCGACACATGAGCTTCCTTCTGGGGAAGGTGCGCTCCATCCAAGGAAAGATGAGATACAAGGGATCGGCAATCTCCCCCATGACACCATTGTAATCTTGGACGAACAGATTATCCGTTTCTATGGCGTCGAAATTGTGGCCTAGGACTGTCGAACCGACCGCGTCAAGGGCAAAACATTGGGCGTATTTATCCCAAATCACAGTACACCTCTTCCCCACAATCGCGGAGAGACTATGAGCGAGAGAAGTGAATGCTTCGATGGGGATTCTAGCGCTGAATGCTTCGTCGATCAAGACAGGACTGCTTCCGCCACTGCTCGCCGTTGGACATGAGGAGACTAGCAGAACCAACGAAACGCCACAACAGGGACGCATCGTCAGGAGTCTCCTTCGGAAATAGAACGACATTATCACTGAGTTCTTGGGCGAGCTTTGTATCGGGGTGTCAATGATAAGATGTACTGCGATAGAGGCGACCATACCTTGTAATCCAAAATATGTACCATCCATCGACCGAGAGCCCATACGAGAACGACTTGTTCACCAGCCCGGGAGAAGGGCAAGACGAGCCTCTTTATCCGACAATCTTCGGTTTCTCCAGTAAGGTAGCTCCAAAGAAGAGGAAGGATCGCAACACGAGGTAGGTGCCGCAAATTTTTGGGAGGAACAGCGATCCCATACCAGCATATGAGTAGAAAGACGAAGGGGATGGCCGTCAGGATATACATTGAGATGAAAGTCTTCTTCTGGAAGAAGAGATATCAGACTGTCATATATATATGTCGACATCCAGCCACAGATACACGGCCGGGTCCGTTTTCGCATAAAACCCGCATCCAGTAGAGAGTCGCGTGTAGGAAACGAAAGGTATCCAAGAAGGCAGCACAGTCGATTGATTGGCAGGAACATATGGTCGCCAGGGAAGGTGGCTCTAGACAGAATCCGTGCCTTGGAGACGACATAGAGAATTTGTCATTGTTGGAGGAGAATCAAACCTATTCCGGGGATGAAAAAAAAGCAAGGCGATTGTTAATGTTCTCTTTTTTGGTCACTGCTGAAGCATGGCTCGGACCAAGGTTAAAAATTACCCAGTAGATGCCAGCTTGGATACGATGAGGACTTGGTACCAAATTTCTTCGTTGCGCGTAATGAACCAAGTAGCTGACCCTCGAGCACTGAGCAGTGCAAGTGTAGAGCGCTCAGATCGCTGATCGACGTCCGAGGAACAACGACAAAAGCAGACCGGAACTTTCCGCACCAGCGGCAGGCTCGGTTCGGACATTTCTTTCGGCTTACTAATCATCGATCTTCCGAACTTCATGACTTTCTAGCGTTCTCAAATCCTTCGTACCTAACGCCTGTGCCCTTTTCCTCATCGTGACCGTGATAAGATCACCGATGACCGATTTTACGAATATCTTGTTCGATAGGTTGGCGATGGAGAAGAAAAAGACCCGTAGTTTCTTCCAAAGGAACTTGAAAATAGCGAACTCCTCGACACCTGGCTCACGCAGAAGCTTATTTTCTTAAAATGTACGGATGACGCAGCTACTTGTGCGATGACGTACATACATGATAGCATTCGAACGGGCTAATATTTACGTCCGATTTTCGTCCTTTTTCCTCCGCTCATATAAATAGTCGCGTCTCTTCGTGTATTCGCATTCCTTCCTTTCCCTTCTATTCCTCTCTTACTCTACATCACACGCCGTTCACGATTTCTGCTGCTCTCCGTAGGTCTGCCGGTATTCAGTACTACGACATGACGACCATCGGTATTGGATACCAAACGTCCGAGTCTCATGCAGGAGGGACCTCTTTCACGATCGATGATACGAAGGGATTGTCTAAGGATGCCGTGATAGAGTTGATGAAATTCAGCATGCTGCAGATCTATCCCACTACAGTTGCTTTCGTGAGTTTCCTTTACATCATTGCTGTTGCCACTCAGACGAACTCGAACAGTACTCCATCCCAACGATTTTATATTTCTTCCTATTGTACGTTTGCGCGAAAGGCGTGGAGGTGGTACTGCCGAGGATATCCGCGACATACAGGGATCTGTCGTTCGAAAATAAGCGGAATACTGTTATTTGTGAATCCCGTCTTTAAAATTCCCGGACTTGGTCTCGATGGTAATTCTAGACGCCATGAATACGTTTTGGACCTTGGTCGTACTGGTCATACAAGGCGTTGGAGGATCAGTAGCTACTCAGAACTACACCGTTCTCAACATCTCTCTAGTGAGGGTAGTCGGCAATCTCATTTCCGGTTTATGTACGTCTTCTCCCTTTCCTAAAGGTACCACAGAGGACTAATGTGCATCCAGACATCTTCGAGCTTACTTACCGCCCGAACATGAGGCGGCCTTTACTCATCCATCACTTTTGCGTAAGTTCTTCCACGAATTCTTTCCCCTTCTGGACTTACGTTAGCCCTATAGACTCTATTTGCCATTATATTCCTTCAAGTCATGCTACAAACCACAGGACATCCTGCTATTGCAACTGTCGGATACATATGGGTATTTCAGGCAACGACGGAGCAGTCTGTCTTCATTGGACTCTTCCTGTATAGACTTCGATATCAGAAGTTCTTGGTGAAGAGAACATTACAGTTCGCCGCAGTGCAATCATTGTGTGTCCTATTTCTCTCATGAGCCTTTCGTCCGATCGCTGACATTGTCGTGGCTACTTCGCTTGTGCAAAATCGGATTCGCAGTGTATCTGATTGTCTGGTGGGGTTTGAAGTTAGCCAAGTTCCACACGCTCGGTAACATTGCCTTCAGCGTGATGCTAGTGTGTATTTGCGTGCTACTTGTGTCGACACAAATGTACGTTTTTATTTCTCACTTGCCCTACTACATGTCCTCATGCTTGCTGGTATAGATATGGATCTTTCGCTGTATGGTCGATAGCGAGGAATATGGACCGACCGCCAAACGTTCCGGACGCCGAGAAACTACACTCTCAGACTGAGACAAGCTCTACTACTGCTATGTCAACCCGCGATTCTTCAAGTTCGTCAAGACGTAAAGACGAGCACCGCTCTTTATTCTATCCATTCATTCATTATATACACACCTAGCTTTGGCTTTGCATTTTCTATAGGTAATTTCAAGAGGAATATATACACGTTCTGGGTCGGTACCATAAATTTGTATACTATACAACGTTCAATCTCGATTTGAGTCAACCTCTTCAGACTCGACTCCACAAGCAGCACTTTATTTGGTTACCGGCTTTTAAGTTCGTCGTTGTTTCGTACCGATAGCCTGAGCTCTCTGGTTTTTATCAGCATGCATGGTACTGCCGTTCCTTCCTCATTAACGATGTAAGCAGTAATTTCCTTCAAAAATGTATCCATTTCAACAGCAGAAAACGAAATGCTTCTCGCTGTGTTTCCAAACTGACATCGTCACTGTTACACAATGGTATTTACGGCTTGCTAAAGATGGCGGGCGTGATCACTTTCCATTCGTGTCCAGGCCATAGAGCATTTGTGCTTCCAGCTTTATCTGCCCCTTCCTTGTTTGCCTCATGATCCCACCCAGTTGAGCCTCCACCACTTTCTATCAGTGCTTGTAGTTGGCTCAAGAACGACTCAGCCAGGTCCCCAGGTAGCTTGGCGACATGATTGGGTGGGAGTCCCGATTTCGCAGCAACTTCCACCAGCGTCAGCCCCTCCCCTTGCAGACGGAATATTTTGTCGTTCAGTTGCTCAGCTGGCAAGTGCGTCAGGACATACGCAACAAAACCTATGATCAAATCAGCGAATGAAGCAGTGCAATGGAAAGTTCACTCACCGCTGATATCTTCGAGCGCGGTAAAGGATGCCTTCGATTGACTCTTTCCAACAATGCTGAATTTCTGGTCCACGATGTATCCGACGAGTCCAGGGATGTAGGAATAGAAGAATCCCGTCTACGCCCAGCAGTGAGTAATCGCCGAGACTATATATCAATGTATACTCACGAAGAACCTTGCAGATGGCAATCCTATCTTCTTCAAATATTCTAGTATCGTCTTCAGCCCGCATTCAATTGAGAGAGAGGCGATACACTTACTAGCAAAATCGTCCTTTTCTTTCAACAACCCCGCAGGTGCCCCTGCAGTCACGAACCCAAATTCCGACGGCACGAACAGCTTGACGCCCGCAGCCTTAGCACTATCCGCCAGAGCATACTGGCTCTTCCCCCCTACTGCAGGATTGATAGCCGAAATCAAGACGTCGACGCCGTTCTCCTTGAGCACAGCAGACACTTCTGCACTGTCCCCGTAGTCGACTTTCGCAATCTTGACATTGCTAGGGAGTTTGGAAGAGGAGTCTGAGGATTTTCGAGTGAGGATGATGAATGAGGCGTTCTCTGCAATGAGGGCGTCCAAAATCGCCTTGCCGACTGTGCCATTGGCGCCGACGAGAGCGAATGATTTGTAGGCGGGTGAAGACATGTTGTGTTGGTTCGTACTGAACGCATTCTTGGTTTCTTATAGCGAGTTATAACTTCGGATTCGGGGTTCGTCATTATGAAGATTCCTCCGACCTTGGCGCGACCGTTCGCACACCAATTAAGGGTATATGTCGCAATACGATGTCGTATGATCGAATCCGTGCGCCTTCGATACCCCTTTGAGGGTGGCTTGCTTATCACGATGTGACCAAGACCTGTCAGCTGTATGATCTGGATGATTACAGCTTACTGATCATGACGGAGGCATTCTTCTGAATTTGGTCATCGCCATGATCAGAACGGAGGCATTCCTCCTCTATGATGGCCAGCACACTACGAAACATACACAAGACAACATCTTGATTCTTGAGAGAACTGTACGCAGACGATTGCCTACGAGTTCAAATATTTCTTTCCATTTCCATCATCAAATATGATGCTCATTGCACATTAGGAAAATCTATTTAACATATGTAAGTAGCTTATAATTATATAGCTATAGGGTACCGTGATGGAGACGGTCCATTATCTTACACTTCTCTTCCTTCCAGACTGCACTCTTGCGTGATATACGCCCCTAGATATCTTTATTAGTTTCCATCTCATATCAAAAGCCTGAGACCTTACCTGCATGCGGCGAGATTTCTCCACTTTGCCAAAACTCGACATGGCAAGAGTGCGCACTTGAAGGCGAACACGACAGTTCAAACAGCGATAGCTCGCCTGAAGGACAACGGAATCTGTCCGTCACGAAAGGCTCTCCAAAACGGATAGGAACACTGGCTACCAGTGCCATTCTCTTCGGTGCGGTTTCCCCAGAAGATGCACGTATGAGGCACTTTGACCACTCCGACTGTAGCAGCCAAACGTCGATGACTGTATCATTCTCTAGCTTCACTTCCGGGTCAAATCCATCGCTGGGCGGAGGGATCGATAACGTCAAAGAGCAATACTCCATTCCGTAGTCCAAGTGGAAGAACTGGAGTACCGTTGATGTCTAAAAGATACCGTGAGTTAATGCGCATCCCCGATAGAAGAAGTAGCTAACGCTCACCTCCGAAGATACGATAACATGTCGATCATCTGGAAATACGGTACCGAGCGGGGTGCGCCACTGACGGCTTGTATCTTCTTGCACTAGGCGACCAGGGCTACGTGCTTCTATCTGTGTTACAATATCGGGGAAATTCACGACGGAAGTGTGGTGCGAGGCGTTCCGATCATGGTTATTCCGGAAAACAGAGTCAAGATGAATGTACTGGCTAGGTTGTCTGGTTTGAACGATGGGAGATCCGTGCATGCTGGACGTAAAATTGACAATATTCAACGCCACCATTAACAGGGTGATTAGAGACGAGAATAGGGTTCCAATAGATGTCCACATAATCAGATGGTCGGTCCAACCTGTGGGGAGAGTTTCATTCCCTTGCACTCCTTCCCGACAATATTGTAAGGACTTACAGCTGGTAGCGTTCCCTCCTTCTGTATCGCTGTCTTTCGACGTCATCACTGGTGTGTACCCTGCCATCGCTTGCCAAAAAGCTGATAGCATATTGGATGACGGGAGAGGGGGGGGGTAGATAGTACTTTCTAATCCTTTGCACCGGCCGATATTTGAGCAAGAGCGGAATCAACGAGTCCAGCATCGTTTCAATTCCGCCACAGGGCGTCATAGTATGACCAAACTGATACGTGATGGCCGCCTATGAAGTGGGCGCGTAGCAAGCTAGATAGTTGAGATAAATAACGTTGCACTGCATAGGATCACCGGATAGACTCACAGCTAACGTTTCGGTCGAAGTCCTCCTTCCAATGCCGTTAAACGGGACGCCGGAACTCCTCTGGAGTGGCCCCAACTTATTCATAATGAGTCAAATTCGTAGGGTGACTGTAGATATCGCATCTCTAGCATGCAAAATCAGTGGGTTTGACTCAAGTTCCAATCGCTCGAAACCTAGAAAGTTAGGGAGAAACGTTCATCTCTCCCTATACAGCCACCTCCGTATCCTCAGATCATCTCGGCAGTAGTCACTACCACTTGATTGTCGTTGGTTACTATTCCCCGCTACTGGTAAACAGCTCGACCATACGAAACTGTTACAAAAAGCGGGGCAGGCGGGGGAGTCGAGCAGTGCTGGCGTTGCATCTGCGCATAGCGATCATCCTTCTCCACGACCAGCACGATGAGCAGCGCTACTTACAATGATAATTGCGTGCACAGGAAGCGACGGCGATATCAACTTGATAAAACGACCGTCGACCACAGCCTGAAGCCAAGGCAGTGCCGAACGTGGTAGCCGGCGGTAATGAGTATTGGTTAACGATTTTCGATGACGTTCAACTTTGATAACATCGAGAGTGGGAATACACACGTAGCCTTCCATGTGTGTTAAAAATTACGGTGATGCGACGAGACGATCAACCAAGTGGGTTACCGGGAGAAAGTTTAAGTTCAAGTTGTATTGAATTCACAGTTTACGCAAAGTTCCTTTTCTGGCTTACTGCTCTTGAGGCTTTCCAGCGGTAAAAAGATGGGGGAACGCTGTCAGCGATAGCACGCGGCAATGAAGGTTGGCATCAGAATACTTACTTTTCTGACTTGAAAGTAGAGAAAAGCGGAACATCGGCAATTGCCGATGGCACCTGAATCTCATCGCGGACCGATGTCCCGGTAAATCTTCCTTTGCATCTTCCTTCACTTTTTCTGACCAGTCTTTCTCGAGTTTGGGTTCACTCCATCGCCGTTCTCCTCGTTTTAGCGAACATTGCGCTGCAGTCACCGTTTTTACTGATATCATTGAAATTTAATCAAAGACTGTACGGATATCAATGACCTGGCAAGTACGGCGGTACTCTAGTCCATCCGCGCATACCGCCCAGGCTTTTCTCTCCTTGGCCTCACACAACGAGGTCCACTCGTATGACCGTGCCTCCACCGTTGCACCTGATGCTGCGGTCAGTGGGGCCCCATGTCATCGACGACCCAGTTGTAGTGTTCACTCACGTTGCTTCAGGCCGAGAGGGTGTCGAACCAAGTCAGTAAGGAATAAATGGAATATATTATAATATACATAGTACTGATATATTTAATATTACTAGGTATTCAATAGGATATATCCAATGTCGTATAGTGTCCTTCTCAGCCGTCGAATGCTGTATCATCTCGGCCAGTCTGTTCCCCGAACTACAGAGAAGCAGCTGCGCGCGCATTAGTGTCGTCACCAACCACATCCCCCCACTGAGCCCAGTTCTCCTCCATAACGTCGTACAGTGCACTCCAATCTCGGCAGACATGCACCGCTCCTGTTCTGCTTCCTTCAAAGTTTCGTTCCGTAAAATCACCAGGCTCGAGGGTAACGTCGGCGGAACAAAGGGCCATCTGTCGCAAGTAGTTCAGACAATGGTGAGAATGGTCCATCATAGCCATGTGAGAATGGCCAAACGCGAAGTTGAGGACGCGAAGGCAGTGCAGCTCATGGAACATCCCAACCATGAACAATCGACTATCGGGTCCCAGATGAGCGTATCCAAATCCTGCAGAGGTAAGATTGAACCATTCGTTGTCTGACGCGTCTCCGGAGAGGGAATAATGAACGGTTTCCTGGACGGGGAGTAGGACACGGTCCGAGGGAGGACGCGAAGGAGGAAGAGGAAGACTCGAAGGGAAGTCATGGCCCAGAAAGCCTGGTATTGTTGTTCGCGTTAGTTGAGAGGAAATTTGTTATTATAATATGAGGACTCACTGGGGTTGTGGCTTGTTGTTGTGTCGCCTCGAAGAGACGGTGTATTTGTTTTCCAATATATAATATGCAGGACGATATTCGATGCATACAAAATTGCAATGAGAAAGTAGCAGATCGAGAGACAAGCTTTACTGTCCTGAAGCTTCATAATTACTACCGAGAGGGTTAAGGAGTTGCTGCGATGATTTCTACAGAGGCTGCATA
This sequence comes from Desarmillaria tabescens, assembly GCF_030435595.1. NCBI lineage: Eukaryota > Fungi > Basidiomycota > Agaricomycetes > Agaricales > Physalacriaceae > Desarmillaria > Desarmillaria tabescens. The sequence goes on from NW_026848312.1 coordinate 717,219, forward strand.
ATATACTGTTTTAACTATCTCGTGGATGCGCTGCATTGTACGACAAAGAGACGCAGGAATACGAGACATTCCGGCAACCGTCAGGAATATCATGTAGCATAGTTTCCCACTGAAGTTTCAACCAGTCGAGGATATCTCTGGTAGTAGGTCTCAAGTGCTTGCTAACTAGGCTGTACCTCGTAAATGTACGGTAGATATGCGACGCGTGGGCCCATACGTGGATCAAGAATCATTGTTTCTAGATGCATCGGAGGGCCGTCACCAGATTGCTGTTCGGCCCCCTGGGCACTCTCATAGCCTCCGTGATCTGAATGTGGTTCGCTATATGTTGGCTATAAGTATGCCACGTTACAGTCCCTTGTATGTCCACCGAACTTGAAATCATGTCGCCCACATGATAAGATAATTTGTTGAGAGTACCCACGACAAAGAGAAACTTGAATGAAATTCACCAGTACAGTAATTGAGGAGGCAGCGAGAGAGACAGGCGAGAAAAGGAAGGCTTTCGCTGCTGAATTCGGCTGTATAACCACAGGCAAAGTTTTACCTATCCCCATAGTCCACAGAGAAATTGCTTCAAACTTCGATGCATCCTGACTAGTGAATCCTTACTCAGGCGTTTCAAAGGGAAGTGTCAGTAACGGTTGTCATGCTATTTACAACTATTCAAGTCTTTGTGTTCCAAATTTCGGCTTGTCGGTTCCGCGAAAAGGTTCAGGATGGAGCGACTCAAGTCAGTACGTTGGCTCGACTGCCGCCCGCTTATGTCGGGGTACATCGTGATGCATAAATAGTTACTCATGTTTTCGGAGACCTTTAATGACACGGTATGCTATATACAATGGCGCGATGACAGTCCTGGTCAGATTCAAAGCCCAGTGATATCCTGATCATATTCCCTGAAATTCGCCTCAGTAGCATCATACACCATCTTCCAGTTCCTACAAACGCGCGGCTGGCTCCATGATGTCACATGTCCACCTGTAGATCTCCTCACCGACTGAAGCTGCGAGTCGGCTCGACATAGAACCATCTGCCGCAAATAATTCATGCAATGCTGAAGTAACTTCGGGTCCGCCGTCTTCTGCGAGTCCGTCAATCCCCCACGTATGATGTTCAAGCAGCGAAGCTGATGAAATATGGAGATGCTGAACGGTCTTTGGTTAGGTCCGAGATGCACCATCCCGCCGCCCGGAGGCAAGAGTCTGTCCCATTCTGATATGCCGGGCTCTGTATCTAGTGCGTAATGCTCCGAGTTTCCGACGTAGACGTACACTTCCGAGTCAGTAAGACCGGGGACATTCCATTCCTGTGGGTAATCATGCCCAAGGTACGCTGTAGTGGATAGTTAGCAATGACGGGGGAATATTCCTGAGTGCTCACAGTAGTTCTGAGTCTTAGAATTCTCTCCAAGTGACTTGATTTTGGAACGAATCGCCTGCGAAGCCTGAAATTGATTACAGGTGATAGTCGCGCAAATGGCAGTGAAAACTGTAGATGCTGCCAAGAAAGTTATTACGAGCCGAAGCCTTGAGGAAAGCGGATTTCCTAGGAAATTTATTTTAACAGATGTGTGATATGCGCTCTTCAAATTATCTTCTTTACCTTTTTGCTCCATAAACATATTTCACAGTCGAGTTGGGATATGTGAATGCAGGTAAGATAAAAAGTATACCTTAGCTCGCACATCTTTTATACACTCGGATTCGTGATGGTTGCCCCGTTCCGGTTTCTCATTGATACACGCAACGTCAGGGGACCTCATCGTCAGATTAACTCAAGTCTGGTCAGGCTCGCGTTTCAACATCCGGAATCATCAAGCTATTCCATTTGGCGCACATCAATACGACACGATATAACTCCGGATTACTACATGCCAAGCCATCTGACCGCTAGTAGACAAAACCTTAGAAGTAATGATTATAAGGAAGCTGAAATGGCTTTGAAGGAGTCTCACGTACCAAAACTAGATGCCGTATGCAAGTACCTTGTATGAGGATCCTTCCCCAGATTGAGCGTGCGTTTCCAGAATGGAACCACTGGCATCAGTAGCCGGATTATCTACCGGACAAGACGGGGTTAGTGCGCTCGCTACAAAAATGATCTGTCCACATACCATTTGCTGCAGAGCCCAGTGTCAACGGGGCTGCTGAGACATTGGACGAGAAGATAGCGAGCATGAGAATGCAGGCGAGAAGAGCTGAGACGAATCTAGTAGACATCGGGATTCTTGGTGGGACAGTGGGTGAATGTTGCTAACAACATCCTAGGCGGAGAAGATCTTTTATACAGAAAGCGCATCGAGGACTCTCTGATCGATATCGCGACGAGACCATGCGGTGAGGGCTCAGAGAGATCCGGAGCAACGTTTCCGTCAGTAGCTCGAGGTCGCAGAGGTTCACAGCCGAGATGGCTATGTAGACTAAGATGATGACCATTCATTTGCCTCTGATAATTACGTCCAGGCGCTATCTGGAATCATTGCTTCATCGGACCTCCTGGATACTCCCCATCGCGTCTCCAAGAGTCGTCCGAAATGCGCCCCGGAGTTGATAGATACCACACATGATGAAGGTGCAATGGCCTGCACCAGCAATTCCTGGACTCTGAAGGAACCCGAATTCAAAGCAGATAGCTTGCAGATCTAATGCTATCGCAAGCTCAATTAGCTTAATATGTATACAGAACACAAGGACTGATACCCACCTGTTACAGGGTTACTATAAAAAGAAGCAACACTAGTATGTAATAGAAGATCTCGTGTTTAGTATCCGTTGGCTGATGATCAATAAATGTCAATTTTCGTTACTGGCACTTGCTCCACTTGCTTGTGTCGACGTCCCCGGTAGGCACGGTACCATCGCAGGAGCACAAAAACAGCTCGACAGGCTTCGCTGGCACCGTTCCGCCTCCAGCGCTAGTCCAGCATATGGCTAAAGACCCGTGGAGGACCGATGAGTCTGCTTCATCGCTGTGGTTTGAACAGGCCCTTAATGCCACAGTTTATATCGGCGCTATGGCATATGGTGAGTTTCGCTTTTGAAGCAGTAGAACCTCACCCACCTCTGCCCCGCATCAAGGTACGCAACTGGCAATTGCGTTCCTCGCCGTGTACCACGTCATAAATTCGAAGACAAAGAAATATGTCTGGCAGTCCATCACATATGTCGGCATACTGGTTCTGTTATCGACAATCTATACGGCATGTAACATCCATTCGAATGAGATGGCGTGGATCGACGAACGCGGCTACCCTGGCGGACCCCTGCAGTACCAGATTGAGCAGAGTTATACGACAACAATCCTTGTCGCTAACGTGGCAGCGATTTCTATCACATTTCTTGCCGATATCTGTATGGTGCGTCTCGTCGCGGATTGTTGCATCGGTATCGGCTCATCTGATAGCAGCTCTGGAGGTGCTGGATAGTGTACCGGGGCCTATGGATAGCCGTCGCCCTTCCAGCTTTGCTTCTTCTTTCCTCGACTGGTACGATACGCTCTTCAACAAGTTCCCGTGTTTCGACTGACGCGATATTCCTCTGGCAGCCATGGGCATACTCCTCGTCCTTCAGTTGGCTTTACCCGGCGTGGTGATCTGGGGAGCTAGTATTGCCAAGTTTTCCATCCCATACTGGGCCCTTTCAATCACCTTCACCCTTCTCGTGACGTTCATGATCGTCGCCCGTGTTCTATCGATGCGTAGGGGGATCCAGAAGTTGGGACCAGAGTGCGAGAAATTATATACCGGAATTGCGGCAATGTTGGTTGAATGTGCCCTGCCGTACGCGCTGATCTCATTTGTTTTCATCATCCTATATGGTTTGAGGACCACGGCGTCCAATTTGTTTGTCCCGCTGATGATCATGGTTGAGGTTAAGCACCTCCCACTTCTTCGCAGAACAAAACTAACATGCACCTTATTTTTATAGGCCATGACCCCGCAGCTCATTATGATACGCGTCGCCTGCGGCCATGGTCTGTCAAGTGAGGCTGTCGCTGCCGCAAGTGGACAAATGTCGGCGATGGAATTTCAGAGCGTTTTTTCCGATACCGAGCGATCCGACTCTCCTATGACGACGATAAGAGAGGTAGTGCACGCAAAGGAAGGAGCGGGACCTGGGTCTGAGAGCTCCTTTGAGGAATTGTCGAAGCCGTTTCCAAGTTAGGCATTAGGGATACGATGGACTATGAGGAGAACAAGCACCCGTTGCGACAGAAAGGGCTTTATAGACATCATTTGATCCATCGTCTATAACCGAGTCGAGCCAACGAATGATAAATAGCTGTGATGTGAGGGAGATTGATGTAATACGCTCGTCACGAAATGGTTTGCTAAGCACTTTGAGCCTCCATATTCCTCGCAACTGAATAGGGTAGACATACCACAAAAGTTGGGAATCTCAGAGTGGTAGGCAGCTGCGGGGTCTCGCGCCGGTAGAGGATACCGCTAATCCTCGTATACTTTGAAAAGGGCATAAGAACGGGGGATCCATGGGTTGTGAAGGACGTCGAACAACCAGGGTCACTCCGGTCGTCCGGTCTGGAACATACCCTTGTTGTCGCTATCCTCTTTTGAAGAGAGGCAGAGAGGCAGGCAGGAAGGTCGTAATGGATGGAGCGCGGAGCTTGTGACGGAACACCAAAATAAGCATTGCAACCGAAACAGTCTGCAAACTAGGAATTTCACTGTGAGGAAGGGCGCTGTAAGGTCCAATCAGCGCAGCGGGTCATCAACAGTTTGGGGTCAAGGTGCTCTTTTGCGGCAAACGGAAACATTAAGGGTTCCGTCATTGTTTCGGGGATCTATAAAGGCCCGTAAAGATGATTGAAAGAAGAAAGGTTAGGCCTTGCTCACCATGATGTGACCAAAGATGGACCAGCGTAAGCCGTGCCGCCAACTGCCACACCTATCGTCATTTCCGAATGCTCTCGCAGGCCCGAGGATGTGATATAAACATCTGCGTAGATATCATCGTGGTCATTGCGGAGAATGCGCGGTGATGATGGTACTGGAGAAAGTAGTCATCGTTGACATCGCGAAAACAGCCTCTTTCGTCGACCATCACGATAACCTTGGGTCAATCCTGCCGCTACGCTTTGCTCAGTTGTTCCCGTTCCAATGAGAGACACATCGCCCGCCGACAACAAGCACAATGTGTTCGAGGAGCTGTTCTGTTGAGTTGACTAATGTGGCCTCGATGGATGAGGACCCGGAGTTCTTCGGGGATAGAGATGCAGGGACTGTCGCTGGAGGCGCTGCGGGATACACCCAATTCATGCCAGCCTCATGAACAACCACAAGGGAAACTTGTCCAAGAAAACCGTTTTACCAGGTGCCATACCATACTGGTTCAGGACATCAAAACCCGAGCTCGGGGTATGGTTGACCTGACAACTCTTTCTTCTTTCCTTTATGCGCTATGCGAAGGGTTTGGTTCCTGTGGCCCCAATATACATTCAGTTGTTTTCACGAGTCAAAGGCGCTGTAATACACAATCAGTGTCTAGCGACAGATCCACAGAAGAGAAAATGGACCTAGAATGCACTAATGTCGGAGGCTCGGCAATGAACTCCTTGCAGCAAACCAGATAAAAGAATCCGCCTTGTCTGAGACTGAAAACCATAGGATATCGATGGCGCGATACAACAGCATAATCTGCGATTTGGGAGATGTCCTCTTCAAATGGTCTCCTCCATCCAGCCACACCATTTCTCCGAAAAACCTGCAGAAAATCTTTTCCTCTGCGACATGGTTTGAGTACGAGAAAGGCGGTGTCTCCCAGCAGGTCTGCTATGGCCGTCTCGGACAAGAATTGTCCCTCGATCCGGCTGACATCCGCAAAACAATCGACGACTCCTGTGCCTCCCTGAAATGGGACAGGAATCTGGCGAGCTTCTTCCAGGAGCTCAAAGACACGAATCGGGAATCGCTGCGTATCTTTGCTATGTCCAACATATCGCAACCAGACTATGAAGCGCTCCGGAGCATTTCGGCGGACATGGACTGGTCGGTTTTCGACGGCATCTTCACCTCCTTTGCAGCAGGTAAACGTAAACCTGATCTGAGTTTTTACCGCTACACGCTGTCTCAAGCGAATCTCGATCCCTCTCGAACCATTTTTATAGACGACAAGCTCGAGAACGTACTCTCAGCGCGTTCTCAAGGACTACATGGTCTCGTATACCATGGCTTCAGAGAATTGAAGCAATCATTACTCAATCTGGTGGGAAATCCGGTACTGAGAGGTCAAGAATACTTGAAGGAGAATGCAGGGCGTCTTACCTCCGAATGCGCTGGACTAGTCATTCAGGAAAACTTTGCTCAGCTGCTCATTTTGGAGATGACTAGTGATCGGTGATTTCATATCTTTGAGCTTCTTGGAGATCAGGTGCTAACAGAGTGATAGGTCTTTGGTTGATCTGGATATACCAAATGAGGGAAAGTGGAACTTCTTCCGCGGCAAGTTGAACTAGTAGATTACCGTGGTTATCCGAGCTGATAACGATCAAAGGGGATGGTCAACTTACGACGACAAAATTTCCTTGTGACCTGGACACGACCTCGCTTGGGCTCACAGTGATTCGAGCGAAAGAAGAGGTAGCAGCATCTACGATGGATGAGATGTTGATGTATGTGAATGAGGACGGAATCGTACAGGTGATTCTTTTTCCGCGAGACTAAGGGACAATTCCTAACGCGTCTGCATAGACGTACTTTGACCGCACCCGGCCGCGGATTGATCCCGTTGTCTGTGTAAACGTCCTCAACCTCTTCTACTCTTACGGTCGAGGAAATGAAATGAGCCAAACCTTGGAATGGGTATACCAGGTCCTTCTCCATCGTGCATACGTACAAGGATCGCGATACTACGAGACAGCAGAAAGCTTCCTCTTCTTCCTCTATCGATTTATCAGCGGTTGCGATAACTCAGTCATCCACAATCGTTTCTATCCGCTCCTGAGAGATAGAGTTATGGAGCGGATTGGGACAGAAGGAGACGGACTTGCCTTGGCGATGCGCCTGATTGTGTGCGACTTTACAGATGTGAAGAATAAGATCGACCTCCAGACTCTCCGAGGGCTTCAGCGTGAGGATGGAGGGTGGGATATTGGCTTGATATACAAATATGGCTCTTCGGGTCTCCGTATTGGGAATCGGGGTCTGACGACGGTAATGGCTATCCACGCTATCCAGTGTAGTAGCATGGCTAGTTCCTCACTATGGAACGGCGACGAATCAGCCTTTCAATGATGACAATAAGGATGTATCATGGTGTAATTTGTTGATTTCGTACCGTTACACTCGTCCATCGGGCTTCACATATTGCTTAGGAAGTAGCATCGCGCATATGCATTAGAGACGATGACAGGATCAGGCCTTTGGCGGGGATGCCTGTCCTTCTTTTGAATGGAATCTGCCTTCGGCAATACGTACTACCTAGACGCGTTGTCAGATGATAAACAAAAACATCGCAAAGACTGGTAGGTATACTGACCATTAACCATTGTAAAGCCGCTATTACAGACCAGATAGTCTAGTAATGGATGGTACTTTAGGCGGAATCGGTGGAGCTCTTCAATGATGTCCTGCTGCCGATGAACCGCTGTACGCCAATAAAAAGGCCCCCGTTCTCCGCGAAATGTGCTTAAAATTGGATATAAGGACGTTGGAAAGACGAAGAGATGGTAGATTTGCTCACTCCGAACCGAAAATCTGCGTCCAAACCGGCTGCCAGGTCATTCTTCGGCATCGTCCAGGAATTTAAGCTCCCAAATGATGTTACAGACACATCTACGGCGCGATAGTATCGTGGCCTGTACGAAGGACGCGTGATGTTCGTGGTGGTGGTGAAGAAAGCTGTGTTTGTTTGTTGATGCCAAACAATCGCTGCCATCGGCCCGACGCGGCGACGAGTCCCGACCCCCGTCCAAGTTGTTTGTTCGCCCCTGCGCTATTCTCTGCCTTTCGAAGAATCTGGGTATGCCCGCATTACTCCTGACGCATTGTTGGGGTACCTAGTGCTGACAATTTTCTTTTCCTTGCTTAGCGCCATTGATGTTGACGTTGGTCACGTTTAAAGGTCGGATTGCGGAGGACACCCAGGCTATAGTATTTAATAAGTAAGTAGGGCCGGCGAGCGGCAAGACCCGCTACCTTGTTTCAGGTCTGTCAGCCGACTAGTCAGTCGGAAAATTCCGCAGTAGGACTCACTTGTACATCAGGGAATTTTTATCAGAGTTCAATGAGGATTTTTGGAGGCCACTCGAACCGACATCAAGAGGTGACTGACTGTTGTTTCGCATTCCCCGTCGTACCATATATATAACCCAATTTCACGCCAAGAATTTGAGCGCGACGAACTCATAAAAATTTATACAAAGCTGTTGTGCTTCTCTACCCCCACGACCGATCGGTGAAGATGAAAAAAACACTACTGTTTGAACTTTTGGCGTGAAATTGCAAGATAACCTGTTTAGTAGTCTCCCCTAGGCAGACTCTCCAAATCAGAACAGTCGAGATTTGAAACCGGTTTAGAGACCGTATACCCTTGTCCGTTTTCTCCCGTCTGGATCACCCTGTTCGTTCTGACACAGACTTGATACTTGTCCGAATGGAACGTATTGTTAGAACGCTTTCTTTAAGAGCGTGTCATCGCATCATTTTGAACCCTGATGTATCCACTGCAAGGGAGGCCCGCATGGTGTCTGGACCTTGTCAAAAATTCCAACTTCCGCAAAGGTGTGTTATATCATCTACGGTTTTCTTGATAGCACTATGGCCAGAAACAAACTCGGCGTATTTTTTGCCTTTTCTAATTCCATGGATGTGATTCCTTATAGCAGTGCGGGCCTCCCTTGCAGTGGATACATCAGGGTTTAAACCATGACTAATCATGATGCGACGACACGCTCTTAAAGAAAGCGTTCTAACAATACGTTCCATTCGGACAAGTATCAAGTCTGCGTCAGAACGACCAGGTATATCAGAAAAAGAGCGGTGTTCGTCGGACACGTGTGCTGTATCGTGGTGATGGGCACAAAGTCCTTCCTGAAAATGTTCACTGAGATCGGTTATCAAGTCAGAGATCGTGCTGTTAACATTGCATAAAATTCCGTGAGCGTTGGCCATGCGCTCTAAAACAAGTGTCGGAGTACCATCCAGAAAACCTCGAGTAGGTGGATCAATAGTTCGTGTATAATCTGTCAGAAAGTTAAGCATTCTCTGCCTTGTCCGAGATCCTTTAAAGCCTAGTGACTCAACTATAGCGCTAAGCTTCAGTAGAGTCAAGTGTGCGACATGCCCAGTGTAACTCAATATATGTCGGACAGTGCGTAAACTGAGTTCGATTGCAGACGTGAATCCAGATGCAAATACAGCACAGTCAAATGTATCATTGATGTTCTTTAAAAATTCATCATCCTTCCTATATTTTCTATGAGAGCCGTAGCAATCTCCTAAAATCAAACGTCGTATTATAGACTGACTGTCTAATTGTAGCGATGTCAAGACTGTCGTCGTAGGTCAGACCATGACTGCGAGCAATAACATGAAGAACATTGCAGTCCTCAACGAAGAGAGAAGCACGAGGTCCAGTAGTGATATGACTGAAAAAAAAGGAAGTGAGAATATGCTGTTGAACACTGAATCCAACACCAGAAGAATCAGAATCTCCGAACAACAGGCTAGGAGCAACGGCATGCATCTCAGGAGTCTCAGCGGTAAAATCAGCGGTAGTATCAGCGGTATCAGCGGTATCAGCGGGTATAGAGGCACGGGATGCAGCGCTACGACCACTTCCAGTACTCATGTCGTTTGACATGGAGGTGGAAACTCCTGTCACAGACAGGACGGTCGAGGGAGACAGAGCAATCACCGAATCGACATCCCTTGGGATGAAAGTGTCAAAATGATGAACGGGAATGATGTCACCGTTGGATTCATGCGACACACCATCAACTGCAACAAGTAGTTTAAATAAAAATAGCGTAAAGAAAACAAGGAAAGACATACTAGAGCCATAAATCGGATACAACTCACGATATAACGCGAAGAAATCACGGCCGAGAATGATGTCGTTATCAGTGAAATTGGACGGTCGGAATCGCATGCTTAACACAGCCGTGCCACGCTCTCCTTGACAATGGACAATAAGCTCCAAAGAACGAGACGTCTGAAGCCCGCGGGAAGACAACCACGACGTTGACACTATGGAATTGAACATGTAAATGTCAAACGAGTAGCGGACAGGCTCGTCGAGAACGGAGAAAACAGTGAATTGAGGCTGAGACATAGATGAGTTACAGGGGAAGGAAGAAAAGGGAAAAAACCCTTAGTATCGGGTCTTTAAAGCTCTGCAAAAACCTCCAAACAACCAGGACAAACAGTCAGCAAGGGGCGACGCACTGAAGTGAGACAAGAACCCTGAAAACATGATCGCAGACACGCGTACGTAGCGTTTCAACACTGCCTTCGACGCCGATACCGTACGTCTTCACGCCGGAGTCTTTCAAACCCTGTCAAAAGACGAACAATGTAATCAGGATGAGGATTATAGGGCATGTACAATGCATCATGCAGACGTTCCTGGAGAGCGCTCTGAACATATACAGCTTCAACGTCGACTGAAAGTCCAACAACATCGATGACGGTCCGGAGCATAGGGGATGACATCCGTAACACGGGGTTTGATGACAACAAACATGACAAAGAGAACAAAGATGGGCGGATCATGACTGTGTGACACTGAGTCATCATTGCAGAGCACAAGAAACCGCTCTCGCTTGCACACAGGCCAGCAAGGAAATGTTCCAATAGCAACCTTCCAAAATTGCGGAAATCTGCGCAAGTCGTATATGAAAGAGAACCATGACCATGCACAAGGTCGCGATGGTTGACGGTAAGAAGACCTTGAGTAAGATCTGTCAATGCGACATAATGATCACTCAAAGCCTGGAGAGCGACGACTGGTAGCTTGTTATTCCCTTGAAGAGATAATTAGTTCAAACATTATCAAGAAAACCGTAAATGATATAACACACCTTTGCGGAAGTTGGAATTTCTGACAAGCTCCAGAAACTAGTCAAATCCGAGCTGGACGACTGCATTACTTTCTCTTCGAATCAAAAGCGGAATTTGGGTCGTAAAAAGTCCCTGTTCACATTGAACAGTAACGGCGGATATTCCTCCAGTAGTACGGACGAGACTGCCGCATCGAGAGCGGTTGTTTTCAAAAGCGAGAGTAAGTTGGTATTTTCCCTTGCCAACGAGACAGTGAAGCAAGAGGAAGTAAAGACAGACGTAAGTAATCAAGAGCTGCCGCGCTGCTTGGTCAGGATCGCGCTCCCACGTGATCCAGACGGGAGAAAACGGACAAGGGTATACTAAACCGGTTATCTTGTAATTTCACGCCAAAAGTTCAAACAGTAGTGTTTTTTTCTTCTTCACCGATCGGGCACACACGGAATACGGTGGCTGGACATTGCCTCCAAGCTCCATGGCGGTGTTGCGGAAAAAAACGGACCATTGGATCCGGTCACTAAACCGGTTATCTTGCAATTTCACGCCAAAAGTTCAAACAGTAGCGTTTTTTTCTTCTTCACCGACCGGGCACACACGGAACACTGCCTCCGGGTTTCTTTCCGGCTAGTTTGCAATTTCACGCCAAAACTTCGAACAATAGTGCACCGCACATAACCCACTACCAAGGTAGCGGGAATTTCAGGCACTTCACGACGGTGGACCCCTACGTTTTTGGAATCCTTTTTTAATATTAAGGATGAATCCGATTCTCACACATCCTTGATACACTAACTTTCAAAAAAAGCTCCGTGTCCGTCCTTCTAACTGCGATTCCTAGGTCCAGAAATGTGACATGTCATAGCTTGACCAGAAAAGTATCGGCAACCCCTACGCTGGACCAATTTATATATATACCGGCACATATTTGAAGCTGTCATTGAAAACACCACCACTTATGCTTGTTCCATCATCTATGGGATGGCGAGCTAAATACAACCCGAAGTCATACGGTGTTCGAGTAAGTATTGGTTCTCTCTTGAAACTGATGGAACGATCACTGAATCCTGTCTAGGTTGTTCAAACTGCATCTATCGCAACTCGATTACGAATCTTTCAAAAAGTTGTCCTGCTCAAAGGAACCTTGGCACGGAACCACTGTACTGTCAAAAAGAAATGTGTGTCCCTTGATGCGAGCATGCGGTGTACCAAGTTCAAGTTAGCGCTATCTCCTACATCAAAATAACGCGTTAAGTGCTATCAGCGTCATGATACGGTGCCATAGGACATCACTTGTCCTGGAGACGGTCAACGTCAGCCGCTCGTGACCTTCCTGACAGTATCTAGAATCCGATAATCAAGGTCCTAGGGCCTTGTTGGACTAGCGCTGATGTATGACAGATTGGATGGCACCCTCGACTTCAGCCAAGACAGTCTACCAAGAGATACTGGACTCACTTTTGGTGACCATTGAATCCGTCACAAGTTTATGATGCTTATGGGCTAGTTTCTGGCTATCTCGGCAGTCTCGGAGGCTCTTCCATGCGCTCAAGGTCGGTTCGTGATAAAGTCCGATCTTTCTCTCACCAACCACAAAAATGACCTTGGCTCTCAAGATACAAATGACCGCATTGCGATGTACATACCCTTTGATCATACGCTATGCAAGTAGCGCGAATATTAGTAGTAGGTAGTCTATCTCGACCTGATTTCATATTCTCTTGGGCGTTGCCGAATTACGGTCGCAGAGCGCTTCAGTGCGAAGTGTCGAAGCAGTTACTGTAGGAGGGGTCAAATTCACGCAGAAGTCATGCGAAGCGCACCAGATGAACTTGAATTCTCCGGCGAGATGCTTAACAGGAGCTGCTACCATTCCACCGGGACGTCAAGTTTGGGAATACCATACCCATGGATCAACCGGGAGCATATCGCATTCAACTTTTGCCCTAAAAGCCTTCTTTTGTGCTTTACATTCTATGCAGTCCATTTTATTTCCTTAGGCTTTCCGCATATAGCTGCATTTATCCATCCATCGAAACTCCTTCCTCGTGGATTACAAGGCCCTGTAACAAACGGTGATGCGCTGGCGGGAATACGAGCGGACAAGATCAATGTACAGCCCATGGAGACAGCATCGCGGCAGCCGAGGGAATTCTCCTCAAACAAACATGCTAGTAAATGTATATAAACATCAACTTGGCCCCAAGAATAAAGAATGGCAATGGCAAGGTACAACGCCATACTTTGTGGTCTGGGGGACGTTCTCTTCACATGGTCTCCCCCGCCCAATTCGACCCTCCCTCTGAACACCCTTCGCAGAGTTCTCTCCTCATCGACATGGTTCGAGTACGAGAAGGGCCGAATCTCCCAGCAGGCATGCTACGATAGCCTTGGACGAGAACTATCCATCAGCCCGATATATGTCCGCAAGGCAATCGAAGAGTCCTGCGCCTCTTTGCGTTGCAACCTCGATCTTGTGAATTTCCTGCGGGAACTCAAAGACTCGACAGGGGAGACCTTGCGCATCTTTGGGATATCAAACATATCACAACCAGACTATGATGCCCTGCGGAGCATTGCTGATAATATGGATTGGTCGATATTCGATGGCATCTTCACCTCCTTCGCAGCGAGAACGCGTAAACCCGAACTTAAATTCTACCGGTACGCGCTATCGCAGGCGAACCTGGAACCCTCTCGAACTATATTCATAGACGACAAGCTCGAGAATGTACTTTCTGCACGCTCCCAAGGAGTGCATGGTATCGTGTATCGCGAACCCAAGGAACTGAAGCAATCGCTGCTCAGTTTGTTTGGAGATCCGGTTCAGAGAGGTCAAAACTTTTTGAAGGAGAATGCAGGACATTTTGTTTCAATGTGTGGTGGAATAGCTATACAGGAAAACTTCGCTCAGTTACTCATTCTGGAGATGACAAATGACCGGTGAGGATCAGGTCAACTTACACGTCGGATTTATGGGCTAACAGCTTGGCAGATCTTTGGTCGAGTCGGATATTGTTCAGAAGGAAGGAAAGTGGAACTTTTTTCGAGGCAAGCCAGGCTGATGAGTTCATCGCCAACTGAGCTAATGATACTTAAAGGGAATAGTCAACTTACCACAGACGAGTTTCCTTGCGATTTAGACACCACATCACTCGGCCTTACGGTGGTTCAAGCAAGGATGAAAATAGCAACGTCTATAATGGATGAGATGTTGAATTATGTCAACGAAGACGGTATCGTACAGGTAATTGTCCTCGAGCTTGAATTCAATCTGCGTCTAAACGTCTCTTGTTAGACATACTTCGATCATGATAGACCGCGAATCGATCCCGTTGTCTGCGTGAACGTCCTTCACCTCTTCTATTCATATGGTCGAGGAAGCGAGATGGAGCAGACTTTGCAATGGGTGCACGAGGTGCTTCTTCATCGGGCGTATGTCGAAGGATCGCGTTACTATCAAACAGCAGAATGCTTCCTCTTCTTCCTCTATCGATTTATCAGCCGCTGCAATGATCCAGTCGTCCACAACCGCTTCTATCCGCTCTTAAAAGAAAGAATTCTGGAACGAATTGGGGCGGCAGGTGATGGACTTGCCTTAGCAATGCGCCTTATCGTTTGCCATTTTACAGGTGTTAAAAACGATATCGATCTTCAATCTCTTAGAGCTTCCCAATGTGAAGACGGAGGATGGGATATGGGTTTGATCTACAAATACGGATCTTCGGGTCTCAGCATCGGGAATCGAGGTCTGACAACGGTGATGGCTATCTATGCCATCCAGTGTAGCCTAGCCGACTCCTCACTGAGCGAGAACGAGTGAACTTCGGGATCATAGTAAATATTAGATAAAACTACCAGATAACTGTATAATTTCATACCATGTTAATTCCCTATAGTGTAACCATCGGCCGCCAGTTCAGCAAAAAACAGAATTCATTCGCCGCCAAATACAGCTTGAGATAGGCGTAAGAAAACCGAAGGGAAGGACAAATGACAGGTTTGCTTACTCTAAGCTGAAAATTCCTGTCTGCAGCTGCTGTCAGGCCTTTGTCGGCATCATTTAGGCTTGAAATTTCAAGAGAAAATTTCAAGACACGTCTACAGATGATACTGTCGCGACTTCTACGAAGGACACGTGCTGGTCGCGGTGGTGAAAGAAGAGTTTTTGAAAATTCGCCCTTCGTACAGCCGTGTGGTGGACAGGCAAGAAAGCTCACCTAGACGTCCTTGAGAAAATTCAACACCGTGCACTTCGGCTAATCTGTGCTGCCTTCAAGACTACACCAACAGCAGCACTAGAGATCGAAGCATCGATCCCCCCTCTCTGTATGCACCTTGATATGTGCACGAGGCGATGTGCAATCCGATTTAATAAGCTGAGTTCCTCCAACCCCATCATTGAGCGGCTCAACAACCGATGGAGAGGTGGCAGAGCTCCCAGCCTATCCCCACCACTACCCTGCCGCCCCAACTCCCAGTCCAAAAAAAATATGACTAAAAGTACTCGCCTTCAGCAGGTTGCACAACATACAAGCCCAAATGATGAGCGACTGTTCCCGTTTCACCAACCACCGTGGCACGAATCAATGACTGACTTCAACGGACGGTTCCAAGTGACAGAAGCGGACCCAGTAGAGGACAAGAAGGAGGCTGCAACAAGGCACAAACATTATGTCGCAGCACTCCAGGCATCAAACCACCTGCTGATCTATACAGACGGCTCACTACGACCACTACACCGCGTCCGTCGAGTGGGAGCAGGTGTCGTGGGGTACCAGAATGGGGTAGAGGTATTTACCCAAAAAATGGGACTCGGATCACATGCGGAGGTGTACGATGGCGAACTCGCAGCGCTTGCTATGGGCGCCACAGCAGCAGTTAAGTACTGCTCCACTCACCCCGAGATCACACACATTCACTTTTTTGCAGACAACACATCCGCAGTTGGCGCAGCGTTCGATACAAGCTCCAAACCAGGGCAGTCGTTTTGTATCATATTCAACAAAAGGATACACGAGCTCCTAGAGGATGAAGACCGCAGTGTGGAACTGGCCTGGGCACCGGGCCACACAGGGATCCAGGGGAACGAAAAAACTGACGAGCTAGCCAAGGAGGCAGTGGAGCTCGAAGCTAAAGTCGCAGGGAGCAGATCAAACGCTCTCCGGAGATCTAAAGAGAAGCTGAAGAGAGACTGGACAAGGGCGTGGAAAAACAGCCCCAAAACCGGCTTTTTTGCACCTTCCAACCGCATAGCGCCATTCCCGAAACCCACAATACACTTCCGCCATCTCCATGGCAAACGTGAAGTCTTCGGTCGCCTGGTCCAGTGTCGAACTGGGCATTGCTTCACAGGCGAGTACTACAGTCGCTTTGTCCCGCACAAAGGCATTCAGTGTCCCTGTGGAGAGCCTATGCAAACACGAGACCACATCATCCATGAATGCCCCCGATACAATGGTTCCGAGTCCTATGAATATAGGTAATCGGTCATTATGCAGTTGGGAAAGGCCCGTGGGAAAATCTATTCGTGAAATCAATTGGTCTCGGTGATTGCCGGCTATCTGGCTCTGTGGGTCTGTGTTCCCCGTGGGATTTTTCTATTCATGCGCGGCGTTTGCCGATCATCCGTCTCCTGGGTCTGGGTTCATCCTGTAGGATTTTTTCTATTCGTGCACGGTCTTTGCCGGGCTATGCCTGTTTTTCTCGACTGCCCCGTCTCCTCCACACTTGCCATCATTGTGTTTCTGTTTTTCTGGCCTCTTTCTATTTTTTTCTTTGTTATTACTTTTCCTGCTTTTTTCAATTATTGCTCTTGCTTCAGTTCGTGGTTGGGTGATCATGGCATAGGGTGCTCCATCGATCTCGGTGCGCACATTTGATTTGTTAGCTCGATGAGAGGACTAATGAAAGACTGCTAGCCAAAGGGTGAGTTCCTTCCAAGTCCCTGGTTCAATGCCGTTGAATAGTATGTGCGCAGTGGGTTGGAAATGGTTGTGTTGAGAAACAAACCGGGATGCAGACATACCTGGGTCAGTACGCTTCATCTCTGGGGAGGGCTCTTTCGATGACGTGAACATGTGTAAGGATCTAACTGGGAAGTTGGCTAATGCCTTTGTGTACCGATGTTTTCCAGAATCAGTGTGATAAAAATAGGACTCGGTTTTGCCACCGGATGAGCTGGCCCTCACCCAACTAGTCACCGAGATGGACTCTGCAAAGTCTCCAGAGACGTATACTTGCCGGACATCTTAGGGATGAAAAGGGGCATAGAAGCCCTGGCAGTGTTCCTGGAGAAGTCAGGCGCATTCACAAAGACTGGCACCCCCAAACGGCCACCAATGCGACCCACATTGGATGATGAAGAAACCATGCTTGAAGACTGGCTGGGAGATCAGGACCTGGAGCGAGAGGAAGATCCCGGAGGTTGAAAAGTGGTAGAGGGAGGATGGAAATGCTGATGGACCCAGAGAACAACCAAGGAACTCGCTCCATGCACACAAACCCGTGCCCCATAGCCTGAGCTATGGTGGCGTCAACCCCCCTGGATACCAAGGACTCAACACATAAAGACATGAGAAATCTATACCATTAAAGGTCTGAAAATCCTCTTGTGTACCTACAGTAGCTACTGGGGCTGGCTATGAGCAAGCGCCGCCGCATCTCTGTACATAGATTACGGGTTGCGGTTTTGAAATATAGATTTAAAAAAAAAAAAAAAAAAAAAAAAGCCCTTCATACAGCCACCACGTGAATCCCAAAAGAGGATAATGGCACTTGAGCCTATGTGTGCCACGAGTCAGCTCGTCTCAACCATGTCTGCCACTTTCCACCACCATCCTGCAATTCTGCTCCATCACTGCACACGCCAGCCCCAGCCAGCCCCTTCCAGGACTGCCGACTTCCTCCTCAGGATCACGAGTCATGAAGCCAATCAAGTCAGGCCAGTCCCAGTCCAGCACGCCAACATGCGCTCTGCAACGTTTACATGCCGCTGCCTCCCGTACCTCCATCACACTGTCAACCAGGGGGTGATCTTGTTCAATAGGAGTGATGCTCCTTTGCTTATAGATAGTATATCTTAGCTAGGTTGAATAAATACTCTTACTTTTTACTACAAGTCCTGTTGTATATGATTTAAATCTTCTGTAAATTGGTAAAAATTCGTCCTAAATTCAGCATTGTTATAATTCCTACTAAGCCAAAATTTTGAACAATGAGTGGCTTGCATGTGTGGAGGACCGAATCCACATGGATAGCGCCTCAGCCAAACCAGCTCATTGCATGACTTCCTTTTCAGGTCATCACATCACAGTAACAGAGGGCAAATTTGAGGCAACTTGAAAGAAGCCATGTTTGTTTGTTGATGTTGCCAAACAACCTTTGCCATCGACCACTACAATGATCTCGACCTTGGTTTTTTTATGCAGTTATGGTCTGATTCTTCATGGCTGCTCATCTGACATGACTGTCAGCTACCTCGGGCACTTTTGTTCTCGTGTATTGCTGGTCAGAGTGCTTATCGACAAATTGGTATTGCAGCTCGCCCAATGAGTGACCAAGGTTTGTAAATTCTTTATATCAAGGCAGAACTTACTGACAGACATGCCTCTAGAACTCCAAGAATTAGTGTTGCCGCCGCTCGGCTAAACTCAGCTCCGGTCAGCTTTTCCCAGATTATGCCCTTATATAGCTTTTAGCTGGGCCAAGCTGTGTATGAATTTGTCAGCTCAGCTCGGCTTCCGCTAAGCACCGCGCTTGATACCAAAATAAGTAACGAAAATGTAAATTTTAATTTGCAGTGCAGAGCTGCTCAATAAAAGCAGTTACATCCTCTGGTACTCTATCCTGCTCTGCAAGTAAAGCTTCTAAAGCAATAACTTCAGCCTCCTTAGATGTTCCTTCTGTAAAGTTAAGAAATTGACCCTGTTTGAAAGCAAACTTCAACATCTGAAGAGCTTCCATCAACTCAGGTGATAGCCGGTTCCGTTGTACCGTAGCGGTTTCCTTTCCTGAGGAAAAGACACGTTCGCAAGGTACTGATGTTCCCTGAATCGGGAGGATGTCCATAGCCATCACAAATATCGTTGGGTAAATAAGTTGATTATCCTGAAACTGATGAGCAACGAGATGCTGAAGAACCTCAACATACAAGCTTACCTGCCAATATTTCACAATATCGTGACTAGTCTTGACATCAGATAAGTAGGCATCAACTTCAGCCTCGAGACTTTGTGGATGCATTGCGGTATCAAAGAGATTGTCGCCAAGTAGATCATCTGCCCAGTGACTTCCACGTGGATCTGATATTTGTGACCGTGCAGGTGTTGATGGGATTGAGGTTAAAGACCGGTACTCTCGAAGCTATGCAGTACATATTAGAAAAAGGAACAAGGAGTACTCAAGACAAACCTTGCATAAAAATAATTGCCGAGCCTCATCCTCTTCTGCTGGCATGTAACGACTGAACCATCATAGTTTTGCATTAGGGTTGAGGACTGAAGTGATATAATCAGTATATCACAAAGGAGCTTGCCATGTTAACATACTTGTTGCTAGTGTATATGCTGGAACAACATCCAGTCGCTCATGGTAGGTCTCAAGTTTGACGAGTCCATCATCAAGGGCTGACGCTGCTGGGGGGAAGGTCTCCTTCATATTCTGCCAGATTTGTATCATACGTCGGAAACTTGGAATTGCCAATGAGAGAGTCAGAGTCTTGTCAGCTGATAACTTTTGTTGAAATGCATGTGGCACCTAGCAAGGCAATTAACCAGAGTTATGCTGAGAAAAGATGTGTACATACTGCCAAAATCTGATGGATAATGTCCAATGCTTTCCATTCCTCTTTGGAGAGTTGATACCTACGAAGATCAGCGAAATCCCTTTTATCCAAGAATACTTCAATTTCCTAATGATTGATAAGCAATGAGCATAATACAAATATAGTCTCTTACCTCCCGGAGTTCAATCACATGCTCAATCATTATATCAGTTGATGACCACCGAATTTCAACATCAAGAACTAGTTGAAGCACTTTTTTATCAAGTGTCTTGAGAACTGACAAAAAACTGTGTCGGTGGAGTGATGATCCCCGAATCTACTCCAATAAGTTCAATTTTATCCAAGACAAAAGGATGCTCAATCTCACCGCATGTACAAGAGCCCTAACAGCAGCTATGGGATCCCGGGTGATGTCCATGCTCTCTGAAATGCAGATAAAGATCATCCTTAACATTCTGAACACATACATACCTTCCAGAAGAACAGCGTTCAAGGCTGTAATAGCAGATATAACTGCCTTTGCAGCAAGATTCACGATATGGGCAAAACATCTAGAGTCGAGTCAACGTAAGATATTATGAGATTTAAAATTATTTACCTTATTCGCTTCTCAACAGCACAGAAACGAAATCCACGGCGCAGCAAATCGCGCTCTAGAAAAACCATAAATGTCCCATTATTAGCTGCATTATCCATCGTAATCCAACCAAGCTATAGAGAGTCAATGCTTAGATATTCTGGAATAACAGTTTTCCTACCTTCAGTCGGTGCTTGTGATCTTTACTTGTAATGCCAACACGATTGGTGATGTAGAGAACAGCCGCAGCGAGATGTTCACCCTCATGGCGACCAGGAACACAATGATACCCGATAAGGTCAGAACATAGACGAACAGTAGTACGGCCATCAGCATCAACACCAACAGGCTCCATCCAGTGCGCAGTGACAGCCATGTAGTTCACTAAGTTAAGGTCACTAGAGAGATCCATGGTAAGGGAGATGCTACTCATAGAGTGCTGAAGTTTCCGGAGAATTAAAATCATGATGAAACAGAGAAAATGAAGACTTGCCTCCATTTCTCCCTTGAGGGTTTGAATATACCTCTCCCATGTCTCAATAACCCGGGCCCGTATAAATGTACGGTGCAGAATATCTGTATCATTTAGTTCATCACGAAGCATGAGAAATATTCGGCGGAGTTGTGGGCACTCAATAACATTGATTGACTCAGAAAAAGTCAGTACGTTGACACGCGTGCAACATGTTCACACATGTAATTTTGCGAATTCTAGGAATGCAAACGTGTGTGTGCCCCGTGAATAATATTAGAGTGCATGTAAGGCATAGAGCGCTACACACTGAGGCAGAAAGCACTATAATAAAAATAATATGAGTAGAGCGCATGGCTTAGACTTAGAACGGCACACTTGTGTCATTTAAGTGTGCAGTCTCAGTGCTTATACACACACACTGTACCCTCCTCTGCAGTGTATCACTCAATTAAATTCACTGAAGATAATATATTGAAGGTGCTTCGTGCTACATTGATCTATGTCGCGTGAACCCTGCCGATCCGGCAATCACCGAGAAACGTCATCCTGAACGAAGAATCAACAAGTCCAAATACTCTAAGGAGTTCTCGGCCGGAGAGAAATAAAACCCGCTGCCCATATGAAATATTAAACTAGAAATGGTTGCGCGGCAACCAATAAAATAAAACTCGCTCACTAGATAAGTTGCGTGGCACTGTAATTAAATCCGCGGAGCCAATAAGAAGACACACGCCACATGGCACGACGAGGCTAGGCCTTGCCAAGTGGAGAAAACAGTGGTAGCACGCGTGCCAACATGGAGTGCTGAGTAAAATAATGATTACTATCACCATGGCTGACGTGGCACGCAAGGGAAGGGAGTCCGAGGTGGAGCGTTGTCTATTTTCAGTATTTACATTTCATATAGTTAACGGTAAATATAAGAGTGGTAGTTACAGGTAGTTAGCAAGTTTTCAGACCCCCGCAGTTGTACTACGAAGCAGCGCGCTTAGTGTACGACGAAAGGATTTTATTTGAAGCTTCGAGCGAGAGAGTATTATTGAACTTAGAATTATTTTGAACACTTTGAGAGCTCGCGAGGCACGCCTTGCTCGAGCGCGGTTGATTTGTTCAAGTAAAGTACAGTAATTGATTGCGCTCTACTTAGAGAATATTGTATTGTGATAACTTGAATGTGCATTTGTGTTTTTGGAACTTGTTTGTGAATTCTGAGTTATTGCAAGTGGCAGAGGTTCGAACCCTTTGGCTTGTCAGTAATCTCTGAGGTTTTTTTTGGTTTATTCCCAAGTGGCACAGGTTCAAACCCTGTGGCTTGTGGACGTGTTTTCTGTGTTTGTGTATCTCTGGATCGCATAGGTTAGAACCCTGTGGATCTACGAACGGGTTTTGAAGTGTTTTCTGCTTGGAGCGCAAGGCTTTAAGTCGTGTTAAGTGTATTGTGAAACGTTGTGGACACTTGTGTGTTGCGCGCGACGTATTTTGAGGGTTATACATTCTTGTAGAACATTTGGGGGCTTGCGAAATAATACTTTTGCCTTGAGGCCGAGCGATTCTGTCACTCACCTCCTGTTCCAAAAGCATTTGGACTTAGAAGATTATTATATTGCTAAGCGTGCTATATTATATTGTAATGTGCAAGGATTATTTCAATACTACTGCTATTGTGTGCTTGTATCGCACATCACCCTCAAACTACTGAGGGTTTGTGTGTGTGTGAGTGTGAGTGTGGGTGTGTTAGTGTTATATACGCTAGTGCATTTCTAGCTTGGCGCGCACAGAGCCTCTTCAACGTGTTATATAGCCATGCGATAAAATTACATACCTGATCATCAGCAATAATCCATTCAATGATAGCATCGATAAATGCATCATGAGAGAATTCGGGAATAGATGAAGTGTCGCTACATGAGGCATCTGAGGGCATTGTCATACCATTTGCTTTCCGAAACTTCTCAGCGGCTTTTGTCCCATTGCCCTTGATCAAAGTGCCGAGCCTGTCGCAAGCCGTAACCCATAATTTGAGGTGTTCTCTTATGAGATGATGGCGAAGACTTGTTGTCCCTGTGCTCATAGAATAAGTCTTGTCCTTGGCGTTCTTATGCTTATCACCCGCCCTAATGAATTAAGAGTGAGCACAATGGTGGAGTACAAGGAGTCATACTCACTGACATAGTTTACAAATCCGGCGATCGCCTTCCATGTAAAATGGCCACACATCGTCTGCATCACGGCGCTCCTTTGCTGATGATAGAGGTGACACCGATATTGATGCAGGAGATGACAGAGGTGATGCCAACGATGGCAATGGTGATGAGAGCGAATCCTCTGGTGATGATGGTGTGATAGATGGCTCCTCAAAATGAACAAACCTATATGTTGTCGCACCATCTGCAGATCGACGAGAGGGTGGTGAAGCAGAATGTGAACGGGAGGGAGTTGACGGTGGTGAGACAAAGTCGTACGGACCCTCAAGTATGTGTGGTGACGAAGGTGGAAGGGTAGGTGCAAAGGGATTTAATTCATCGTCATCATCCTGTACAGTTGTTATGCCTAACATACATGTTAAACCATTTTTTGTTCAAGAGACTGTTTTACGTATGTTGAGACACAGGTCTACATGCTCAGGCATCTGGGTTTGCAAGCTCGGGGGGGTCTTCTTGGTGATGTGGTTGACCATGATGGGGGCTACCTTCAGATCCTTCGGTGACTACATTTGTTGATGCCTTCGCTCCTCCTTTTTTACGACTCTTCCCTGTCGCACGAGTTTTAGAACGGGGTTCTGCAAACTAGGAATCAGATGCACTCTTAAGGAACCATCCAGCATAATATACCTGAAGGACCTTGCTTGTCTATAGGCTGTGATAATTGGGGCTCAAGGCTGTTTGAAGTCGTCTTGCCTTGTGTTGGTTGTTTCAGCGTCACTGCTACATAATCATGAGCAGCATTCAGGACTAGTAAGTGCAAGCCCAAACCTTGTTTTAGTGAAGCTGCAGCCATTCTTTTACTTCACCTAGGACCTGCTATGTTGATCCCTATCCATGGCTACATCAGCTAAATGGCATCAAGATCCAGTTGCAACACGTACCCTCTATTTCGAAGCCTTCAACCTCAAGGACACCCCCACGAGGAGGTATCGTATTAGTTCCTGTACGGCGTGGTGCCATCATATGCTGGTGCTAAGTCAAAGAATGTCTATAGGTTTTTATACGAACACAGCAGAAAATTTTGCAGAAAATTTGGTCGGATTTTTGCTGCCAGCAGAGACACAGACATTGACTGTTGCTAAACATTGAGACAGTGGCACCGGAATAGACAGCGTTGCTAGCTAGAGACACCACATAAGCGAAGAGGATGTGAAGTCGGACAGCATACACACCAATGTCAGCCAGTCTGCTATATCCCTTCATTTACCACTTTTTGCGTCTTCAAGCTTCGGTATTGTCAATGCTCCGATGATCTAAGGCTCCAGGGTAAAGATATACGAGACAAATACTCCAAAAATGTTGAAGATGATATCTTGAAGATCAATCTAGCAGTTATCTGGCAAAAAGGGCGGAAAATCTGGTCATAATCACTCGGGTTTTGGTGAAACTGGCTATATTGGCATGGGAATAGTCTTTAGATACATGTCCGTGAAGATGAAGACCGAAGTAGAGGCCCCTGCTGTCAGAGCACGTACTCTAGGGAGGTAGTGATGATGGGAAGGAGAAGAAACACGTCAGCATCCCAATTAGGAAACGAGCTCTCAGCTTAGCTGGCTCAAGCCGAAATCAAGCCGCTAGAATAAGGAGCCGAGCAGCACAAAGCTTTGAGCTAGGATTTCGAGCGCGGCTCGGAAAATGCCGGCTCAGCTCAGTCAGCTTGTCCGCTTTAGCTGAGCCGGCGGCATCACTACCGAGAATAGCTTGGTTTCTCCTGATGGCGAATTGCTAATGTTAAGCATCACCTCTGCCATTGACGCATGATTACACCGACATCTCAGATCATGCCATAGCATGAACATCTGACTGGCCAATGATACTAACGTCTTCCTGCTGAAGCTATGATGGTGTTCAATTGTCTTCCCACAAGAGAGACAACTCTTCATTCATCTCGATAACAACTTGAAGATTGTCTCATGCAAATATTACCTTTGTCGAGTCCTCCCACTCCTGATGGAAGTATCTGCATAACATAGCAAATTCTGACCCAGGACTCAGACTGCTGTAGTCAAAAGCTGGAGCTGAAGTCTGATCTGTCAGCCAATTTTTTTCCATTGTATCTCAACTGGCATGAATCAGTTGCTTACTAAGAGGGTGACAGATTACTGCCATTGCCAAGCTTTTCGATGAGTTGACTGTCATCATAGCTTTGGTTTTCACTGATACCCTTCCTTTATTAACAGAGAAACTACTTCAAAGTTGACTTCGCAGCGGTGTTTATATAGCCTGACTTTCGAATCCAACTGATCATTATGCCGAGACCCGAAGACCAACAAAAATCATATCTAAGAGTTTCCTTTCCTCAAGCTGATACTATCTTTACACCCCTTTGGGAACCCCCAAAAGTTTTCTTTTCCTTTGGAACTCACTTAAGCGTAAGGAGAAGCACTACCCTTATGTGTGGTTCAAGAATGACATTTCTTGGTCCACTCCGGCTAAATATGGCCCTCATACCATGAAAATCCTTGCTCCACCCTTCTCTTCGTAATGATGGACACTTGTGCCAGATAGTAGCCTGTTCCTGTTATCGATGGATGCTATCTTCAGGAACATTGCTGATTTCTGCCTTCCATCCTACTTTTTAAAGTGCTCGAATAGTTAATCACTCTTCTACACTCATGGAAGTCCTGAAGTCCAGTACGTACACAATACAACTCGCACATGCTAACTTGCAAACTCGCAATAGCCATGTCGACCTCTCAGGGGAAGACTGGAGGTCTATCATTTGTACGTGCACACATCTATCTTGTTCACATGACTATCTCATCACGGCCCCACAGGCTGCCTTGGCCACAATGGCAGTAATCAACAGGTATGACAGAGTCACCTCTTGCAAGTTTACTGGTACTGTCTAATAATTGTCAGTGGAAATTCATGATGTCAGGTGCAGGATGCTCTATTCGGTGTATCTGCAATGGATTATACTTGTCCATCGATTTCAGAATGCTCAATGAGCAGCTGATTTGACCACACCTTATTGCTTCATCATTCCCTGTCAGTTGGGATGTTAAGCCGCATGATGTAGAGAATGGGATATATAGGTTGGATTCCATCCCTGTGTAGTAATGCACATTCTGATTCTTGAGATCAATAGCATTCGATGGCCTGACAGCGAATATGTACTTAGCTTGGATCCCGACTTCAACAGTCCTATTGAGCCTGTATGTTGCCTTAATGAGCACCCAGGTTTTGGACTCAAAATCAGACCAGGTTTACCTTTCCAAGCAGGATTCAAATATTGATTCCTCGCAGCTATGATAGATCCATGAATGTGAAGGTTTTCCATCACCACCACTACTAGCCAAGCCAGCAGTGGTGATGAACTCTGTTGAAAGCTCTGAAGGTGACATTGTCATTACGACAACCATCACTACGATGGTGACAAAGGGTAGGAGAGCTATTGGTTGATGTATCCATGCAACTGTGTGATATTAGTTTGTGAGGGTTAACGCATCCGCTTCGCCAGTCCGAGTTCTGTGTAGTTTTCCTAAGTACATCTAAGAGTTTAATCCTATGTCACCACCTCAACTAGGGCTTTGTGCTAGCGATTGTCAGGGCTGAGCTTGGCAGCTTGCTATTTATGGCAAAACTGTACTTCAGTGTTTATATAGTCTGGTTTTAGAATCCAACTGATTATTGCACCAAAAGCTGATAACAATTTGAGAATCTGATCAAAGAAATTTAATTTTCTCCTGCCTCGAACTGATATTATCTTTGACCTGCTTTGGAAACCCCCAAGAGTTGTCCCTCATTCTTTACAATCTGCCTAAATGTTAATTCCAAGTCATGAGGTAAAGTCAGAGCAAAAGGAGAGAACGCGTTCTTCAATGAATCTTTATGGATAGAGTGCTCAGGCAAAGACCACTCATAATCCCACAGAAAAATGGCTGCCAGTGTTCTTTGCTCGTACATGGCAAAATTCCTTGCCAGACACTGGCATGGCCCAAGAGCGAATGGGAGCCATCCAGACTTCTGCCATCCATGTTCCAAAAATCTTTTGGGGATAAAGGTGTCAGGTGAGTTCCAATGTTCTTCATCATGGTGAATAGCGTAAATGTTCACTATCAATGAGGTATATGCTGGAATAGAGTATTTCCCGAGTTGAAAAGGTCGATTTGATTGGTGGGGGACAATGTAGGAAGTGGGACTATTGATCCGCATTGCTTTGTGAATACAGGCTGTGAGATATGGCAGTGATGTCCCAGAGAACTATTTGACGGTTTGATCAATGTCATCTCCAAGTACTTCCATGACTTCTTCCTGTGCTTGCCATTGTATATCAGGATAGCAGGCAAGATAATAGAATAATGTCCATATCGAACTGGCGGTGGTATCCTAACAAGGATAGAAAGTCAGTTCAATACATCACGGAATATGATTAAACCTTACATGTCCACCAATGAATAGCATGATCATGTTATCCTGCAGCTCTTGATGCGACATAGCAGGGTTCTTCAGCATGAAGATCATCATGTTGTCTCCTGGATTCTCCTTCTTATCAGTTAGGAGCTGCATGAACCTCTTGACCAATGTATCAATGTGATGAATGAGCTTCTTTGAGGCTATACCGTCCATATTATGCAGAGTTTCCCTGTAGTTACAGTGCAGCCTGGTATGTAGAGTTTCCTGTAACTACAGGTGAATGGAGTATGCAGAGTCGGAAGAGCTGTGCACAATGCTCTGCATACTCAGGGTCCTGTAATTTTCCTACATCCTTATTATGCCACAATACCCTCCCCAACCCTCTGCCCCTCCGCCCACAGCCCCAAAAACACTGGGAATAATCGCCAACAATTAATTATTGACATTTTTTTAGCACTCACATAATATTTAATTGATACTGGCTGATACTGGGTGGCAACTGGGGTGGTGAATTTTCCACCCTTCTACTCATTGCCAGGTGGCCACAAAAGAGCAGGCTCAGGAAATATTATTTGATATACTTACTAGTACTGCTTCCAAACTGCTTCTACACCTACCCTTACCATATATTTGACTGAATGCACATTGGCAGCTTGGATGCACAGACTGTGGGAGTATACCATTCCCGATTTGGTATACAGTTCAGAAATTGTGAAAGTGGGTGAATTTTGGGATAGTAGACAGTATATTACACTTATTCAATTAAAATATGACAAAAGAAGCAGTATATGATTGCTCTATCTTGTTTATATCATATAATGTATGGATACTAAGGACAAGAAGTATCCTGACATTTTCTGGAGTTTTCCAAAACACCCTAACCTGCTCACAGTAAGCAAATAGGTCGAGATTGTACAGTCCTGAAATTCTCTCAGTGCTTGGAAATATACTTCAAAATGTCTATTAGCTTCTTTAATGTTCTATGCATCTTCTCTTTGCATGTTTTCCATCCTGTGCCAATGGTGTGCTAATGTAGACATGAATTATGATCTCAGAAGTATGCCAGAGACATGTGTAAAAGGCATACCTTACAGTACATGCTTAAATTGAAGTATATTACCCAGAGATGCATGGTCTGTACTTATTTGGAGTGATATGTGTCACAGTGTATATCTGCCCTGGCAGAAATATACCTTGGTCAGACGAAATTGCACGAGGTGAGATTGTGCATGTAATGTTCTTTTATGAGTTTACTTCAATGAGAAATGCAATTACAACACACATAAAGGCAGATCGCCATGAATCGGACACTTGCTTTGGATAATGTAATACATAGAATTTTATTTTCAATCATTCTTACCCTTGGAATGGTTGCACATACCTGTGTACAAATGATGCATCCTTGAAATGTCCTAAAATGCATGATATTCACCATAAATAGCAGATAAATCAAGGTTGGGATAGATTATATACTATAAAAAGTACACAAATGTATACTAAAGCATTTATATAGTATATTCCATCAGATTTCTGGGCTTCGGTGTTGTGACTGCAGCCTATTTACGCGTGTAATTTTGCAATCTAGAGTGTTTTACACACATACTGAGATATAGTGAGCAAGTGGACTAAAACTACGCGTCGACACTAATGCTACGCGGTGCAATGACATGGAATATAACTTATGGCATAAGAAGCAACGGGATTCTAAACAGGACTTAGTCACAGCACTGTACCTGATGGGCATGCATGATGAGAAGGCCAAACCCTATACCCAATGCCTTAGGCTCTAACTTACAAGCACACTCGCGGGAGCTAGATAAAACCTTGAAGATTGCACTGACACTGAGAACACTTAGCGTGCTCGCTAACTGTGACACGCCATACCTGAAAATCCAGGGAAATCCTTAAGCGAGCTGACAGATATCACCGGCACGAGCTTGGGCAATGGGCTTCAGCCAAAGTCCGCGAGCCCGCGTTCCATTGTTCTGAGTCCCATTGTTAGAAGACTCACTTGTTGCCGTGTCTACGAGAAGCCTCTGTGAATCCAAGAAAGAAGTCCTGAATGACATACGCCAGAACTGATAGTTCCATGTGCCTAGACCTGTCGGTCGCTAGAGAACAAGCCCGCGGGTGTCGGGAGAGCACCTCTTGGCACGCGTTTAGCGAGCTCACTATAGAAATGAGACTAAAACTGGGAAGTCCGACTCGGATGCTCAGTAAGGCGGCGGTGGCAATGTGCTACGCATGTAGGAGTCTGGGTACTGCGCGACATTTGTAATTCTAATTCCCCTGTAGTATAAGTAGGCTGGTTACAGTAGGTAGAGGCTAAGTTTCGAGCCCCCGAGTTCCCATGCACGCGTTGAAGGCGGTACTGTAACAAAGGATCAGTTTGTGACTTCGAGCTTTGCATAGAATTAGCAAGCTCACTCAGAGAAATACGAGATACCCTTTTGATAAGACTTTTGAGAACTTAGTCAGAGTGAATACAAATCAGTGACACTGTTTCTGTTCTGTTAAGTGTGATAAGTCTGTTCAGAGAATGTGTTGAAGTGGAAATCTGAGTTCTGTTCTGTTCTGTTCTGTTCTGTTTCAGTCTGTTCCGTGTCAGTTCTGTTCGAAGTTCCATTTCTGAATCTGTTTCCAAGCGCTTCTGAAGTGTTCTTGAGTCGAGATAACCTGCTAGAGTTAGTTGGAGAACTCCTACATACAGTTGTGTAGCAAGTGGGCTAAGTCAGTGCTTGCCTGTGGTGTTCTTTTAGCGAGCTCACTATTGTTTCAGCATGTATTGCCTCTGTTTCTGTCGGGATCAGTGTCCCTTGTGTATTTTAACTCAAATCTGCCTTGAAGGTTGCATCGTGCCAGTGAACGACCTTCCTGTAAAAGTTCCTAGACTTAGGGATTCATTAGAGAAAGCTTAGCTTCGCTAAGAGCGCTGAGAATAAGAGAAACTCTTCGAGATATTGAAGTATAGTCGGATCACATTAGGAATAATCACTCCCCCTAGAACTTACGAGGGTGATTGTAGTTTGTGTAGTTGTGTGAGTGTGTGTGTGGGTTTTTGAGGTTCACCCTTTTAGCCTGCTCACTATTCCACAGGTGCCCACAGCCAGCCTCTTCATTGGAGTAAAGGATTTGAGCAGAGGATGCATCTCAAGCATCCATTCTGCTCATTCAATCGCTCCAGTCCAGTAAACCGGATACTGATTGAGTGGCTGTATGCCTTCTTTTTTCGTCTCACCTTTTCATGGCATAGTCACCTGCCTGCCCCCCACTGTTCATTTGAATGGAAATAAAGGTATATTTCATTACTTTTAATGCTAATATAGGTTTTATAGGTACTTTTGATCCATCTGGTAGCCCCTGGATGGCCTGGATATCGTGCATCAAGTCCCACTCGCCTGCGCATTGATATGCCTGGTATCAGGCTACCCATAGATTTTGCGATTTTACATCAGTTTATGCAATCTACAAGCAGTACAGAGAGCTACAGTGGAGGCTTCATGCTGGTAGCTAAATACTACATAAAAGAATGAAAGCATGGCAGTACAGAATGGACTTAGAAACAACATCTCGAAGAGTCAATTCTACCAGCCGTCAACACGCTAAGCTAAGCCCTACCTAAACAAGACTATTACAGTCAAATCTCGGGGACTCGTCTGTAAGGAGTATAAAAACCAAGAAGTTGAAGAATGGAATGAACTAGATGCCTCGTCGTCTCAACAAGTAGAAAGAACCTGTCAAGAAAAATTGTTAAGTCAAGAAACAGATCAGCTTTCAAGATCAACTCAGGCTAGGAAAGGAATAATCTTGGAAGAATGAATAGCTGCATTGGGTACTGAGGTGACCGACCTTGATCATGCAGTGATCAACAAAATATAATCTCGGACCTGCAGCCGATCGCGATCAGTGGTTACATCCTTGAGATCCTGTGCATACCACAGTATTCAATACATACGGCATGCGGCAAGCCTTGCAGATGGAAGAAGGAGCACCCACGGACCAGTAGGGCACTCCTCGGTGACAGAATAACCTGGTGCAGTTGCGTTGAACTGAATAGAAACTACTGAATGGCACGATACTTGTAGGATAGTGACTCACCATTTGTATTAATTCCAAAGCTCATACCATAATTACTGTAGAATATGGGCTCCTATACCTAGAACATGAATCATATAAATTAGCAGCAACTAGATGCATAACGGCAGGAAAGCATTCCCCCACGTTTGTGCTAGTAGCCTGTATAGCTACCTAATCAATCACTGGTTTTATTGCATATCCTCAACTGAAGTGAATTAAGTTACCAAAGTCAACCCATAAGGGTGACTACAGTAATCTAGAAGAGTTAAGTAGGAAGTAGAGCCATCCCCGTGTTTGCACCTTGCTAGTTAATTGAACTGCTCTGTGGACAAAGGCCTCATGCCCTCTCTCTCCGAGATTAGCGATCTAGACATGCTGAGTCGACTTTAAGTCAAAAGACCTCATCTAGTTGAAGTAAAATAAGCTCTAGAACGCTTTAAGTTCAAACAATCATCGAGTTCAAGGAACTCCAGAGTCTGTGTACTCTTTGCAAGTCTTGTACTTGAAGTCAGAACCTGAGCATTCTTTGTAGAGTGATTTTGCACTCTTTGTAGACCTCGGAGTCTTTGGTTGTTTGATTATTTGAAGTGTCTGCTAGAAGCTCTTCTAGACGATGTCAAAACGAGTATAACTTGCTCGACTATACCTTACAAAACAAGTTCATAAAACCCCGCTATCGTGGACTAGTGTACTTTGTGTAAAACACATCGAAAGAAGAATTGAAGTTGTTTTCAGACAAAACCCCACTAGATTATCTAAATCTAAGTACATTGCGAGTGCTTCTATTGTACTCACCCTCAAACTTATATACATTGGTGATAGTGTGTGTGTGTGATTTAGTATCTAGATTGACAATCTAGATGCTTGTTTCATTTGTGCGCTGCCCGTTACCAAGCACATCAGCATCGGTTGGCATCTCGTTATGTGATATATTGTTGATGCATCTTAGGGGAATTATGGAACCTGATAGCACTGAATTGACTGATGAAGGATATGATATCACTATTGGAGTCAATGTACTTGGTTAGTATCCTTGTGTAATCAATTTCCTATTGTTAATATTTGCAGATTCTTACAGGCTATTTCCACTTCATGAAGCTTTTTCCAGCGCTACTAGCAAGGCGTGCAGAACTCCGATGGTCCTGTCAAGGCTGAGGCTGTTGACACTGCATCTACTGTGATACTTCTCTCCTACAGGTGAATCACTGCACTTGACCAAGTTTTGCCATATGCATGCATGTCAACTGCAAATGTTCAAGAGCCTCATGGGGACCATCAATTATATCTCATCAATCCTGGTTTGTTTTCTACTACACATATCATACATCTATTAAAACACAAACAGGAAATCTCACAATAGAGCTATAGCGGACTTTTGGGGGATCAAAGCGCTTCTTGATCCTATGTGATATAGTATAGCATGTCCTTAATCCCAACTAAATTTATGCCTGTTAGTCTCAAATTCTGGACCCAGCCCCATATGGTGCATTAATGCAATTGTATGTAGGAACATCTGTGGAAGGCACAACTTTCAATGCAAAGGTCTTCTCATTAGATGACACAATACATGCACAAGTTGTGGGTCCACATCCACACTGTACACAGCTTCAATGGACTGAATTGTATTGATACAGATCCCTAGACCTCAGTCCATCATGAGAATAATGCATAAAAACTCTGCAGTCCTATCAGAACAGAAGTACAAGCGACCACAATGGAGATATTCAGACCATTCGGTCAGGGAATCACCACCCAATTGTCACCTCATGTTGGTGTTTATCATTTTCCGAGTCCTGTGTATACAGGTCTCAGTCTTATGCTATCCTGAGCATTTCGGTGAGGGTGCAATTTCATCAAGTCCGAGGTTTTGCTGTGTATATGTCATTCTCTAGCACGTGTACCTTCAGTTATGTCAGCTTTGTCAGCTTGTATGAGATGTCCAGGCAGCGCAGAACAAATGCTTTGATCAGTGAATTGCTCCACTGGACCAGTTACTGACCAACATGTCCAATACAGGTCTCTCATTGTGAAGCGTTTGAGGCAGCTTGTCTTCCCGATGCGACTGCATCAAGGTTGTAACCAGATATGACATGTGCTGAGGATTCAACAGAGCAACAACCATAATCTTCTATCTTCCATCCATTATAACAGTGCAGTAGCCTAGAGTCTTAGTTCTGAGGGGGACGGTTACTATTCTTCTTGTCTTATGGAATGTTCAGTCAATATGAACTAGCATTTGATGGCCATTGCACTCGAGTGGCATTATCCGAGTCCTGTACCAAGTATGTCCCCCTTGTCCATGTTGTTTTACAATGTGGAATGTAGTCAGTTTTTCCTGTATGTTGCCATCACAGGCTCCCTCTCATCAGGTGAAATTGAAAAGTCGATGTGAATCATTTCACCTTCTAGGATCAATTTTCTCCCATTGACATAACCATTGTTAAACCATACATTTCCCATGTTATCTATAAACCTGGCTGTAAAATGTGCATTTCCAAAATATATGACACTGGCTAACATGTAACCCACATCTTCTCTGTTTACATTCAACGTAAAATAAATGTCCAGTGTGGTAGACGATCCTTCAATGTACACAGGAATTATATCAGGGGATATGTGATAATGCTCTATTTTGCGCATGGAGGATCCACATTTGGTACATGTTATTCTTGATGGATATTGCTGAGTCAAAGACAAATACTGTGATATAGTTTGCTTAATCTGCGTTCTCAAAGGAGTGATGCCACAGGAATAATATCTGATACACAATTGCGAACAGCATCAGGCATATCGGCATCGACATCCAACCTTGCCACAACAGAGTCTATCTCATCGCCAGAAACATCACCAATAGACATGGAAGCACATTGTACAGGAGTGAATGACCTACTCTGGTGAGAACTGTTCAATGCAATGTATACGAAAGTCAGCATATGACACAAATCCAACAAATATAACCATGCACGTAATAGACACCGGTGGCAACAATTCTTTGGGAGCACAATAAGAATGAGTGGAACAAACATTGCTACTAGTGCAGAGGATCGAAATTCATACAAGAAAGCAGACAGTCAAAGACAGGACGTACCCCGCAGAGTGAGCACTCTGAATAGACAATCAAACAGGCCTTCAATATCATCAGCACGCATACCAAGGAAGAAGAAGTAGACCACACCTATTGAGGGTGGCAGACCTTCCAACAGGCATAGGCTTGACCTTTTTACGAGGGGACAGAGTTGTTTCAGGAACCTTGTTGACAGGAGGTGCAACTTCAACAGCATTGAGAAGTTCTACTGAGGGGGACCTCTCTTTTATTTTGCAAGAACGTCTAGTCACAAAAGAAAAGGAACAATTATTAACAGTGGAGAAGGGCAGCAAACAGGAATGTTTGCTACATAGGACGAGGAGGCATATTGAGAGAAAGTACAGAAATGATGAGCACGAGGATAATAAAGCACAATAGGGCAAAAAAGACATGGGGTGAGGATATCCATCCTCACAATCGAATGGCCCATTAAGAAGGGACACACAGTGGGTGATCAAGAGGACAGGTTGCCAAAAATAAAAATGATACCTTTGCACAAACATGTGATGTGGATGTGTAATCAATCACATGATATGTACTGACAGACAGAGAAGCACGAAAATTTGACCCACAAAGACGAACCGGTTCTTCTTTACACACATGAATGATCACGCCAATGGTGCACAGGTGAAAGGCGAAAATGAAGATCTGAATGGGACAGTTCAAGTCGCAACCAAGCGTGGTCACTCGTAACTGTAACCAGAGAACAATCCAAACCTGACAAAAAGACTTGTAGAATGAATGAATTCTACGACATGGATAAAGCAAGTACGTGCATACATTTCCAAGGATTACAATGTTTCTGATACAGAAAATAAGGAGAAGCACTGGAAATATACATGGCAGAAAGCACCCAAAAAAATGAGTACCATCTTTGTGCAATAACCAAGGTATCAACAATACATACCATAAAACAGGTATTCAATACGAACTAAAACACACAGAACTGGTCCATGCAGAAAGTATCACTCGAAGATGATGGAACGGGTCATGTATGGCACATACTCAAGAGTACAAATGAAGGGAAGGAGGCCAAAGAGGTAGTATTCACCGCTAATGGGATCATATGCAGCCTAGACCTACCCCCCCTGTTCAAAGTTCCAAAGTGAGTACAAGTTGGTCAGATTAAAAGCAGAAGGGTTCAGTCACTGATAAGGTCAAGGTCATTATCAGACAAGCCAAGCATGCTATCGCAAAAAATAACAATTACGGGATTAGGGTCAAGATATTTTGAGGAGGCAATGGAGGAACCGAAAGAGGTGAGCCTGACGGCAGAAAGGGAGTTCAAGCAAGAGGCGCTAAAACAATGGAGACCAACCACATACCACAGTTTCGACGCAATGGAGTCTACCAACTGATACTTCAGGAGAATTATAGAGGGAGAAAGCGAGGAGGTAATGCTGATATCAAAGGAAGTAGATCCCAATGGAGCACTGCAGCAACTCATATGACCAGGCTTGGTTCACACTGAAGAGAATGTAGTATGCTACTTCAGGAGCAATGTAGATGATGGAGGCAAAAGAAGGTGAGAAAAGCAAACATGGAGGTGATGCGAACAACTGAACGATGTCACATAACACAGATACATCTGAGCAAAACTGCAGCTGTTCAGGGCAGGCAACATAGTTGAGGTACAAGTCACATTGGCTGTCATAAGAGGGAAAAAGAGGATGCACTGTATCAAGCCAATCCTGAGGGCAGTGGCTCCTATAGACAGCGACTTCACACAGGTAAGTGACAAGTTATTTAACAGTCAGCCATCATAATGTTAATCACTTATACCACTTGCATCACCAAATTTATTACAAAAAACGGAACACGTTGTTGTGACTGCAGCCTATTTACATGTGTAATTTTGCAATCTAACATGTTTTACACACATACTGAGATATAGTGAGCAAGTGGACTAAA
Organism: Desarmillaria tabescens; assembly: GCF_030435595.1. Lineage (NCBI taxonomy): Eukaryota > Fungi > Basidiomycota > Agaricomycetes > Agaricales > Physalacriaceae > Desarmillaria > Desarmillaria tabescens. Next base: position 753,709 of record NW_026848312.1, read on the forward strand.
ACTATGCGTCGACACTAATGCTACGTGGTGCAATGATATGGAATATAACTTATGGCATAAGAAGCAACAGGATTCTAAACAGGACTTAGTCACAGCACTGTACTTGACAGGCATGCATGATGAGAAGGCCAAACCCTATACCCAATGCCTTAGGCTCTAACTTACAAGCACACTCACGGGAGCTAGATAAAACCTTGAAGATTGCAGTGACACTGAGAGTACGTAGTGTGCTTGCTAACTGTGATGTGTTGTACCTGAAAATCCAGGGAAATACTTAAGCGAGATGACAGATATCACCGGCATGAACTTGGATAATGGGCTTTGGCCAAAGTCTGCAAGCCTGCATCCCATTGTTCTGAGTCCCATTGTTAGAAGACTCACTTGTTGCCATGTCTATGAGAAGCCTCTGTGAATCCAAGAAAGAAGTCTTGAACGACATATGCCAGGACTGATAGTTCTGTGCGCCTAGACCTGTCAGTCGCTAGAGAACAAGCCTGCAGGTGTCAGGAGAGCACCTCTTGGCATGTGTTTAGTGAGCTCACTATAGAAATGAGACTAAAACTGGGAAGTCCGACTCGGATGCTCAGTAAGGCAGTGGTGGCAATGTGCTACACATGTAGGAGTCTGGGTACTGCACGATGTTTGTAATTCTAATTCCCCTGTAGTATAAGTAGGCTGGTTACAGTAGGTAGAAAGTAAGTTTCGAGCCTCTGAGTTCCTGTGCCTGCATTGAAGGCGGTACTGTAACAAAGGATCAGTTTGTGACTTCGAGCTTTGCATAGAATTAGCAAGCTCACTCAGAGAAATATGAGATACCCTTTTGATAAGACTTTTGAGAACTTAGTCAGAGTGAATACGAATCAGTGAAGCTGTTTCTGTTCTGTTAAGTGTGATAAGTCTGTTCAGAGAATGTGTTGAAGTGGAAATCTGAGTTCTGTTCTGTTCTGTTCTGTTCTGTTTCAGTCTGTTCCGTGTCAGTTCTGTTCGAAGTTCCATTTCTGAATCTGTTTCCAAGCGCTTCTGAAGTGTTCTTGAGTCGAGATAACCTGCTAGAGTTAGTTGGAGAACTCCTACATACAGTTGTGTAGCAAGTGGGCTAAGTCAGTGCTTGCCTGTGGTGTTCTTTTAGCGAGCTCACTATTGTTTCAGCATGTATTGCCTCTGTTTCTGTCGGGATCAGTGTCCCTTGTGTATTTTAACTCAAATCTGCCTTGAAGGTTGCATCGTGCCAGTGAACGACCTTCCTGTAAAAGTTCCTAGACTTAGGGATTCATTAGAGAAAGCTTAGCTTCGCTAAGAGCGCTGAGAATAAGAGAAACTCTTCGAGATATTGAAGTATAGTCGGATCACATTAGGAATAATCACTCCCCCTAGAACTTACGAGGGTGATTGTAGTTTGTGTAGTTGTGTGAGTGTGTGTGTGGGTTTTTGAGGTTCACCCTTTTAGCCTGCTCACTATTCCACAGGTGCCCACAGCCAGCCTCTTCAACGTGCACCTACTCTGTCCACACAAAGAAAAAGGCAGCAGTCAGAGTGAAGGCAGCATCTCCAGGAGGCAAAGCAACAATGGAAGGACAAGGGAGTCGAGGTTTTAAGTGCAAGATATATTTTATGGAAGAGGATGAACATGAAGAGGCAAGCAATAAAAAAGACAGGAAATGGGTGAAGGGTCGGAGGGGGATAGAAGACAAAACAATGTAACTATAATACAAGAGCGTGAAAGGCAAACGAGACGAATAGGCAGGTTGAATAAGACGACAGCAGAAGCACAGGAAAGAAAAAGGCAAAGAAATCCCATGAAAATGATGAATGTTGACGAAAATTTCCCATGGATAGCCCAGGGAGAATCAGATGGCAATTCCCATGTTGGACAATCAAAAAAGGGCATCCAGGTTGGTATAAAGACCAAATACCTATATATACATATAGGATTCAGAACTCCAAGGCTTAGCTCAGGGAGGTCTTTTTGCTGGGTGAACCTTCATTCAATTGTCAAATTATAGCAGCATCTTATTTAAAGCTGGAAATATATCACTGAATCTAAGAGCCGCAGTTCTTTCTTCACATGGTCGCATTAACTCTTGTCATCACATTGCTCCTCATAAGCTCTCTGCTTTATTGATGGTTCAGATGTCCATCAGTCAAGTACATCAAGGGACCACCATTGGCCTCTTTCCAGCTAGGTAAATGATCATACTTTGGTACAAACATGGGCTCATACTCGATACCCATCAGGCCACGAATGCGTTCTCCACAATCAAGCTAATGCTGGTGATCTCGAAACGAAGTGGCGTAGGGAATATGGCATGCTTTATCATGTTGGGGGCTGTTTGGGGGTAATCAAGCATTCTATCTCTCATGGTCAAAGTTAACTCAACAATTTTTCAGCAAGACGTCCTGGTAGTGTGTGACCTCAAGGCTTTCAAACATATTTTCCACAAGTCATGACCTTATCCAAAATTGAAGAACACCACCTTCATCCTGAATCTCTTCATTGGCCAGGGGCTTTCCACTGTTGTTAGTGAGTGCTCATTGTGTTCAGTTTGCACACAAAGACACCTAGCACATTCAGATGAAACTCACCACCACCAACACAAGATCCTGAATCTGGCATTCTCTCTTATGCAGCTCTGAAAATACGAGATTATCTTTCAGCAATGCTCTGACAAGGTAGGTGCATCTGCCCATCAATAAATGTGGGAATGTTCAGAAGCTTTCAGCGATTATAGCTTGTGAATGGTGAAGAGGCTGGCTGTGGGCACCTGTGGAATAGTGAGCAGGCTAAAAGGGTGAACCTCAAAAACCCACACACACACTCACACAACTACACAAACTACAATCACCCTCGTAAGTTCTAGGGGGAGTGATTATTCCTAATGTGATCCGACTATACTTCAATATCTCGAAGAGTTTCTCTTATTCTCAGCGCTCTTAGCGAAGCTAAGCTTTCTCTAATGAATCCCTAAGTCTAGGAACTTTTACAGGAAGGTCGTTCACTGGCACGATGCAACCTTCAAGGCAGATTTGAGTTAAAATACACAAGGGACACTGATCCCGACAGAAACAGAGGCAATACATGCTGAAACAATAGTGAGCTCGCTAAAAGAACACCACAGGCAAGCACTGACTTAGCCCACTTGCTACACAACTGTATGTAGGAGTTCTCCAACTAACTCTAGCAGGTTATCTCGACTCAAGAACACTTCAGAAGCGCTTGGAAACAGATTCAGAAATGGAACTTCGAACAGAACTGACACGGAACAGACTGAAACAGAACAGAACAGAACAGAACAGAACTCAGATTTCCACTTCAACACATTCTCTGAACAGACTTATCACACTTAACAGAACAGAAACAGCTTCACTGATTCGTATTCACTCTGACTAAGTTCTCAAAAGTCTTATCAAAAGGGTATCTCATATTTCTCTGAGTGAGCTTGCTAATTCTATGCAAAGCTCGAAGTCACAAACTGATCCTTTGTTACAGTACCGCCTTCAATGCAGGCACAGGAACTCAGAGGCTCGAAACTTACTTTCTACCTACTGTAACCAGCCTACTTATACTACAGGGGAATTAGAATTACAAACATCGTGCAGTACCCAGACTCCTACATGTGTAGCACATTGCCACCACTGCCTTACTGAGCATCCGAGTCGGACTTCCCAGTTTTAGTCTCATTTCTATAGTGAGCTCACTAAACACATGCCAAGAGGTGCTCTCCTGACACCTGCAGGCTTGTTCTCTAGCGACTGACAGGTCTAGGCGCACAGAACTATCAGTCCTGGCATATGTCGTTCAAGACTTCTTTCTTGGATTCACAGAGGCTTCTCATAGACATGGCAACAAGTGAGTCTTCTAACAATGGGACTCAGAACAATGGGATGCAGGCTTGCAGACTTTGGCCAAAGCCCATTATCCAAGTTCATGCCGGTGATATCTGTCATCTCGCTTAAGTATTTCCCTGGATTTTCAGGTACAACACATCACAGTTAGCAAGCACACTACGTACTCTCAGTGTCACTGCAATCTTCAAGGTTTTATCTAGCTCCCGTGAGTGTGCTTGTAAGTTAGAGCCTAAGGCATTGGGTATAGGGTTTGGCCTTCTCATCATGCATGCCTGTCAAGTACAGTGCTGTGACTAAGTCCTGTTTAGAATCCTGTTGCTTCTTATGCCATAAGTTATATTCCATATCATTGCACCACGTAGCATTAGTGTCGACGCATAGTTTTAGTCCACTTGCTCACTATATCTCAGTATGTGTGTAAAACATGTTAGATTGCAAAATTACACATGTAAATAGGCTGCAGTCACAACAATGGGATCAAGAGAACTGTGACTGGTACAGGTGAAACCATCAATATTCTTGATTGGATAAGCAAGGCTGCCCTAGATGTAATTGGGTTAGGTGAGTGCCAGTCATTTCCCCTACTCTCTCTTTCACTTAATATGAAATCCCAAAGCCTCTTTCCGGTATGATTTCAGTTCGCTTGATGGTCAAACAACGGAGCTAGGGCAAGCAATGAAGCATCTTTTGTAAGATCTGTTTCTTTATCTCAATGGTTACTGCATCTAACATCAGACTTCAGAACTGCTTCACAATCCAATACAATGGCACTAGAATTTGTTCTTTTAGCTCTGATCCGATGATATGCCATCTACGCATTCACACCTAGATTTTGCGATTTTATAACAATACTATTGCATGTCTATCCTATACTAGTCATATATCAAGGGCTATAGTTGAGACTTCGGACTGATAGTCAAGTTAGCATGCTACTAGTCGAGTCAAGACTTAGGAATGATACCACTAGTGGGTCAGCCCTACCAGCCGACCAGACTAGCACCTCCAAAGCTAGTATGACTTAGTAAAATACGGTCACTAGTAAAGAATACAGCTGCTAGCACCCAAACAAGAAGTAAGAACCCACACAGATCTCGACTATTCAGTCGCTAGTGGACCGATCTGGGCATGAACACCTAAGTCAGGATGACTAGTCATGCGAGCACTTCTGAAAGGACTTAGAAATGAACCAGTAAAGGCATAACCCTTTGCCCAGATCCGGCTAGTGTGATACAGATCTCATACGATCGGCACTAGTATAGCTGGGCTGTGCCCCGATCATGATCAAGCAGTTGCTACAGGCATGGTTATCCAACTATTCATATAGCCGTGTCACTAGTGGAGCACCGCTGGGCAAAGGGTGCAGAAACAACCCAATAGCGGAGTCCCTCGACCCGCTATCCGACAGAAAGAACAGGCTAGGCCGACTATTGCATGATTATTCACCATAATTCGTGACTAGCCAAGACATCCTTACCAATATTACCCCTAAAGAATCTATTTATATTTATTCTGTACCTGTCTCTGTAGTATATAAGTAGTAGAAGGGGCGGCCTCGCAGGCAGGCAAGCCATCCCCACAATTGTGACCTACTAGTCTGTATTCTAGTGCCCCAATTAAAGGCTTTTGTGCTTAACCTCAACGAAGTGTCTACTAGTCGCTTAGTCACCTATAGTATTGAACGGATTGAAGTGTCTTAAAGTTACTATTCCATCCTGGAGTGACTCAGAGCATTTCGAAGTTAGTTAAAGTATTTTCTTGGAGTTAAAGTATTTGTTCTTAGGCCAAGAGTGCCACTAGTCGAGCCTAGGGTGCCGCTAGTCAAGTGTAGACCACTTGTGAGACCCAGTATTTGGCCCAGAGTGCCACTAGTTTCAAAGTATCAGAGTTAGACCAGGCACAGTTGCTCAACCCAAGTCACTATTCATCCAATCGTGTCTTAAAACCCCGCTAGTGCAAGTATTACATCTTGTGTAGCTCACTAGTACCAAATATACATCTTTAAACAACCTTTCCCTGATTTGTTGAAGTCTGCAGAGTGCTTCTATCGTACTCGAAACACCTGAACTCAATAATATTGGTGATTAGTGTAGAGTAGTAGAGGGTTTTGGTGTTGTGGTGTTCATATCCATTCACTAGCCTTTTGTCACTCACCGTTACTGAGCACATCACCGAATGCTTCCAGATTCAGTCCTAGGACTCTTACAGCTAATTTCTACCCAAGAGATTCGTTTACTTTCCAGCATAGGAAATGTTGCCAAGAAAACCGTGTGAGAGGTCATGGCTAGCCATAATGAGGTACAGATACCAGGTGAAGACAAAGACATCATTAATCTCCTAGGTAAATTTATTGGTCCCATCTGATAATATGCCTATGAACATGACTACATGACAGTTCACTCAGTAGGAAAAATGCAAGATGATGAAATTGAGGTGCAGCTAATGTTCGTAGTCATAGTCTTACTTACCCTTCATTCAAAATTTTGTGTTCCAGGACCTTCGTTGTTGGCGGGTACGAGTCGTCGAGCACTAGCCTATCCTGGTTGTTATACAAACTTGCTGTACATCCTGAACATCAGTCCATAATTCATGCAGAGCTCAAACAGTCAAACGACTATGACTCGATGCCATTCTTGAATGCAATCATCAAAGTGAGCTTAGTAGCTACGTTGAATACCCATGTTGACCTCTGTTGGGAGTAGGGGATACTTATTCAGATGACCATCATGCACGGACACATCGTGTTGATCACATCTTTATCATATAATCATCCCGGACACTTATATAGCTTGTACCTTCCTTTCTTACTCCTCAGTCATTTCCACATTGCCCGTGGACTGAGGAGGTTAGTTATTCATTTTCTTATTGTTCACGCCTTTATCTTACTTACCATACCTTAGTTCTGACATTCGTGTTATCGGTATAGGTGCTTAGGCTGACAGGTTATGGGTTGTATCTCAGCCTGACCTACCGGTGATACGACACGGGATTTTTCTTTTGGCTCGCGACTCGCCTTTCTGGTTTTTATTGCCTTCTCGTGGACACAGCGACAGACGACACTTCCTCTCGCTTAGGCTGCCATAGACGACCATTCCTGCATCCTGCCATTCCTCAACCTTCAATATCGTTCTTTCTTAAGCACATATATCCATGTTTCCTTCGTCTTCTGGCCCAGGTCAATGACCGTCGGTGGCTCCTGACGGGTTCTGGTTTCCTGCCCCTTCTGTTCCTTCTCCTTCACACTTGCCACACGTGTCACAACCATCTCTGGGTTCATCGATGTCAGCTTCCTCGAATTTGTCGTTTCAACACTCGCATCGTTTGTGGCCGAATCTGTATCCACCTGTCGTTCTGCCTCCGTCGTTCCCAGGATGTGCAGCTCCATCTATGCCATCTCCATTTCCCTCTTCTTCTTTTGTTATGTCTTCGTCATTTAATCCTTTCTTACAACCGTCTCTCTCCGCACTGAACTTGAATCCTTACCCTAGTAGTGTACCGTCAAATATTTCTCAGCACCAGCAACTGTCTATACATACACAACAACAACAGCAACAGAACGCCAGTAACAGTAATAATCCTTTTCTTAATTTGCAGAATAACAGTCAGCCAATACATAATACCTATAATTACTTTACATATTCTTCTCCATCTTCATCTGTTTCCACCCCATCCATGACCTCAATTCCGGAACTGATGGGGCGGACGACCTGGGGATTATGGGTTCGTGGCATCAAGTCACTGGCGGATATCAATGGGGTACTACCTCACATCATCGAGGAACTGATGCCGGGTGTAGTGGTGATCAACCCTATGCGTCGCCCTTCTTACCCCCCCGTGTTATCACCGGATCTGTCTCCCCAAGAATGGGACACCTTTGTGGTGTGGCATCGTAAAGATGCGGTCATGATTCATATCCTGACCTCATGACTGTCGGCTGATGTTTCTGCGGTGCTTCCCATGGTCGATGATCATGGGGGCACCGAACGAGAATTCACTGCGTGCACCCTATTGGGTATTTTGAGGAAGCATTTTGGCCTGGGTCAACCAGTGCAAGCACATGCAGCTCAAGAGGCATTACACACGTACACAGTGGATATGAGGAACGTGTCCAGGTTCATACAGCACTGGCGTTCGACGATTCTTTCGTTGAGGGCTGAATGATACCCGATCATTTACTTTGACGTGGCGTTGAACCTGGTGAAAAACCTACCCAAAGATGGTGGTTGGTATCTTCCAATCCATCAAGAAGTCACTCACGATTGTGGTCAGGTGGTGGATGCCATTGATTTCACGTACTTCGACTCGTTGATGGATCGTGTACTGGACCTGGATACTCAATGGCATCTTTCTAAACCCTCATCTCGTACCCTCCGAAAGAAATGTGACATCTGTGGTCAACAAAGTCACACTACCGAACAGCATGACCCATCTAAACAGAAGGCTAATGACATTTCATCCACTGGATGTCCTCCTCCCCGCACAAATCCCAGACCTCCAGACAAGTCCTATTCTACTCCACGAGCAAATTATGCAGATACGACTGCAGAACCGACTACCTCTAGCGATGCAGAGGTGCCGGTGACTGAAGAAGAGAGTTATGCAACAATTAGCGAACTACCAGACTCCACCTGTACTGTCGATAACTATAACAATGAGGACCTTTTCATTTGCACGAGTGTGACTCTGATAAGACCTATGGACTCTGCATCCACCTGGTATCTTGATGTGATGAAGGAAGCCGAGTTTGCCCTCCTCACTCAGGCAGTGAAGTCATTACTGGATTCTGGGTGCACTGCCCACATTTTCAAAGAGAAACGCTATTTCTGGACATACCAGTCTGATTTGGCTGTTGACGTGAAGACTGTGAACTGCGGTGTCCTCAGCACCGAAGCTCGTGGTGAGATTCGTGTTCGTGTTCATTGTACAAATGGTGTCTCCATCACTATGAGACTGCTGGACTGTCTACATGCACCTAGTGTACCGATGAACCTGATTTCAGTGGGAGCTCTTATGGAACGCAACATGTTCTTGATTTTTGGCAAGAATTGGATGACAATTCACTTCCCGAAGGATCATCCTAAATTTGCCGGTCATAAATTCTCTGTGAAGGTTCTAGGACATCTTACCTTTTTGGATTGCGAAATCCTTGAACCGCCTGTAGATCCCTCTGTAAGCCCATCAGAAGATCCAACTTGCACGATGGCAATGCCAGCACCATTCAAGAAGACTAAACCAACATGACATATTTGGCATTGTCAGCTTGGTCACCCTGGACAAGACCTCACCACCAAAGTCATTACAGGGAACGCAGTTACTGGGGTTATTTATCATGGCCCTAACACTAAACTCGTGTGTCCATCCTGTCTCATCGGCAAACACCCACAAAAACCCTATGAACATCACGGTCATACAGCGGAGAACATCTGCGATCTCATTCATGTAGCTACCTGTGGCCCGTTTCCGACTGCATCTCCTCAAGGCGCAAGATACTTCTTTGCGATGCTGGAGGATAAGACAATGGCGGCCGAGGTTCACATGCTTAAGCGCAAGAATGAAGCATTCAGATGCTTTGAGGAGACTGTGGCGAAGTGGAAGCAGATATCAGGGCGGCCTGTCATGTTTTTACGCTCGGATAATGCACCTGAGCTCACCGAAGGTGAGATGGGGGAGTATCTTCGAAAACGCGGTATCCGTCGGCAACTCTGCGTACCTTATGCTCACCAGCAGAATGGAAAGATTGAATGCTTTATTCGAACCATTGAGGATAGATCTCTAGCATTACTGGCTCACTCAGGACTACCAGCTTCTTTTCTTGCAGACACAATCCTAACTACAGCCTACCTCTACATGCGTCTACCAAACTCATCGATTCCAAAAGGGACAACGCCATATGAACTCATGTACTCAAAGAAACCTGACCTCTCACATCTGCGCGTCTGGGGGTGCCATTGTTGGGTGACAATACCCAAGGAGAAACGTACAAAAGGGGGAGTAAAAATGTTTGAAGGGATATTTGTGAGATACAAAGAAGATAGGATAGGTTGGTGGATTAGGGACTTAAAGGGAAAGTACCATTTTTCGAGGGATGTCGAGTTTGATGAAGAGACACCAGGGAAGCTGAGTACAAAGAAGAAGATGTCAGAGCAGATGGTTAACGAGGTCACTGACGAGGAGCAGGTCTCATCAAATGTAGAAGCAACAATGGGATCCGATGAAGAATCGCATAAACGGTGACCACAGAACCTGACAGAAAAAGGTCTCACCTGGAAGAATCAACTACAGCTTACAGAGACTCAGTTGCAATGTCGACATCAAACAGCAGCAGCGAAAGCAGCGCAGGATGCCTCAGCTCTCTTGGTTGCTCACAAGATTGATCCGCCAGAAAATTACTTCTCTATAGGTTCCTTGGATACTTTGGTCATTACGTCGAATCCGACGGTCTTCCTGGCACAGCAACTACCTTATCGTTCTTCTGCTCCGCAGACATGGGATCTTACTAAGGCTCCGATTACCTACCAGGAGGTGATGGCAAGGCCTGACAGTTCAAAGTGGATCGTCGCAATGGAAACTGAGAGGACAGCTATGGCAGAGAAAGGTGTTTTTGATCCAGAACCTGTACCCATATTGCTGAAGGGCAAGAAGGCGATTGGATTGAGGTGGGTGTTCATCTGGAAGGATTCAAATGAGTCGAAGGTGGCAAAAGCTCGCATAGTGGCTCAAGGTCATATGCAACATCCAGATGACTGTGGTAACACGTACGCGCCTGTGGCAAAGATGACGAGCATACAGATTGTACTGGCGTATGTGGTGAAAGAAGACCTGGAACTATACACCTTCGACGTGCATACAGCTTTTCTTAACATGCCTCTACAGCAAGAAGTATACATACGTCAAGTCCCAGGTTTTTCTCTCCCTGATCCCAAATCCTTCCAACGTCTCCAGAAAGCTATCTACGGCCTAAAGCAATCCCCTCATGAGTGGTTTCGAGAGTTTTCGTCCGTTCTCAAAAGTCTTGGCTTTATCTCTTGCCTGGTGGACGAAGCAGTGTTCATGGCTCGTTGGTCGGCATCTAAGCCCCATCCCATAGTCCCTATGCTGACAGACAGCTCTGATCTTTTCCTAATTATACTGATTCACGTCGACGATGGTCTCTCCGCTACCAACTCCCTGACACTATACTCGTGGCTGATCACAGAACTAAACAAAAGATTCTCGATCAAGGACTTAGGCCCTGCATCAATGTTCTTAGGCATTCATATCGAGCGGGATCGCAAAGCAAGAAAAATATGGCTATCGCAGAAAAGTTTTGTCATGGACCTACTCTCCGCAAATAATATGTCTCAATGCACACACTCAAATGTTCCCCTTCATACGAAACTTGATAAAGTCACACCTCTTGCCAAAAACGCGCTACCTGATGTTCCTGACAACGACATACAACTTCTCTATCAAAGCTTAATGGGATCCTTCATATATCTGGCAGTCACTACATGACCTGACCTTGCTTATACTGCTATGGCTCTAGGCCAATATAACACGTGACCTACTCAAAATCTACTGGCAGCAGCCAAGGGAGTGCTCTGTTATCTCAATGCTACTCAAGATTAGGCTATTGAGTATGGGGGTGTCTATCTACAGGAGAAAGTGGGACCGGACGCGGTGGTCAGATCAGACTTAGCATTGGTGGACGCGGATTGGGCTTCAGACGAAAAGGATTGGAAAAGCATAACGGGCTATGGCATCTTTCTATATGGAGGACTGGTGGCATGGTCGAGTGTTAAGCAAAAATCGGTCTCACTATCCTCGACGGAATCGGAGTACATGGGCTTGACTCATGTTCTCAAGGAGTTACTCTGGATGAGGATGTTCCTGCGTCTGCAAACTCTACCCATACCAAGACCTTTCCCTATTGGTTCTGACAACCAAGCATCACTTGAAGTCGCTTCTTCTTATAGCTCCACTGCTCGCATGAAACACATTGATATTAGGTACCACTTCATCCACAAACACCTCCGGACCGAAAATTTCCACACTCACTGGATACCCACCCTCAAGATGACAGCCGATGTTCTCACGAAACCTCTTTCTCCTCCGCTTCACTTGAAACATTGCCTTTTTCTTGGTCTGGTCAAGAGATGATGGTCAGCCGAATGGGGGTGTGTTGGGAGTAGGGGATACTTATTCGGATGACCATCATGCACAGACACATCGCGTTGATCACATCTTTATCATATAATCATCCCGGACACTTATATAGCTTGTACCTTCCTTTCTTACTCCTCAGTCGTTTCCACATTGCCCATGGACTGAGGAGGTTAGTTATTCATTTTCTTATTGTTCACGCCTTTATCTTACTTACCATACCTTAGTTCTGACATTCGTGTTATCGGTATAGGTGCTTAGGCTGACAACCTCTCATAACAGGAGGCTCTCCGTCTACACCCAATTGTGCACTCCTTGATATGTACCGCTCCTCATGATGATGTCCTCCCTCTTTCAGGAGGTAAAACGCTTGCCATACCCAAGGAGCAGATGCTCGTTTGTTCCGCTTACCTATACAACCAGTACGCTCTTCCCACATCACTTCAATGTAAATGTGATGCCAACTTTTTCTAGTCTGCCATCTCTCTGGGGAGACAATGTGGAAGAGTGGAACCCTGGCCAGTTTCTTGACAAGACTCTGCCAGTCTCGCTTGGTGTGTACACTAATCTGTGAGTGAGATCTTGACTTTGTGCGTGCTCTTAGGAGGACTTAGGTGGGATGCTAGGATGTCATTTAGTGAGTCATGCTTCGGTACTTTTTTCTTTCACTTATGTGACCCTCAGGTGGTGGATCTCGTTCATGCATCAGGTAATTATTAATCAATTCTATTTCATCTTGTTCCGTTGCTGATGCTCTTCCTTCTCTCATAGGTGGCGATTTGTGTATGTACCTCATCATTCCAGTCTAGTTTCAATCCAGCTGATCTTCAAAAATGCAATATCATGGAAATCCAAACAATCCTAGCTAACCTGATTCAGCACTTTGAATTCAGTTTGCCTGAGGGAGGAGTCGAGGTCCTATATTTTCCTGGTTCACCGGGGGTCATACACTTTGTGGGCTCTCAGCTACCTTTAAGGGTGAGGGTTTTACATTACACGGTGAATGATAGTCGCTTCAGAGACTGCCAGGACTATATTAGTGTGTACTAGTCTGCACATGGTTCAAATCCTGATATCACCCAATCATCATATCTTGTAGGACAACATATGATCTTTCACTACTGAAGCTTTCCAAGATGAGTTTATTTGATGAAAGGGGAACATTCAAATGATTACTCGACTTGATTACTGGGCCCGGGCTGACCACTACATAAACAAAGAGACAAATCACATCTCTCTCCTTTCCAACCAACCTTTCTCTATGAAGGCCTCTCAAGGATGCCACCTGTTGGATAACACACACACTGTGTGCTCAGGCATGTTTGCCTAGCGAGTAGTTAATGTTTGCTTAGAAGGCAAACGAGTACAGAATACTACGAAATCTAGCTACTTAAATACCATTTTGTATCTTCTAGTACTTTCTTTCTCTTAGTAAACCTTTACTCAGCAAAACTCGGGCTAACTGGACATCGTGCCAGCTCACACAGCCACAGGATCATCAATATTCCACAACACCCCCATCAGATACATTCAATATCCACTTCTGCATATGGAACATCATGTCTAGACCTCACACAGTGACCATGCTGGACTGAACCCCAAACAGCATGATGGATAGCAGGAGAAAACGGACAAGGTTATGTGAAACGTGAGACTTGTTCACCTGCAGAACACGAAATCTGGGCAGAGGTGCATGATAAAGTGTTTTCCTATGCTCTGGAGATAACTAAATTGCGTGTCATTACATCAAAGAGTTCCCGAGTCCATTACAGCATAGTAGAAACCATGTTGGGATTTGGCAATCCAGCATCATGCTGAGTCTGCTTATTAAGGAAGAAGTCTGAGGAAAAGTGTGGAAAGTTCTAGTAAAAGTACATTTAGTATAAAAGTAGGTACTGTAGCATAGATCCTCATGTGTTTGCAGAGCTCAGCCAAGCGCAATACTATTGGCTTGCTACCATGCATGTGACACTGGGAACGAACCGATACCCCGTTTTCCAACAAACCACAAGGAGTGGCTCCACACCATGTGCAGTATCATCATTGAAATGGATTCCCTGCAACAAGCCGATGCCAGAAGACACATCAGGGATGTTCATTGGGAAGCCATGGTGCTACTTGATATACCACACCAGTACCATTACCACAAGCACTTGTCCGATATAAAGAGCTTGAACTGGGATTTGGAACCCGTTAAGGTTTCTTCCCCGGTAGTTCATGATTTCTTAAAGATCCTTGTGAAAAGGGCACATGTTGACCGTGGAGCTGGAAGAGGACAACTGGGACTTGAACCTCATCAAGCACCTCGAGCTTCAGCTGTAAGCAAAGGAGCGGCAGGTTACTACAGAGTATGGGTTCTAGCAGAGGTCGTTGTAAGGTGTCTCTGAAGGGTCTCAAAGGCCTCTACTACACGTAAATGGTATTCTAGACCTAGTTTGAAGTAAAACACATTGTAATTTTGGTATCCTTCAATGAATGAGCCTCTCCCAACCTGTCGAGGCCAGAATTCTTTCAAGCTGGTGGGCATAAGGGTCGTCCAGGTTGCTAACATGTTGTTGAAGAGTTGCAACAGCCTTCAGGGACCCTTTACAGGAGGGAACTAGATTGATACACTGGCATTGATTCACATCAGCATCGCTCATCTCTTCAGCTTCCTCCTCGTTATGCGCTGTCATCACCTCAACATCCTTCTCGACGTTAGTAATAGGGTCAGGCATGGCTGCAGGAGTCGAGGGAGCGGCAAGAATCGAGCCGTAAATCATATTTCTCCGCACGCACCAGTCTGCGCTTGCCCAAAAACAATGCAAACAGCAAGGTTTGAACCCGCAACAACCCAAAATTCAACACAAAATGCTAACAATTGAGCCATCTGACCCAAATTATTGGCTGAGTATGTGGCTATACAGAGGGATTTTCAGGAAAGAGCTATGGGTTATGGGTTATAGCAAAGTTATGGGTTATGTACTCATTTTACCTGCAAACGAGGTCAGTGGATGACAAAACCTATGGGTTACAGCAGAGTATGGGTTAATACAAGTATGGGTTACTTCAGAGGCGACTGTAGTCTCTCGGACAAAAGGAACAGAATCAAACAGTGCTACGATGTATCGACAAACCGCATTGCGCAGCTGCAGGGGGGCTTCTCAGCAAAAGATTCAAGCACAGGAATTGGAAGGTAAAGTCAAGTACACCTAAGAGACAGCTCAGAAACTGTAGGAGAAGACGGCAGGCAAACAGGTTGAAGGGTCTTGCTGGGTACAAGGTTTCTTGGGAGTGAGGTATTGAGGTTGAAACTGAAGGCTGGGCACCAGAAGTACAAGCAGGTTAGTGAGAAGAGCGACGTGGTTACTGCGGTACTGGAGAAGTGGTTTATTTAGGCGTAACCTCGCCGTCTTGACCAGAATGAAGTAAGGCGAAACAGACAGGATTGTAATCACGCAGCTACACACCCGGTAAGTTCATTACCCAAACTAAAAGACCGGTTCATGTCTTGGATTTTCGTCTGTGAAGAGGGTTGTGTTGAGGACTGAGTGTAGATGAAAATGGACCTTCGCGCCGATGAACCTTGTCCATACAAGAACCAGAATGTTCTCCGAGTCAATTCACATACATTTCACCATGACATGATGGGGTACACAAGACAGTAGGTATACATAGAATGATGTAGAAAAATACTGTTAAAACAAACGCATCAGACAACGAGTATCTGCGACGGGTTTGTTAAGACGTACCGACGGTCAAGCTTTCAAGGTAGATCCTTTGCCCAAAGTAGAGACCACAGCAGAAATGGAGAGAGGATCCCAAGCCAGAAGAACGTGGACGAGAGCAGATGAAAGATCAGCACGTCAGTCAGCCTAGTTCAACGTCAAGGACACAGCAGGGAGCATAATTACTGATGACAGGGCAGTTGTTCTTCCAGAAGCAGATGCTGGTATGCCTCTGAAACAAAATAAATATACTAGGCGTAGACGACGCATCCACGGAACGTACCAGAGTCTCCACCAAACGTTTCATGGATTCCTAGCTTGAGGTCCTCGAGTGTTGCTGCCAGTGGGCAAAGAAGAGATCGCTACTGTCGATAGTTTTTAGACTGGGCTATTTTGTCTTGGGCGGATCGCATGATCTGGATGAGTTGATAGGACAAGACGAGTTTTATTTTATGCTTGAGCTTGAGCTCGAGGTGTACGGTTTCATTGAAAAGTTGGTCTTATTCTCTGCATTGTGCGGGGTTTAGGGTTTCCAATGGCCAACTCGTTTGGACTGTTTTCGTGCTTGATTCTCTTCATTGCCATGACCTGCCCAGTTGATATGTCCTTGGCATTGATAAATACGGCACTATGCTAACAGAAAATGAGTATATACGTAACCAGGAATTCTTGTGCTCCCACCGATATGCAGTGACCATCCTCGCAGTCATACGGGTCCTTCTTTATGCCTATCCATGATGGAACCCAACCAGGTCAAAGGCGAGGCCGTAGCTCATAGCCACACTCTTTCAGCCACGCAGCATGCTTGCGCCAGAAAATCTCAGTACTGAGCAGTTTTGCGGAGCCACTAAGCGGCTGTTCAGCGGTATCATGACCCATTATTATGATGGTGGTGTCTGTAGAAGAATAACACCAACAAGCATGAGCAAAACCCCAGCTGCAGTCCGGCCGGCCCTGGAGCCCTCTGTCACACCTCTGGTCTTGAACCGGCGTTAACTCGACCTAGAACGATTGCTTAGTCCTGCACTTAGGTGGGGTAAATTCGTTTGTTTGATCTATTCACCCTTCAGCTGTATATAGCTGCTCTGAGCGTCCACCGCTTTACGCGCTATGAATATTCATTTACCTCTGAATCTAGTTCGTCGCTGTACCAAGCTCAATAGCGCTCTCGCTTTTCTGGTCTTCAATGGCCCGGTCTCTACCCATTCCTCTTCCAATCAGGTACCCGGGATGGGCAAAGTTTAAGGTGTAGATGGCCAAGATAACCATAGCACCGTCGAAAATGTCTATTAGTTAGTTGATCAGCCACGGTTGAAGAAAATGAGTAATTGAATAAGTACTGAAGTAGGCTTGCGTGTGGATGACCTTTCCATCCCACCCATCTGCGAGTTCAATAGTCCGATAAATCGCCCTGAAAAAACATTGTAGGGAGTAATCAAATACACGACGGTCTCACATACCGAACAATGAGGCAAACAGTGTTGAAGACCAAAGCGCGAATCATGTACTTCAATCCTTTGTCCATGACTCCTCATTCGATGTTTGGCGATGAAAGGGTTGTCGAGGAGGGGTTCCGATTCCTGCGCCGGATGAAAGGGCGGTCGTACTTGTACCTGAGAAGGAACTCGCAGCCCAAAATGGCGTAGAATACGATGACGGCTGTGATAGGTTAACAACGCTCACGAAACAGCTCTCTAAGCTTACCCAGTTGGAAGGCAATACCTCCAAGCATCACGTCGCTTCCCTACATCACCGAGAACGTCAGATCCGTATCAACATGTTACGGTTTATTCTTTTCTTTTCCTTTTTCTTACGTATTCAGGCTTACTCTATGCTGCGGTTCTGATCGGACATTCTCACAGTACTATTTTTAGTCTACGCATTGTGTATTTAAGTAGAGCCTCAGCTGGTTTGAATCCCAGCTTCGGCTAAGGTTTATTCTACCTAACATCGAACTCCGTCCTTTGTGACTATCTGTCCCATCGACTTTCGTCGCCTTTGACTTGTTGGATCGTCGTCTACCGAAGTGCGAGTAGCGACCCTAACACGATCTAAGTCGATCAGAGTTAGTGGCTTACACAACAGAGAAGAATTTGTTAGCCTCACAATTTTGACCATATTAAGATCGTCATTTGACGACGCCATACTTCCTCCTGTAGCTTGCGTAAAGAGGGAAAGGATATCCTAGAACAAGATAGCATCAGTGATAATGCTGATGGTCCTGCAAAATACTCACGCAGCTGACGAATATCCTGGAATCTAGCTTACATGTGAGCGATAGGACAAGTGGAAACATAATACTCGGACTTACATGCTCTCGGACTCAGTCTACTGTAGGAAGGCCCCAGAATACGAATAATCGCACCCGTGATGATGAAATTTGCAGCGACGAGAGGCGTTGGTCCGATGATAGTGGACGTTATTCTGTGTTAATGATCAACATCAGCCAGGTTAAAGAAAGGGTTGCACACACTGAATAGTAAACGGCGTATCGAGACGCGGAGAGATGCTCGACCAAAAGCGTGCACTCCATCCCAGTATCTCCAAGCTCCCACCGAGAAGGATAGTTGGAATGGTCCACCACATGTGGAAGTACATGCCTTGGAAGGTATGCGTCACTGGAGAAAATAAATATCAATCTGTACCAATACCCAGGTCTTGCACTCACAGGTAGAAATACCGAATAGGATGATAAACATGAGTGTGACGCCCTTGGTGGGCACATACCCATATAAATCATTGTTGTTTGCTTCCATCTGAGCAAGCACTTTAACTGGATCGAACATGGAGGTGTCAATCAATGCTGAGACAAGGATGTGGGAAAAATCACGCACCGTAATCTAGAGACATGACCGGAGAAATGAATGCCAGTTTCTGGAGTATTAGACAGTGAAGACGAAGAAATACAATGAAGAAAAGCTGTTGGTCGACGCGCTTTAAGAATGAGTCAACATACCCTTCCCTCGAGGTTTCATGATATCCACAGCTAGGAGGTCATGTATCGCCTCCTTCGCGTACATCTGAAAAACAGTCCATTGGCAGGGTATCCTGCCCGCATGTCGTGTTGTTCATTGAAATGGTATGTGATTCCTCAGACCAGCAGGCTTTGCATAGCTTTACAGACGTATCGTAGCTCCAGAGATATCCCGTTAGACCGGAGTTCAAAGCGTTGGCTTTAGTTCTAAAAGACCAAGTTTTAATTCTTCAACAATGAACATTGAACGTTGGTGAGATATTGGCAATCTAGGGTCGTGACTGCGGATTGAAAGCATTGATACTGCCACACCGCCTTGTACCATCGAGTAAATATGCCAGAGTATAAGGACCGCAGCAGCAACAGATGTATCATCATGAAAGTCATGCAAGTCTGTTTCGGAAATGCCCAAATATTGCGTGAATACTGAGAAAGGATCTGGTAGAGCGACAAGCCTGAAACCACACCCAGAATGCGCAGTAGAGTCAATATGATCTTGTCCTTACGAAGATAGAGCTTGAAAGGCCTCTACACTTCACCTTATCATCCGGACTTCTTCTGAGTGACAAGTGATGTCGCGGCGTTGCTCTCGTCGGGCCATACGGCGCTCTCCGCAATGAGGAGCTTGTTCGTCAGATCAGGACACCGTAAGTTCGAGGTCTTGTCTTTACAAAAAGCTTCAAATTTGTTGGCCTTCGGTTCGCAGCTTTGGAATACTTCGCCATAGCTTCTGCCCAAGGTTGGCATGATAGCCGAATTCATCCAGCCCTGGAGGTGGCAACTTGAAATGACAAAGCGAGAGTTGCGAATGGAATCGATTTTGAAATCCGGGGGAAAAAAAGTGCTGAGGCCGGTCCGGGTTTCGTGGATCCCAGGCACGTGCATGTACTCTTCCTCGTCTCTTCAAGAATCGTCGTTCGAGTTAACGACTACGTGCCCCATCCCTTCCTTTTCCGACACCGTTCTGAATATCAATCCCTCAGTTAATGCTTTCCACTCTGTACGATGTTGTCAATGTTTTCGTCACACATATCAGTGTGCATATCATATAGGGAAATGACTCAGAAGCAGTGTAGTACTTATCTAAATGGTGGATCGCCTTGCTTATCTGCATCGTAGTCCCCATCACTGTGATGACTTCGGGTTGGTATCATTGGCGAAAAAAATGCATGCGAATGATAAGTTTCTTGTGCTGTGTATATCATTCTGAAAAAGGAGAGCGCTTACCTTCAAACAGCATTCGGTTTCGATTCAACGATCATATCATGACATCTGGGTCCTTCACGACTCCTGCCTCAATAATTTGTTTCGGTACATCTTATTATGCACTGGCTCCTATTGTATGTGTTATGGGATGGCTATGCCTGGTATAAGATGCAGATTATTACTATGACTGTCTTTCGGTCTTACAGATCCACAATCGACGAGTCCCCTTTTGGACTATCTGGCTAGTCAGTAACCTCTTCCTGATCGGCGAAGCATTTACCCTCATCATTGAACCCCCCTCACCAATTCTGTCTAGTTGTTCTGTATAAACATTCAGTCGCATGGGGCCATTTTAGGCCCTAGCAACCGCCTCCTTTGCTTGTAGGCCAACTCAGTTTGTCTCGCCACACTCTTCAGTGACCTGATTCATACTATCCTTCACGCTATCGTCTTCTCGGACCTCCTCGTGTGCTTAGTCAATCTATGCGGAATGGATGAAAAGACTCAGAGTAGTCAGATTATTACATCGTCGTAAGTGTCACCCTCACCCTTTCAGTCATAACTCTTCAGTACTGACCAACGAAACCACACTCTTTCATAGATATACAGCGTTTACACCTACATTCACATTTATACCGTAAGATCAACCGTCCTGTCCGTCTTAACCTCAGCGACTAATAAGTGACAAATGTTTTATAGATCATCTACTTCAACAAATAGCAGAGGCATTGAGATCCCGAACACCCTTGCTGCTACTGCAGAGTAAGTTAAACACAATCGAAGCCATGTTTTCTCACACAATCATGTCCAGTTCAGAAGCTACTGCCTACTCTCATAAGATGTCTCCAACGGTGATTGTTACCATCATCATCGGATCTTTAACTTTGGTTATTGCCATTGAAGTTGCCCTGATTTTTGTCCTCTGGCGAACAGAAAAGTATTGAAAGCCGGCACGTAACAATACTGATGAGATTGGTCTAGAGACTGTTGTATCCAATCCAATCCTTCCCCTCATATCGCAATCATCACCTCCCTCCGCACGCACCATGCGCGAATCCACCATGACCATCGAATCTCTCACATCTGAGTCGTCTTCCCTTCAGAGGAGACTATCTCAGTCTTCTCGAAATGCAAATGAAGAAGAGATGGTGCAGCTACGACAACAACTCGGGCACACAGACGAGCAGATGGGTTTCGTTCATGGTGGCTCTCTACCACCCTCTTACCACTCCGCCCGTAGGAGTGATAATTCAGATCCTTTCCGCTCTTCCCTGCCACTGGCGACGCCATTACCTCCGTATGAGATTGGTTGATGACGCAGCCTCATCTTTGTTTTAGATGGGATCTCATTAATTGTATCGTTTAGTATGTGTAATTCTTATATTATTTGTTTCCATAGGAATATAGACAGTACCGTCCATGCTACAGTGGGATCGTACATTGATTTCAGTCTCGTACTACTATTAGTGCCAAATAGAATAAATCTAACTAACCTTCGTCAGTAACCACATCCTTCTTTGAGCCACGAGGCGATACTTAGGATACCCATGCCGGAGACGATCAGATCAGTCCACACATTAGGTGGTACCTAGCTATACCATCCAATGATGGATGAGAGGAGAAGGCTGTGAAGAACGGCAGGGCGGGCTGGACCATCTTAGAGACGTCAATGGCTACCACCAGTGGGACCCACCCTTCGGAATATAAGGCACCTTTAGACTGAGCCGGTGCAGCGTGTTGCCAGCCCTTCTAGAGGCGGTATTGCCATGGGACCACATGTCCGTTCATACAACAATAACGAAGGCTCCTTTCATCACTCAAGATGGCATAAGAGAAGAAACGATGGGCTTGCTTACTGGCTATCATGAGTTAGCTTTTTGATATCATTTCAATAGCCTGTTTCGCAGCTGAGCATTACATGTATCTCGAGGAGTAGCCGTATATATTTGTCTGGAGCAAGTGACAGCTTAGAGCCGTCCCTTCGTCCGTATGCTGTCATATCCGCCGGCAAGCCTGAATCTATTTGAGCTGCCAGCGGAAATTTTCGAGAAGCGACGGAATCTCGTTACCTCGCTGCAGTGAAACAAGGGAGATACAATGAGTCTAGTGCTTCCTAGGACAGGAGAAGTAGATACAGCTTCACGCAATAGTGAGATATCGAGATTTGATTGCACAGAGCCAACTGGCAACGACCTAGCATGTAAATTTCTATACTGAAAATGAGGTGACAGTGGCGCGTATAGGAAGAGGATTGCGACCCTTGGTAGTAACGTCCATCCTGAACTACCGGTCGATTGTATGTGCACATATATCTTCGCGGTGTATGCTACCCAGACATACTGTTCGACAATGAACAAAAGTGAAACGAAAACAAGTAGGGCCGACCGACTATATAACAGCCTGCTACAGGCCGAATTTGTCCATCATGGCATTAGGCAGGGGTCAGGGATACCAGTCACGAGCTGCCTCACTGTCAACTGGTCATCGGCCACTCATACAGTGATAAACAGATTCCGTCACCACCAAGATGCCTAGATTTGAGCGTAAGAACAGCGAGGAAAGGAAGAAATAGGTTTGCTCACTCCGAACCGTCACTCAAACTAGCTTCCAGACCCTTCGTAGGCATCGTATGGCTGCAGATAAATTTTGCAGACACGTCTACGAGACAATATTGTTGCGACTTGCACGACAGACGCGTGAA
Organism: Desarmillaria tabescens; assembly: GCF_030435595.1. Classification (NCBI taxonomy): domain Eukaryota; kingdom Fungi; phylum Basidiomycota; class Agaricomycetes; order Agaricales; family Physalacriaceae; genus Desarmillaria; species Desarmillaria tabescens. Next base: position 776,282 of record NW_026848312.1, read on the forward strand.
GGTGAAGGTAGGGAAGGCGTGTTTGTTTGTTGACGTTGCCAAACAACCTTTGCCATCGACCACCACGAACGACTTCAACCTTCATTTCTTCACGCTGCGACTCTCTGGTTCCTCACGGTTGTTCATCTAGCACAGCTTTTGATGGCTTCTGGCGCTTCCATTTTTGTGTATTCTGACGATTCTCTGGTCGGAGCGTGCATCGACAATTTGGGACTGGACCTTACCTGGCGAGCGACCAAAGTTCGTAAATCTCTGTATCAATACAGGATCCATTGCCATTGACATATGCACCTCTAGAACCTAGATCGTGACTTTATTTCTCCCGACGACGAAAGGCTGATGTTGAGCATCACCTATGTCGTCGACAAATGGCCATACCGACGTCACGACCGAGGGCGGCATCTTTGCTTTGTGTTATATCAATTTATCGAAGAACCAGTTGAGAACCAGTACTATGTCCTGCCTAGCGCGCGGCCAAGGAACTCAAATCCGACTTTCTGGTCAGATATCCATTCAATGCAGTACCTTCAGAATGTTTAACTGAGGCACGCGGCATCGATGAGCAACTCAAAGGGCATAAGACGAAGTCAACGGCGTTGTGGAAGACTGACATGGCTGAGGAAATCATTCGGCGTTAACGAGGCCAGTGAGTCTGGAGGTCCCACCCGATTTCAAGCTTGCTTAGGATGGCCAACACTGATATTGCGATAATACTGCCACTTGCAGTGCTTGGGTCAAGATCGGCCTAGTACGGTTAAATCCAGGTGCGTTTCTCTGCTCTCTGATATCTGGTACCAACACATGAGATTATGGACGCAGCATGGACGCTGATGCCGGTCAATCCACCATGGCAAATCTTTTTTTATCTGGTTCCGGCGTCTTTTCTCGATGTGAAAAGTTATTTTCTTTCTTTCTTAGCCCGTTCGCCTTGTAATCTTGTCAAGCTACTCTTACTGTCCATTGTCAAGGGGGTCCTAATAATGAATTAAAAGACAGTAGGTCGATTAAATAATTTCGTGCACCAACGATGGACCTACCTACCTTCACGTGACATCTATGATGTCATTATGCTAAATTTGGGTATCTTTCGACTCAATTCGGTGAATATTTTGCCTGAAATAGCCGTGATATTAATATTGAAAGTGTTTTGAACATAATCTGTACGCTATCAAGTCTGAATCATGGCTGTGCTCTAATGGGATGTTGTAATGTCACCATGTCCAGTCAGCAGGGCCACTTTGTAATGGCATTGACTGAGTGTTGGTATCGCTAGGTATGATGCCCTAAGGTAAGTAGCACACTCAGTAGCATATATTGTATCATGTATGCTCTAAAATTTATCCTTGAAGTCCATTCTTAGACCCCCAAAATGGTGGTCAACTTTTTTTTTTCGTGACATCCGGCTGGACCTACCTACCTACCCGGTGTGCCGGGCCGGAATTCCGGTACCCCCTTGTCCATCGTACGCGCTATGTAAGAAACCTCTTCTCTCTATAAATCTAGTTCCTCGCTGCATCAAGCTTAATAGTGTTCTCGCTTTTCGAATCTTCAATGGTATGATCTTCATCCACGTCTCTTCTAATCAGGTATCTTGGATACACAAGATGTAGATTGCCAAGATAAGTTGCTGTGTTACTCCAAAAAAGAGCGCTTATCACCTACCAGCATTAAGTTCAATGATCGTATCTAATATCTAAGTCCTTCACGACCCCCACCTCGATGATTTGACTTGATCCATCTCATACAGGATGAGTGCATCCTCTGCGGAACTCGTATTTCAATAAACTGAGCTCCCAAGCCCGGGTATGCGTCGCAGAATGGCTTTCGCGCAGCATAGGATCCTGTTGGTGCCACGGCTGTCTCTAAGCTCGTACAAAATCCTTCTGAGCTATGTGGCCGATCAGTGACTTCCATATGATCGGTGTATTGACCATGCATGAGGATCATCCTCATGCTCATCACGGAGGTGTTGCTACCAAGTAGGCCTAGTCGTTGCATATAAAGCTTAAACGCTCAATTGTAGTGGGCCATATTCTCTGGCCGCGCCGTCTCCTCTACTCGTAGGTCCATCCATCTTCTCTCAATACACTCTTTAGTGACTCGATCTCAGTAGATTCCCCTTCATCCTGCCATCGTCTCGGATCTCTTCCTGCACCCAGTAAGTCTCACCACGATGTGTGTCACGAATAGTACGGCTGGTATCGCCACAACATCGTAAGTACCCTCTCCGTGCTAACGCCTTCTGTGCTGACTTACGGGCCTTCTCAAATGTGATAGTGCACCTATTACTGAGACGCCGGTCGTTGACGCTGTGTAAGGCATCGTCCCTTTCAATCTACTTTTCTCACTTTCCAACAGAATAACGACCGTTACTCTCGGTCCATCTTCCTCTCCACAGGATTCCTCGTAAGTGAAACACAAGGTTGGAAGCCACGTTTTCTCATAAAGCAGCCGCTAGTTCAGCAAACACTGATCGTCTCGTCAAACCACTCCAGCCGTGATCGCCAGCAGTGTCGTCGGATCCTTAGCTTTTGTTGCTGTCCTTATTTTGGCTTTCGTCCTCTGGCGAAGAAGAAAAAATCGCAACAGAGCTACTACCAATGCTAGCGATGATATTGACCTTGAGACAAGTGTCCCTTCCGATCCAATTATCACTCCCATGTTAACAACCTCCACGCGGACACGGGCCGGATCCATCAAATCCCTCACATCCAAGCCAGCTGCGCTTCCGATAACACTATCTTGGTCTTCTCGGCATGTATACGAAGAAGAGATTGAGCAGCTACGAGAGGAGAATTCGTCTCAGAGAAATCAGATCAGGTACATGGACGGGCAGATGGACGAGCAGACGGAGTCCGCGTGCAGAGGATCCCCGCCACCACCCTCTTACCGCTCACGTATGAGCCTGAGTGAGATTTCGGATCCTTTTGATTCTTCCCCGTCACCGCCGCCACTGCCCCCGTTGCCTTCACCGATGATGTAGTCTCGCCACAATGTTGGATAGGATATTAATGTGTACACAGTGATCGTTGATGTACTTTGTAAAGGATATGGACTTCATATGTGTATCCTTATCTACCTACTTCCTTAGCTATGCCCGTTGCTCTTCCGTCTTCTTCCGTATTGATCTGATCGCTTCGCTTCTTAATCACTTTTCACCTACGTCTACCTTACTTGCTTGTACTCTTGACTCTCTCCTCTCAATACACCCCGCTGGCGTGTGTATTTATTGGGTCAAGGAACTCCATAAGGTATCGTATTTTTTACAACTGATTTGAAAGGAGACAGGCTATTGCCGGACGATTGGCCTTCAGCATCTGAAGTAGAATTCAGATGTCTCTTTCTTTTTCTACGATGTTCCCCGAGTGTTCCCCAATTCACCTTAATACTTGAGTATTGAGGTAACAACCAAGGCAAACAGCACACCAACAATTCATCTCTCGTCAGTGTTGATCGACAATTCCCAGTGCACAGATGCTGCCGCAGTAGTGCTAGCTGGTTTGCCTCCGATGTGAACGCTCCCTCAATGGAGCCAGCCGACACCCGCTCTCTGCAAGGGCCGTAATTGGATCGAATTATGTGCTCTTCCTTGATGTGCAGAAGCTCATGCAGAGCTCGACGACGTACTGCAAGGCCAACGACGCCTTCCAACATCCCAAGATCGGGACAGGCATGTAAAGAAGTGATGTAATTTCATCCGGCTGTTCCCTTGGGTGCGCCAAGCTTTTCTATCTAGCATATACTTGCAGATTTCCATCGCTCACCTAGGTGCACCACACTGTGCATTGTCGCAGTGATGGCGCTTTGGTTTGTCTTGAACGCAAGCTCTCCTTCAATCCGACCGACACCGGAAATCTGGGTATTTGCTAGGGCCACAATTGGATCGTATTACACACTGAAATTTTTGTTCTCAAGTCGAAAGCTGAGGGTAGCGGGTCGTGTAATGATGAGATGAGATAGGAGCGAAATTTCTAAGAAGGAAAAGAAAAGCAAACAAGTGTCAACTGCGCGTCACTCTCTCCTTCTTACTTCCATCAACGAAAGCTCGCGACACGACGCGACAGCGAGGACATACGTGAAGGCCCGTACTTACTGCTAGGATCTGCGCGTCAATGTACGAGAATGATCCTGGATCAAGCTGATATTGGGGCAGACTGAGCTCATCAAGGTATGTACAGCTACTCAGCCCTGCTTTACCAATATTGACCGTAACATGTACAGCGCCTGGACAACTGTGGGAACGCAGGCAAATTGTTTGCTGTTGACAGGTTGCGATGCTGGGGCTCGGTAGGCGTATGCATACCTGGTTTCATGGTGCGTCATATTGCAACCTCGATGGGTATTGACTGTACTGATAGAGCAGGCTCAACTTCATTATTGATCATGCGCAATAGTATGATCTGAACGATCTTTTCCTCTCAACCCAACTGCAGCTGAAGGCTCATCGCAACCTCTGGATCCTGATGAGTGCCCCTTCAGATATCTTAGTGGAAGACGAGAGTATACGCATCGACGTCAACCATTCAGTCCGTTAGCGAAGCCAGTGAGTCCGGAGGTCCCGCCCAATTTCAAGCCTTCTTGAAGGACGGCCAACACTGATGTTGCGATAAAACCACTACTCGGAATGCTTAGGTCAAGACCAGTCGTAGTACGGTCAAATCCAGGTGCGTTACTCTACCATCCGGTATTTGATGTCAACGCCTGAGACTATTTCTACAGTATAGACGGAGGCAGAACAATGGTACAAACGAGTTTTCCTTGCTAAGGCTGCGGCCTCCAAATAATCCACCTCGGCGGTTCTTCGTTGATGTGGACTGGCTTGCATCTTCACTGTTTCGTTGCCAGGATCAGGTTCTTGGCATCTTTTCTCGGTGCGAAGAGTAATTTCCTTTCCATTCACAATGTGATCCTGTCTAGCTACTCTTACTGTCGAACACACATGTTATGAAGGAAACCTCTTTTCTCTGCGAATCTACTTTATCGCTGCACCAAGGTCAATAATATTCTCACTGTTCGAATATTCAATAGCCCGGTCGCTACCCACTTCTCTTCCAATCAGGTATCCTGGATGCGCGCAGTTCAAGCTATAGAATGCCAAGATAATCACACTACCGTCGAAAACATCTACGAGTCGGTGCCTAGCTATGCACATCACTCCAAAAAGTAGAGTACTGATCATATCCTGATTTCAATTCCTTCACGATTCCCACCTTTTGATCCATCTCATACAGGATAAGTGCACCCTCTGTGGGACCGAAATTTCAATACATTGATCTTCCAAGGCCTATGTATGCGTCACAGAACGGTTTTCGTGACAGCGTAACATCCCTGTTGGCACCCCGACCGTCTTTGAGCTTATACAAAATCTTTTTGAGTTATGCGGCTGATTTATATGATCGGTGTATTCATCTTCATCTTCATCACGGGAGATATTGTTGCCAAGTAGGCCTGGTCGTTGCATATAAACGTTCAGTTGTAGTGCGCCGTTTTAGCCTCTGGTCACCATCTCCTTACTCGTAGGTTTGTCCATCTTCTCTAATTATGCTCTTCAGTGACTCGATCTCATTAGATTCTCCTTCACCCTGCCATTGTCTCGGATCTCTTCTTGCACCTAGTGAGTCTCGCCACAATGAATGGAGTCACGAATATCACCGGTATCGCTATACCACCTATCCCTGATGATATAATGTAAGCTTTATCAATACTTTCGAAGCTTAGCTCAGTATTTGCAGTCCCGAGTTCGTCTTTTCGATGCGCCGCCCATTCACCATGGCTTGACACTGTTCAACAGAACGATGATCTCCTTGTTACTTCCGCCTTCCCCTCCAGATGACTCGGGCGGCCAGTCATAAGTCAAAAAAAAAAAAAAGCCTGCGGCGGCATTTGCTCTTCAATCTCAATATCTAATTACTAACAAGTTCTTCATAGAGAAGATCCGACGATTATTTCCACAAGCATCCACAACATTGAAAGCACGGCAACCGTGACTATTGCAAAGTAAGTCTTATTATACTTTTACTATTGCCGAAGCTTATCTCAGTATTGCAGCATCAGGTCCGTCTTCTCGATGCAGCGCCCAAAGTTTGACATGTTTTCTCACTTTCCAACAGAACAACAACCACTACTCTCAGTCCATCTGTCTCTCTACAAGCTTCTTCGTAAGTGAAACACGATGTCGGGGGCCACGTTTTCTCATAAAGCAGCAAATAGCGACTCCTCTCGCAGAACAAGTCCAGCCGTGATCGCTGGCAGTGTCATTGGATCCTTAGCTTCTGTTGCTGTACTCGTTTTGGTTTTCGTCCTCTGGCGAAGAAGAGAACGTCGTAACAGGGCTAATAGCAATGCCAGCGATGATATTGGCCTCGGAACGACTTCCGCTCCCAATCCAATCATCACTCCCGCTTTAACATCCTCTACACAGGCCGGATCCCGCCAATCCTTCACATCCGAGTCATCGAGAAGACTATCTTGGTCTTCTCGGCTTGCATACGAAGACGAGATCGAGCGGCTACAAGAGGAGAATTTGTCTCAGAGAAATCAGATCAGGTACCTGGACGAACAGCTGGAGTTCACGTACAGAGCATCCCCACCACCACCCTCTTACCGCTCGCGTAGGAGTGAAATTTCGGATCGTTTTGGTTCGTCCCCATCGCTTCCGCCACTCCCGCCACTGCCTTCACCGATGATGTAGTCTCGCCACAATATTGGATGTGATATTAATGTGTATCTGATGTACTTTGAAAGGAGACGGCACATCGCCGGACGATTGGCCTTCAGCGTCTGAAGTAGGATTTAGAAGTCTGTCACCTTTTTCTACTTCGATGTTCCCCGAATATTCCCCAGTTCACCTGAATATCGAGTAATGAGATAACAACCAAGGCAAAGAGCATACCAACCGCAGTAGTGCTAGCTAGTTTGCCTCGGACGCGAATGGGCCAGCCGACACCCGCTCTCTGCAAGGGCCGTAATTGGATCGAATTATGTACCAAATCCTTTTGCTCGGATCGAAAGGAAAAGAAGCAAACAAGTGCCAACTGTGCGCCACTTTCTCCTTCTTACTCTCATCAACGAAAGCTCGCGACGCGACGCGACAACGAGAGCATGCGTGAGGACTTGGAACTACTGCTGGATGCGGCGCGTCGACGTACAATGATGGTCCCCAATCATGCTGATATTGGGGCAGACTGAGCTCGTCAACTTGAAGGTACGTACGACTACTAGCCTCTGCTTTAACAACGTTGACTGTAATATGTACAGCACTTGAACAACTACAGGAACGCAGTCGTTTGATGTGCTCTTGAAGAAGGCGTTGAGGAGACCTACATATCCATATCCAAGGCTTCATGGTGCGTCATATTGTTTCGCTGCAGCCTCGACAGGCATTGATTGTATTGATAGTGCAAGAACCCTGAACTTCGTTATCAATCGTGCACAAGAACACGTAGTATGGACCGACATTGTCCTAGCAAACCGATTACAACTGGAGCTGAAGGTTCCCTGCAATCTCAGGATCCGCTCCTTCAGATATTTAGCGGTTGACCAGAGCATCGGCATTCAGGTGGTCCGTATCGGGCAATTGGCATGGATGCTGAAGGTCCAACGCCGACCAGATGTGACCAATTCACCCCTCAAGCAATCTCTGTATCGAAGAGGTCGGTGTCAGACCTCCAGCCGACAGAAACAGGCGTATATATCCACTCGGATTTTGGTGGGTCACTCTTTCTGGCATCTCTTAAAAACTCGCTCAATGCCAGTTTGGCGTGACGTCAGCTTGACAGTTGTGTCCTCCCTGACTTTGTACTTGAAGCATGTCCAACGATCCGTACAAGACCAACGAGCCCGCCGAGTCTCTGTGGATTGAACAGACCTACAACGCTACGACTTATATTGGGGCTATCGCATACGGTAGGTTTGTCCCTCTAGGTGGGAATCATGGGCTAAATCCTCATTGCAGGTGCACAACTGGTCATTGCCTATCTTGCCATTTACCACATTCTATACGGGAAACGGCAGAAGTTCGCCTGGCAGTACATAACTTATATCGCCCTCCTGGTTGTTTTGTCAACAGCCTACACCATCGGTAACATAAACGCATGCGAATTGACCTGGATCGACGAACGCAACTACCCGGGCGGACCCCCCCAATGTATCTCTACACACAGAACCATACTCCACCCCTCGTTGCGGGTGCTGCAGCGATTATCATCACGTTTCTTGCCGACATCTGTTTGGTAAGCTCTATCGTGCGTGGCGATTTACCTATATTCAACGGGCCTCCTCATAGCTTTGGCGATGCTACGTCGTGTACCACAACAAATGGATCGTTGTTGTACTTCCCGCCCTGATTCTTTTCTCAACAGCGAGTAAGTTATTGAAACCTTTACCTTTCTTTCCATAGCTAAACCCTACTCGTTTCTCCACAGCTATGGGCATTCTCTACCTCATCGAAATTGCTTCACCACGCAACAGTAGCAGCGGAATTACCATCAAGGCCCATGTCGCTTACAGGTCGTTATCAGTCACTTTCAATATTCTCGTCACGCTCATGATGGTCGCCCGACTTCTCTTGATACGCAAGAAAATTCGAGCTTCTTTGGGGCCGCAGTACGGACGGCTGTATACCGGGTTGGCCGCGCTGATGATCGAATCTGCCCTGCCGCATACTATCGTCTCGGTTTTACTCATCGGTTTGTACTGTTCGAACCACATAGCTTATCTCTTGTTCGTTCCATTGTTGACTATGATCGAGGTGGGCATCATCGATTAGGCGTTTTCACTGAACTCACAATGACTTAGGCGGCGACCCCGCAACTCATTATTCTTCGTGTTGCCTCCGGCTATGCCCTGTCAAGGGAGACTGTCGCTACCGCAGATCGGCAACTCCCGGTGCAAAGGGATTGTCGCGGCAGTAATGCTCTGGATACCGCGCTGGTACCTGGAGTCAGACAATCGACACTCCCGGAGACGACACTGGTGGGTGTCTCCTCAGGAGAAGTGAAGAAAGCGTCTTAGGTGAGAGTGCGCAGCTTTAGATAGCGGGCGAATGGAAGGCTTGGAAGGATTACTGTCGCTTGCGTGAGATCTCGCCCACGGTGGCAACATCCCTCTTCGATTACTTTGTATCATGTTCACTCTCTATTTACAACTCCCGATAAACTGAGTACCGAATTCTATCCACAGGTTTCGAGCATAGAGAATTGTGATCATCTTCTCATGCCCGAGGACAGATAGAAACAACCTGAGGACCTACCGGCTCTGCGATAGACAGGCCCATGAATACGAATAATTGTAGCAGCAACGAGAGGGTTATTACTCTGCTGAAGGTGAGCAAATTCACATCTCCTAGTTCATGCGGAGACAAAACTCAGATTTATAGAATATGTGAACTTGAGAAGGATGTCGGCAGGAATACGAGTAGGAAACACCTCACGTTGTGTAGGAGACCAAAATGGCTTATCTGTGTGAGGGGAGAGCTTTACAAAGCTCTATATTCTACCTAGGCGTCTGGCTTTCTTCCGGATATCAAAGTATGCCCCAATGTTATCCTCACTAGGATAAACAATGCCCTTCGTGTACACATACAGTATGCTGTAGATCATCTTCGGGGGAAATTCGTCCAGTTTTTATATTTTCATAAGCCTCGAACACTAAACTCAGTCTTTGTTTCTTTAGTCCCGTTTCGATTATTTCGCTTTGACTCTCGCAAAGGACTGGCATAATAACCGAATTTTTCCAGCTCCCGAAGCGTCAAAAAGACAAAGTCGACGATAAGAAAACGCGAGTTGAACGTTGAAACGTTGATGCGCCATCATGGACCGAAACAGGAGGCGGGGACCTAAAAATGCACTAAGCACCACGTGTCTCGACCCTTCCTTTTCCGACGCACTGAGCATTTAATATTTAATCGCCGTGCAATTCGTTTTGTACTCATGTCAAATTGGTACGTGTTCGCCACTCATTTATTTGGAACTGTAACGTAGTATGGGAAAACAGAGCGCCTTAGGGCTACAGAACGAATGAAAGCTTCTAATCTATGTTCAAATGTACACTTAGGTTCGTATTTCGTTAAGCTAGGACGGCAGCATTCATTGATATTGCCACACAGATCCATTATATTTTCGCTGGAGAACCTGTCGCTTTATGTCCATACCTGCTGTGTTCCGTACCGATGGCCAGGCCTCTCGCGGGAGAGTATTTCTGGAACTGATACGTTGACGTTGGTCCGATTTCACCACTTAGTCCTCGAAGAGATGTATACAAATGGTGTTGGCGGCGAAAAGTCCGTGGGACCTGACGAATGCCGTTTTACGCCTGACTATTCGTAAGCCATGTCTAAACATAGCTCTCCCCCAGCGCTGCATCCTTGTATAAAATCCAGCGTTGCCAGCATCTATCCGAAAGCAAATTGTGCGGGAATCCATTCTCGCAATGCTCACATCTATTCCTGCGTTCTTATACGCCCTTCTGTCTACATTGGGGACTTACACTCTCGCATGGCTTGCGTATAAAATACTTATCACAAAAGGCCGTCGACCACCAGGACCGAGAGGACTTCCTTTCATTGGCAATGCTTTAGACATGCCCACTGATAAGCCCTGGTTGACTTTCGCACGCTGGAGAGAGACGTATGGTATGTGTAATCCTCTTTCCACGTCATGCGTCCTCACTAGTTTCAGGCGACATTTGCTCGGCAACCGTCCTCGGGCAAACATTTGTAATCCTCAACTCTTATGAGATAGCCGTCGACCTTCTCGATAAACGTGGCTCCATATACTCTGAGCGCCCTCACCTCACAATGGGAGGAGACATGGTTGGTTGGAAGTCGGTTCCTGGACTCTTGCCCAACGGAGCCGTTTTGCGAAGGCAGCGGAAACTCATGCATAGCATTTTTGGTACAAACGTCGTGGGGCAACTTCATACAGTGCAGGAAACAACGGCCCTGCGACTCCTTAGGGATTTAATGAATACCCCTGACAAGTTCGACGACCATATATCTCGGTGAGTGCGAAAGGTATTCATCGAGAAAACTTCTAATATCAGTCGCTATTCCAGTCGTGTTGTCGGTTTCATTCTCAGCATCACATACGGATATGAGGTCAATGGAGACGGAGATGCCCTCGTTGAGCTGGTTGACAGGGCTATGGCTGAATTTTCGCAAGTAACTGTTCCGGGGGCATTTCTTGTGGATAAAATACCTGTTCGTGCGTACACGTTGGTCTTCTGTTCTCTGATGTATTTCACCCATATATATTTTAGTGCGTTTCCTTCCTGGATGGCTTCCTGGGATGGGTTTCAAGTCGAAGGCACGGAAATGGGCTAAGGACCTCCATGACATGGTGAACGTACCTTATAAATTTACGGAGCGCCAAGTGGTAAGATTGTTAGCCACTAACTCTAATCGACTTAGATCGTGCTAAGGTCTCTACTCGCGCTTCGGTAGACGACACTCAACAAGTCAAAGGCGACGAAAGTGAATGGGACACTTAGACAGAAGAACGGAGTTCGATGTTAGGTAGAATTAACCTTAGCCGAAGCTGGGGTTTAGACCAGCTGAGGCTCTACTTAAATACACGTTGCGTAGGCTAAAGATAGTGCCGCAGCAACGTCCGGCCGAGATCGCAACATAGAGTGAGCGTGAACACGTAAGAAAAGAAAAGAAAAGAAAAAGAAAAGGAAAAAGAAAAGAATAATCGTAACATTACCCCCTCCTCAAGACTCGTTCGTCCCGAATGAGCCTTGACTCTCCTCTCCACTCGTTGCCGACTCGCTATAGAAGGATAGGACGCTATGATCATCGTTGTCATCATCTTCGCTGTCGAAGTCCCAGTTTTCATGGACTCGCTGTAGATTGTCGAGGTCGGAATCTGAGTCTTCATCGTTGGATGTCTCTTCGATGATAGGTATTCCGTTGGCCTCTTCTTCTGTGACTTCGCGTATTTCTATTGAGGACTGCACATCCGAATGCCTTGGGTTCGTGCATTCGGATGAGCAGACCGTTTCGACATCCGTGACGCACGGGGTGTCCGGGTCATGGTATGGCGTTTTAGCTTCCGGAGGTATTTTGTCGTCTCTTCCGACCGTCTTTCCGTGTTTATCAACCTCCCAACGGATCCTTTGGAGGTGGGCTTCGTACTCGTTAACGAGTTCTTCTGCGTTCGCCATGTCCGAACGTTTTACCCAGGAGTTCTCTTCTCTTGGATATCCTCTCCACTTAACCAGGTACTCGGTTATCGCGCGGCGGGTCCGTCCACGACCAATAACCTTGTCCCGCTGTTCGACGATTTCTTCTATCTCGTATTCTTCTTCGTCGTCAATTAATTCTGGAGGGGGCCGTTCGGGGCGCGGTTGATTTGGAAAGGTTGGAGCAATATAGGGGGTCAATAGGGATTCGTTGAAACGGTTGTGAATTTTCCATTTTACTGGTAGTTTCAACTCGTAGGCAGAAGCCCCTTTTTTTGCGACGATTATGAAGGGTCCGACCCGACGATCCCCGAGTTTCTTGGTTGGTCTCGGGAGGTGAAGGTTGGTCGTGTCGAGCCAAACCTTGTCCCCTATTTGGTATTCCATGGCGGCGGCCTTGTGTTTGTCATAGGCCCTTTTCATGGATTCTGCCGCTTTCTCCAATGATCTTTTTGCTTCGCCTTGCGCCTTTTCTATTTCTTCCACGAGCTTTCCCGCTGCCGGCACACTTGTGGCTCGTTGAGGCTTTTTAATGACCTCTCCATCTCTTCCAAAGATGACTCAATAGGGAGAATACCCCGTCGCCGAATGTTGGCGATTATTGTGAGTGAAGGCCGCTAGCGGTAGCCATTCGCTCCAATCGTCTTGTCTGTCATTGACGAACATTTTCAAATATTTCTCAACTTCCTGATTAACCCTCTCCGTCTGCCCGTCGGTTTGTGGGTGATACGCCGTGGAGGGATTTCCCTCGACGTGGAGCAGTCGGTAGAACTCCTTCATGAATTTGGATACGAATACCGAGCCTCGATCCGAGATTACTGTCTCGGGCATTACCCCATAGGGCACATAGACATAATCTCTTAAGATTTTGGCGAATCCGAGAGAAGTGAGTTCCTCAGTGCACGCTATGGGGATGATGGCTTTAGAGAACCGGTCCACGATGACGAGGATGGAGTCAAACCCCTTGGAGGTCGGGAGTTTAGTGATCATGTCGACCGAGATATGGGTCCACGGTCGTGTTGGCACCTTGTTTGGGTGAAGGGGGGCTTTCTTCGGACGGCGGTCAGCCTTGGTTCGCTGGCAAACCTCGCAGCCCTTCACGTATGCCTCCACGTCTTTTCGCATGCGAGGCCACCAATAATCGCGGAGTACCAACTCTTTGGTCTTCTCGATCCCTGGGTGCCCTGCGGTGATGTGATCATGTTTGAGAGCAATGAGCTGCCCTCGTAAGTCCCTATCCATCGGCACATAAATGCGTCCGTCGTACCAGAGTAGGTCCTGCTCGCGGGATACCCCCTTTTCGTGGTTGAGGGAGTCCGAAATGCCTCTATCCCATCGGCGAGGATCGTGAGTAGCAGCTTTGATCCTCTCGTGCAAGTCTTCTGTGGTTGGCATTATTAGGGCCCTAAAGTGCTCCGCTTTAAGGACCACAACGTCTCGATTGTCCTCCTTTCCCTGGTCGTGATCTGCCCTTCGGGATAGAAGGTCGGCTTTGCGGTTTTGAGCCCCTGGTTTGTGATGCAAACTGAACTGATACTCCGCCAACTCAGTTACCCACCGGGCTTGTCGCCGGTTGAGTTTCTGGGGTTTGCGGAAATACTGAAGGTTTGAATGGTCGGTCCAGATCTCGAAATCCTCTCGGGCCCCCATGAGATACTGTCGCCATTCTTCGAGGGCGATCATAATTGCGAGAAGTTCCTTGTCGTAGATCTCGTAATTGCGCTCTGTGGTTGAAAGAGCCTTGGAGAGAAACGCGACTGGTCGCCATTTCTCATCCTGCCACTGTGAAAGTACGGCTCCTATCGCTCCCTCGCTCGAGTCTGCCTCTACACGGAACCGCCCTTGGTCAAGGGGAATGGCCAGGACCACATCTTCTCGGAATAATTCTTTGAGTTTTTCAAAGGCTCTCTGCTGGGCCTCCCCCCACGTCCACTCCTGCTTTCCGGTAAGCATTGTTAACGGTCGAACGTGCTTGCTATAGTCACGAATGAATCGTCGATAGAAGTTGCAGAACCCGAGGAAGGACTGCAATTCTTGCTTCCTCCGAGGAACCGGCCAATCTAAGAGGCCCGCAATCTTGACGGGGTCCATGCGGATCTTCCCCTCGCTGATGATCACCCCTAAGTACTCGGTTTCTTCCACTTCAAATTCGCACTTCTCCGCCTTGAGGAACAAGTTATTCTCCCGTAATATTTGGAGGACCTTTCGTACAATCCTCTTATGCTCCGCCTTGGTTTTGGAGGCAATGAGGATGTCATCCAGATATACCGACACCTCCCCAGCGGTGATGAGATCCTTAAAGATGTCGTTCATCATCCATTGGAAGGTAGCGGGAGAATTCGTGAGCCCGAAGAACATGACGAGGGGCTCGTAAAGGCCGCGATTGGTTCGGAAAGCTGCCTTCCACTCGTCCCCCTTTTTGATTCGCACGTTATTGTACCCCCACCGAACGTCTAGTTTGGTAAAGTACTTGGCCTTCTTCAGTCGGTCCATGAGTTCTCCGATAAGCGGCAACGGGTAACGGTTTTTGATGGTCATTTCGTTGAGCTTTCGGTAGTCTTGAACGGGTCGCAACTTCCCGTCCTTCTTTTTAACAAAGAAGAAGGGAGAAGCCATGGGGGATTTCGAGGCCTGGATACGCCCGGTGGCTAAGTTCTCGTCCAAGAACTTGTCCAACTCCTCCTGCTCCGTAGGGTTGAGAGGGTAGACCTTACAGTCTAGATTGGCGTTAGCGTTGGGGATTAGCTCGATGGCATGGTCCCAAGGTTTACGCGGGGGTAGTTCGTCGAAGCTTTCCTTGTCGAAGATGTCCTTATAGTCCCGGTATTCTTCGGGTACTATTTCTTCGAACGACTTGGTGCCCTTCTTGGCGTTAGCTTGGGCAGCTAGCTCGTTGGCTTTAGTCCCCATAGCCCGTACGTGGAAGGCTTCCTCGAAATCGATTACTAGGATAGTGTCCCCTTCCTCATACTCGTCCCAACGCGCCGAGGGATCGGTGTCGGGGAGGGAAAATGGAATTTTCCTGCAGGTGCATCGAGCCAGGGTAACGGCTCCGGTATCCCAATCAATGAGCGGATTATGACGTTGTAACCAGTCATGCCCTAGGAACAGCGGAGTAGAGCCTAGGTCGACCACGGCTAACTCGATCCGTTCCACGTGGTCTCCTATTCGTAGCCGTACTTCGGCATATTCGGTGATATCCCCTCCCTTGTTACGAGTGCCGTCGGCATTATAGACCGGGACGGGTCGGGCCGCTTTCTTCAAATTGAGATCGTGGGCCTGAGCCCAAGTGCGGTCGATTGAACTCCCCGTCGCCCCGCTGTCGACTAGGGCGGATAAGGCATGCGTCTCGCGGGTATCAAGCGTCTCCAACTGCAGCTTTATTGAAACATTCCGCCCCTTTCTCCCTCGTATATACATCGGTGGCTTCTGTAAATCTTCCATCCATTGCCAGCGTTCTCTGGCCTGCGCCGCCGTTTCTGTCTGCTCCTCCAACTGACGACATAGTTGATCAGTTACCTCCTCGCGTCGTCGTGGGTGGACCCATCCATTGAGGACGGCGCGTGCTGCCGCATCTCCCCGAGCAATTCGTATGGCCCGGCGAGTCCACAAGATGCCATGGGGCTCGTAGTACATTGCCGCAAATACTTTCTGGTCGTTGGCATTCGCGGTGAGGGACATGGTGGGGGACGATGGCCTTCTAGGGGCTACGACGGGTATGTCGTACCGTAGGTAGGCTTCTTCGTCTTCTACTTCCTCCAATAGAACGCTGGGGTTCTTCCCTCGAAGTGGCATTTGGTCACCTGGACGAGAAGGGTCCAGAGGCGGCACTTGGGCGCCTTTGATATTCGAGGTGGTGGAGGAGGGCGCTCTGCCCTGTCTTCGGCCCTGGCCTCGGGCGTTTGTGCGCGGCGTTGTAACCTCCATGGTTGTCCTAGACTTACTGCTCTTCCTAGACCCGGCGGTACTTCGGGTTGCCCTTCGCGGGGGCACACATATTGGCTCCCCCGAGGGGTCTGCACTGTTTGCCGTCGGGTGTCCCTTGGCTACTAGGGGCAGGTGGTCCCTCGAGTTCCCGGCCTCAGCTGCTTTTCCGACGCTTCCCGCTGGAACAGACGCCTCCACAGACGAAGACGCAGGCCCAGCGGGCTGGGCTGACGTCCTTTCTCCCTCTCCGGGCTGACCTCCCTTCGTCAAGGGTGCAGTCGAGACGCTACCTAGGGGGCTCTGCCCTCGAGGGGCTTTCCCTGTGCGGTGCGCCGGGGGTTCCTGAGCTCGGACGGCCCCTAGGGGTTCAGTTCCAAGCGCAGACCGCGCCAGGAGGCGGTAATCCCCTCCTACGCCGTTGGTGGTTGGCGATTCATCGTCCTTAGTTTTCTCTACTGGTAACGCGGCGAAAAAGTTGTTATATTGATCGTACGGAGTACCTACATACGTAGTATAAGTCCGACTAGAATTACATGAGTGCGTACCAGCTGAAACTAAGTCCTTAGCCGACGCCGTCGAATCGCTTATTTCGACGCCGGCTGGTCTTTTGACGACTTATCGTCCTTGACCTCCTCGATCTTCGTGTCCTTCCCGTTCTCTTCTTTCACGGCTTCTTCAAGTAGTTGGCGAAGGCGGGCGACGTTGGGTTTTTTGCGTGGTGGGAGTTTGACGGGAAGCCACTTGGACTTGTCGTCAGGGCACTTGTGCTTGGGGCTCCACCCCGTGTTCCCACACTTAAAGCACCGCTTATCGGACCGCAGTTTGTCGATCTCCATCGGCTGCCCTGCTCCACCGTACGTGGTTCCTGTGGCGTCCTTCTTATCGCTTCCGGAACCCGACCCACTTCCTTTTGATTGATTGCCTCGACCCGAACCGCCTTGGTTCGGGGAGGACTTACTGCCCAGTCCTTGGGCTACTCCGTACCTGTAGTTGGCGTCGATCCTCAGGACCCGCGCCTTCCATTGTGCGTAGGTTGTGGGGCGCTCGTTGTCCCCATGCATAACCGTATTCCGCACCGTTGGCCTTATCGCCGCTTCGACTGCTTCGAACATTTGCTTCTCATCGCCGAACTCCTCGCACTTATGGGCTAACCGTTCGAACTTCGCGAAGAACTCTACTGCGGACTTGAAGTCCGATTGGCGGATCTTCTTCCACTCGGCCTTCCAGATCGTCAACTCCGCTACCTCGCGGAATTCGCGCCTGAGGTCCTCGGAGAATTCCACCCAGGTGGGGAATCTCCAATGTCCTTGGGGGTCCCGGTACCGGTAGTACTGGTCGACCCACCACTGCTGCGCGTCCCCTCGTAGGTACCCCTGAGCGAACGTGATGCGGTAGGGGTTATGCCCCTGGTCGTTCATGGAGTAGTACATAGGGAACACCGCGAAGTAAACTTCGCAGTGGTGTAGGAAACGCGTGATATCCGAGGAAACCCCGGTAAAGTACTCGGGCTGAGTTACTAACTTGGGTTTGACGTCATTCCAGGGATTGTTGACGGCTCCCGGCGCGAGTTGCCAAGGAGGAATTGGATCCGGGGGGGAAGGTACGTGCGGCGGTACCGGCGGTTTAGGCGGTCGCGATACCGATCGCAAATTGCGGTTTTCCCCCGGAGGAGGATATCCCGCAGGATCCGGGTAGTGCGGCTGTTTTGGTGGGAATGGGGGTACCGTAGACCCCTTCCCCTTGTCAAGGCGCGATGGTCCAGCGCCTGGGTCGTCCATGTCATCGTCGTCTTCTCCGGCTCCTCCGAAGAATCCTTCGGGGAAGAAGTCCGACGGGTCTGTCGGGTGAGGCATCGGTTGCGGTCGTCTATAGGGTTCACACTCCCGCTGCAGCGCATTGGGGTTGACCAAGTTCCAGACGACAGCCGCCCGGTGCCAAGTCTCTACTTCGAGGATGTTCCTCATCAGGTATACATCCCCCATTCATTTCGCGTGGCGGTAGTCTTGGCCCGCCTCGGAGAAGAGCCATTGCGGGTCTCTTTCCATGTCTTCCATCATTATTTCATATAAGCCGTGCCAGGGTAGTAGTTCGAAAATACCCGGCCTAGGCACTGGACCCTGAAGCAGAACCTGCTTCACCGCTGCCATCACGGTTGGTTCCAGAGCTTGATTGGGAGGCCGACTTGGCATCCTCTGCCTCCTTCCTCTCTCTGGCGATTCGGTCGATTTCCTGGTTTCTCCGCCACCGCCCGATGTCGGAGTCCTCATTGGTGATCTCCTCCTGGTAGACTCTCCACGCTCTCGCTCTGGCCTCGAGGTCCGTTCCTGCCCTTCGGGCGTAACCGGTGTAGCGTACGGCAGCGGCTCGTATCCGGTTGTCAATTTCTGCGGGGGTGGCGTCGGGCTCGACAGGTAAGTCCCAGAAGCCGTTGGGCCCGTAGAGGGCGTCTTCTTCGGCGCGTCGGATGCGTGCATCGTGCGCTCTGCCTCGGTCCATTCGGGCCTCGACTTCTGGGGACTGCCGGGCAGATCCAGGGAGTCCGAGGGACTCGACGTACGTGTGGTAAAGAAGGGGCCACGGACGCTGTGAGAGAGGGACGGGGTCGGCGAAGGCTCGCGACGCAACGGACGGTTCCCAGTCGGAAACTCCGGCGAGTCGCTCGGAAACGGTAACTGTTCCAAGTTCCTCGGAGTCGAGCTCGCCGTACTCGCTCCAAAGCTCCCTATCCGTCGGCTCGTCCGAGGGGACGGGGGTAGGGAGCGTTGGGGTCTCGGGTCTTTCAACGATCGGGTCGGGCTTTCCTCTGGTCGACTTTCCGGCCATAGGAGCCTCTTCCCCGTCGTCGGCGTAGACCCAGCTGGTAGCTGGGTGCCAGGCGACAGGGGGTCCTCTATCGGTTGGCCAGGCCCTTGAAACAGGCTGTGGCTCAGTTGTACTGGTGGAAGCCGCGGAGGCTCCGAGGCCAAGCTCCCCGGAATCGCTGTCGAAGTCATCTTCTTGGGCGACCCGGTATCTCCTACTTTCACTTTTCCAGACGGCATCTGTCCATGTGTGTCCTGACCGGCCGCTGTAATTGTCTCCGGTATAGGTTGCATCTTCTTCCGTGTTCGGGTAGAGGTCATCGAGGAGGTCATCGAGTCGGGTTCTTTCCCACTCGGTGAGCTCGTCCCCTTCGAACTCGGTATTAGGCGTTTCTTCGCCCGCGACCAGATGCCTGGTGTCTTGTCCTCGGATTCCTGCGTCGCCAGACTCGCCTTGGACTGGAGACTGGTCGAAGAGACCTGGTAAGGGCGAGTCTCCTCGGTCGAGGAGTACCCCCCGGGTATCGGTGATGTCGATGGAGTCTGCTGGTGCGCTGGAAGCGCTTCTGTAGGAGTCGGTGCTCGACTCTGAGGATCGCGAGCTGGGTCGCGACGAGGTGTATAGGGATCCTCCACGTTCCCCGGAGACGTTGGATTCGACATCTCCGACTGTCTGCTGAGAGGCCGAGGGAATGTCGATTACCGGTGGTGGATAGGCCGGGGCACTGGGGATATAATGGAACGGTAGTTGTGCGTGGACTTGTCTCCGCTGGCAGCAACGGCGAAGTTGGTATAAAGAAATGGAGCAGAAAAAGAGTATAAAAGTCGCGAAGACGGCGAGAATGGATTCGGACCAGGGCATTCGTCCGGGAATCTATCCGTGGCGTAAGTCGACGATGGACCATGCAAGCTGATAAACAGCGAGGATGGTCAGAACGATAAGGAGGGCGATGATCAGGCTAAGGTCGGTTTCGTAGTTGGAACCGTTCATTAACGAGATTTCGCAGGTTTCGTCGGGAGGAGTGCTCGTTACTATTAACAGCAAAACTGTTAAAATAGAGGCGAGCTGAAGAGCGAGCACAAAAGGCTTCGTGTTGGGATACGTGGTTCCTAAACGAGACGGGGGTATATCGCGTACAGGGCGGCTAACAATCCTGCTAGCACCACTGCTGATATTCCGAGTCCGATAAGAACGAGGGTGAAGGATATAGTGAAGAACACTCCAAGGAGGAGGTCGTCGTTGAGGATGGATTCAACAATCAAACGGGTTACTAACAACAGAAGAAGTAGCCGAGGGGGTATTAGCCACAAGGCTAGTGCGACGAGGTAGTGTATCGGATGAATGATGACAGTGAGTGCTTTTCCGTCGGTCCACTCGCTGTACGTTGACAAGCACCGGGTTGTCCACACGAACGTAGGTGATGACCTCTCTGGTCAAGCGAGGTAAATTTTCTCGTAAAGAAGTTGGGCAGCGCTCTTTCTCGGAAGTGACGCTGAGCAACGTAGATCGAGCTTCGGCTAAATGTTAGCCACTAACTCTAATCGACTTAGATCGTGCTAAGGTCTCTACTCGCGCTTCGGTAGACGACACTCAACAAGTCAAAGGCGACGAAAGTGAATGGGACACTTAGACAGAAGAACGGAGTTCGATGTTAGGTAGAATTAACCTTAGCCGAAGCTGGGGTTTAGACCAGCTGAGGCTCTACTTAAATACACGTTGCGTAGGCTAAAGATAGTGCCGCAGCAACGTCCGGCCGAGATCGCAACATAGAGTGAGCGTGAACACGTAAGAAAAGAAAAGAAAAGAAAAAGAAAAGGAAAAAGAAAAGAATAATCGTAACATAAGATGTTCCTGATGGGTCAGGTCTTATCACTCTCTGATGCTCATTGCTCCTTGAAATAGGCTATGGGTGTCGAAAATAAGTCCTTCGTTTCTACTCTACTGAAAAATTCGTCTGTGACGGGACACGATCTGAAGTGGACCGCTGCGTCCATTTACGGAGGTAAGCCCGATGTCTGTTGTTAATCTGAGATCTTCTCTCTAAATTCTAGAGTAAATCTCCAGCCGCAGGAGAAACTGTGAGTACGACCTTGCGATACCTCAAATATCCATTCACTGTCATTTTGCGATCAATAGACCATCGCCACCATCAGAGCTTTTTTGCTTACTATGGTGCTCTTCCCTGATGTGCAGAAGACGGCTCATGCAGAGATCGACGACGTACTGCAAGGCCGGCGCCTTCCAACATACCAAGATCGGGACAAGCTACCATATGTGAACGCCCTATGTAAGGAAGTGATGCGATTCCATTCGTCTGTTCCTTTGGGTGCGTCAAGCTTTTTTCTCTGGCATACCTATTTTCTAATCTGGTCGTTCTCTTAGGTGTTTCACACAGTACACTGCGAGACGATTTCTATAATGATTATTTCATTCCGAAGGACACACTCGTACTGGCTAATATAAGGCGCGCCGCTTTTTTCTGAACAGGGAGTGTAATAACTTTAATCTTAGGGAAATGACTCATGATCCTGCGGTCTATGAAGATCCAGAAGTATTTAACCCTTCTCGATTCTTGCCTGGATTGGGACGTGTACCGGAAAGAGATCCCAGAAGTATCATCTTCGGCTTCGGTAGAAGGTCAGTAATTTCACTTCTTCACGCTATCTTTTATTTATTTCCTGCTCTAGGAAATGCCCTGGTATGATATCCCGGCGCACCTGTACCTGCGGGATTTATCTTATTTTAAACAGGACAGTACCTGGCGGACGAGATGATCTTTATTGTCTGTGCCACGGTCTTAAGCGTCTTCAACATTTCCAAGGAAGACGATTCCTCTCCGGAGCCTGCATTAGAACCTTTGAACGGAACGATCAGGTAAGATTTCTCCGCGTTTTGGTCGGTATCTAAACAGTCTCTCTTCATCAGCCATCCTGCCCAGTTCAAGTGCTCTATTACCCCTCGATCTTCCGGGGCTGTGGATTTGATCGGAGCAATGTAACGTTGTACAAAATATATCCATCAAGTCTTCAAGATACCTATGTGCCTGGTTTTATTCTTCATTCGGTCAGCATTCGGCGTGCATCGACTCTTCGAGCGCGAGTCCGGCACTTAAGTTTAACTGGTTATCTCTCCTCGAGTCATCACCAGTTAATAAAAAATTATTATTTATTTTCTCCATGCACGTGCGTGCTGGGCGATGTTAGCTGCAAGAGGTGTGTGAGTGTAGGCTTGATGGACAAAGATCAGTGCAAACGCTAGGGTTAGGGTTGCCATCCTTCTTTCGATCCATCACGGTTCCGATGCTATTCTCGGTTTCGATATCGACGAATCCCAGAACGCGAAGCTTGAATAGCAGCTGTGTGTCAAGGAATTAAGATGATCAGCAGACAGGTGGGTCCCTAATTGTTTCAAGTATCGTATTTCCTTCTGAATTATGCAATGTGCAGTATGCTTCAACGTCACCACAAGTCACAAAGGGGAGAACACATTCTCCTTTGAATCACGCTTGCCCCCTAATAATAAGCGGCTTTTATCGGGTGGGAGTTTCCCTTTGGAGAAGCACAAGCGTGAGGTTCGTTGATGGATTATTGTTCTGTTCTATTCTGGATGTCTATCTTGTATTCTTGGAATCTCGGGGACCACTATCCGTTATCAGAGCTCCGCACGCTCCTTTAATGGCTTCTACGCCCAACGGAATCAATTAAACTTGACAGATTACTGCAATCTCTTGGCCATATTACACCGATCGCTTTCTTGCATCGAGCTCGAGATAGAGAGCACTGTCAAAATGCAAAGTGCAGTGTGTCAAGCATTTCTGTTTATCAAATGAAACAGACTCATGAGGTGACGGGGGAAGGTGTGCTGCGGTATGGCGAGCAAGAATAACCATCTTGCCCCTGGACCGATAGTCGATGACATGCCCATGTGAAGGCTCTTCGTATCCCGTAAAGCGCCCACTATGTCCGGTTTTCGAGGAAGGGTACGTTTATGAAGCTTTCCGCATTCAAATGGCTGATATTCCGCATACAAGTGGCAGATAATGAAATATGTTCATTAGCCTGACGGTAGGCAGGAGGAAGACATGCAAGCCAACACCGCCGCGAAGATATTTTAAGAAGTCCCCGTGCTTTCTTCGTGTTGATTATTCGGCCGCATGTTGATGTTTCAAGCTATCTCGCAAGTTTTTTTTTCTTTCTTCTGCGGATTGGAAGCCTCGTGTGGTATTTCCATGAGGACCGTCAAGAAGCTCTGTTCTTCAAGCACAGCAGTGGGCCTGCATACGCTGGGCTAACGGAAATATTGGTACCTCCACTGCTCTCCGATTCTCTTTATAAACATCTCACTTACCCGAGTTAGATCGTACCTCTGTGGCGCAACATTTAACTTTACCTGCGAATCCTGCAATAAGAAGTCCTATCATTTCTCTCACACTCCGGGCCTACGGGTGCAGTCATCACGTATTACTCTTCTGTCGACCCACGGAAGGAAGGAATATATAGCGTTTGACGGGATTCCATGATGGGGCGAGCGAAATGTCGCACTCCATGCACTCTCAGTCTGAGCGTCTGACAACGTCCTCCACAGATTACTCGATGAAAGGAATGGATATCATGCCTAATCTGAGTGATGCCCCTTACCCACACCACTTGATTGACGGTATGCAGGCGCCAGGCCCGAGCGAGGTGGCGACGCCATTGTATACTTCCCATTTTATGGACCGCACAGAGACGATGAGGGAGTCGCGGAGTATGTACTTGAAGGTCGTAGGAGTGGGGGTCGTGTCGATGATCATTCTCATGTTTTCTGTCTTTTCGATATACTGGGGAGCGCTGTGGAAAATTCCAGAGCGTAGTTTGGAAGGATGGGTTGTGGTGAGTCGATATTCGAGCACACTCTGATCTTCCTTACTGACTGGCATTGATAGGATTTTGATGACTCGACGGTGGGGAACGCTGTTGTCCAAGCCATGATGTCATCATCCTCCAGTATAGTGAGCTGGACGAGCAAATCAGCGAGTGAATTTCCGGGTGGTGTGGACGATGTTGCGTATGCGGTGCTGGATCAGCAGACATGGGTAGCTGTTGTCGGTGCGTGGTATTAATCTTCGGCGGTCAGGAATCTGGGTTGATCTTTTCATCTGATAGTGCACCCAAATACAACAAGGCTTCTCGAGTCAGCGGTTCTCACTATGGACTCATCATACAATGGTTCGAATGCCATCACAGCCTATGCCATTGAAGCCCGCAATGAGAACGCCTAGTGAGCACCCTTTTCTTTCTTCATAAAATTAAATCTAATTATCTTCTAGTCGCATTTTGATTCGGCCTTTAATAGAAGGAACGCTTAATGCTGTATCCCTCGGGATTGCCAAATCCTTTGTGAAACAGGTCGGGACGTCCTATCCGCAAATAATAGCCAATCTTTCTACGACTGCCCCTCAAATATTGGCACAACCCGTAGGATATACGCTGAACAATATCCGACCTTTCAATGTCCCCGTGTAGGTGTTTTTCTTGAATCTTGCTACCTAACTCACACGTCCTCTGTAGCGCCAGTGCCATGACGTTTGTCGGCCTCATCTATGTTTTGGTCCTAGCTTACTTTATTGTCGTACGTTCCCTGTGCTCTTCATTGATGACTTCTCTCTGAGGTTATGTACAGCACTTTTCTGCTGCTGCTCGTGAGATGTCAGGACTGGAGACATCATTAACAACATGGTCCCTTATCTTCCTTCGATTGGTATCAAGCTTTGTCTCGTACTTCATGCTCGCCTTTTTCTATTCCATGCTATGTTTGGCCTTCCAAGTGGACTTTTCAAAGACGTGAGTTTGCTCTATTCCTGTAATCACCACCGCTACAAACTCTGATCGGTAAACCAGATTTGGACATTCGGGCTTTGTCGTATTCTGGATGCTGAACTTTGTCGGAATGTTGGCCTTGGGGCTGTCTTTGGAAGCGATGTTCACGCTGCTCACGGCGAGATTTGTCGGGTTCTTTATGATATTTTTTATTATCTGTAAGTACTCTCATCTTGGAAGATGGGATGTGTACCTGACTGCGCCGCTTCAGCGAATGTATCCGTGTGCTTCATGCCCCTGGAAGTACTTCCAGGCATATTCCGGTATGGCTACATCTTTCCCTTCTATAATGTATCAGGTGCAGTACGGACAATTTTGTTCGGGACCAAGAATCAGCGTGAGTGGTTGCATCCGTATGTCTTCCCGCTGGCGTTAAACTAGGGAATTTTTTTAGTGGGGTTACATTTCGGCGTCCTCCTCACTTGGATGGGTATATCGTTGATAACTCTCCCTCTCTTTCAATGGTTGTTCCGACGAGGGGCCGTCGCGAAAGCAAATGCCGCAACTCATCGAGGTGGAGAAAAGGACTCTTAATAGCTCTCATCGAACATTCCTTATCGCATTAGTCACTCGTTTAGTCTTCATATACTTTCTCACAACTTTCTCCCATCCGCAAGCTCGTTATCCGGACGCAGTACAAGCCTAAAATAATTATGTTCTCCGGATATCATGTTAGCTATTAGTATCACAGACTATTATTAGGAAGGGCTAAAGTTAGTAGTATTATGCCCGGCCCCTACTGTAGTACTACTAGATTCACAAGCTTCGGCACATAACGGCACCATCGGCCCGTACATTTGTGCCGTCGGCAGAGCCGGCACGCTCAGCTCCGTGGCAAACTTAGCTAAGACAACGGCCATTTCTCTCCATGGACAGCGACGACAGGCCCAGCTGGCCATCACTGTACGACCCCAGCCTCGAATTCTTCGAGATTCCCAACCACGACGCCAAACAACCTGGCGCAGTGTACCTCTACCATTATGGTCAAATATTCAGCTTCACGTTATACTGGACTTTTGTTTTCTACACCCCTATCTTCATTGTCTGTGCTACCATTGCTTTCCTCAATGTCTTGTTCCCCCCGGGATGTGAGCATAAACGAATTCACGAGCCTGAAGATTATCCCTTGGTGCCGCTGAGGCCTACAAGGATGAAAAAAGTGAACCCGCAGCGGTCGAGAGTCACTTTGGCAGTGATTGTCTTACTGGTGTTCTTGGGCATAAGTGTCCTCAGCGTGGTATGTGGGGCGACGATCGTCTCGCTGGTGGTAATGGAACTGTTTTGGTCCGGTGGATTTAGTCTATCTACGTAAGTTGTAGAATCGCATTTCGGTCCGACGGCGCTGATGTAGGGATATTTAGCTGGGTGCCCTTTTTTGGTGCACTTATTCTTGTGCTTATCAGTCTCCTCAAGCGCGTATTTCGTTTTGTCTTCCCACGTTTTTGCTTATTGTCTCGCAGCTCCTGGCCGTCTGTAATATATATAATCTAAGCTATGCGACGCGTCGAAAAGCAGCTTTCGATGAAGTCCAGCTATGTTGGACATCACATGCTGGGCGATTTCAGGTTGAGTGCGACAATTCTTGCACTTAGCTTCTGCTGCTCGCAGACTAAAAACCAAGATCGATGCAGTCTCTTCCTCGCTGGCTTCGTTCGGGACTCCTCAAGGTATGTCGTTCGTAGTTCGTGCGACTATCCGATTTGACAGACAGACCGTAAGGGTATCCCGAGATATGCTTTTTGAGGTGTCCCGAATCATTTTGGATTGATTCTGTGGGGTCCCGGGTGCAGCTTATCAAAGCGACGACCCCGGTAATGCGATTGTACTCTCTGATTCGAGAAACGGAGTGTCGTAAAGATGGAGCTCGGTACTCTTGTACTGCAGCCTTGCTTAATACAACTTCATTTGTTGTCCGCTCTATATTCCAGAAACCTCCTCCACTATGACAGGTACGATGGACGTTCTGTGCGTGATAACATGCGATGATATATGACCGCCTAACTGGGGCCCTCGCTAATTCGTTAAGCTAGCGCTAGCGTTGTCTGCAATGCTAATGAAGCACATGGGGAAACTAACGGGTATTATTGCTTCCCGGTTATAAGGTACGTCTCTGGTAATTTCTCATCGTAGTAAATTGACGTGTGTTTATGGGAACAAGGTAAAATGCTGGTAGCAACATGGGGTCCAGCTTCTGTCTTCTATACGCCTTCAATCATGAGCCTACCAGTGTGTAAACTACATATTCTACCGACTTGGATGAAAAGGCTGAGCATTCAAGTCTCCATTTCCCTTTCCCGTCTTGTAGCGTCACCTTGTCTGATCTCTGTCCTCAATTAGCCGGTATATAATTCACAAGAATACATTTGATTGCTCCAAGTAAGGCTTGCAGAGAACTCAGTCAGAGACAAACGGACTTTTACTATGAGCGGCAGGCTGGAACAAATGCTATGATATCAGTTACTGCTATTACTCGCCATAAACCAGTGAGCTGCTGTGTCAAACGCATGTGTATTCCGTATTCAAATATCTAGCACATGGAAATTTACAATTGATCATGGGCACATGGTGTAGATGGTTTATCACGCCCGCTTAGCATAGATATCTTCGAGTTGTATGCGGGAGGTGTTGGGTTCAAGTCCCAATGTGTCCATATAGGCGAGCGTTCGTTCTTTTGTACACGAAATTGGAAACCAGGGGGCTGTATCAAGTTGTATGTTACGGTCTTTACTCACATGTCCCGAAGGAGGTCTTTGATATTTTACTGTTGAACTTAGGAACCCGAGAAACGGGTTACAGAGCCGCTCAGAGTCACTGTAATGCCCGGAGTCATCCCTTGGGCCCTTTCGTTCCACTTTAAATTCATGGTTAGAGCTCCTTGTCTTTTGCCATGATTTATATCGCAGCAGCCGTCATAAGTACATGTATGAGGGCGAAGATGGAAGGAAAAACGGAGGGCCGTAACGGTAACCACGGAGAACTGCGACGCATCCACGTGGTCCTATCGCGATCATCTGATAACGATCACTGTGGCTGTACTCCGCTTCCAAACAACTACCTTGCATGGCAGGTTCGACTTGTTTCAAGCTATAAATTCCCGTAGACTTAACAGTTAGTACGTGATGGCACCATTCGACGTGAAGAAATGTCTCGAATCATCAGTTGCCTGGGATATATGTCTCGAAGAAAGAGCACTTCTCATCTGGTAGCGCCGAGTCGGTCAATTCCGTTCAATGATCATTGATATCTGTGTCCTTCACGACTCTCGTCTGGATGATTAGTCCATCTCACATTGGAAGATCGAGTCCCTTGTGGAACCAGCATGTCAGCCCCCAAGGCCCGGGAATGTATCATGGAGTAAGATTCTTGCGGCGTAGTATCCTAGTCAGTGTGACGTCTATCTTTGGGCTTACACCCAGTCCTTTTAAATTTGGATTGATCCACAACTTCTAGATGATCAGCGTATTCACCCTCATCACGGTAGCATCTTTGTAAGATCTTCGGTCATTCAAGCTCACAAGTCCTATTTTAGGGTCGGACTTGTTCTTTTCTCATAGATCAATACATCTTATTCCACTACGCTCTTCAGTGACCCCCGTCCCTATTTCATTAGTGGACTCCCCTTCGCACTGTTTATTTCCCCGTGCGTCCAGGCAGTATACGACCATTTCGGTTTATTATCATTATATCGTGAGAATCACCCTGGATGTTTCGGTGATAATTCTCCAGTACTGACTGACGGACCCGAACTACCTCATAGATAACATACTATATTCGCGTTAGTCCCGGACACCTTAGGCTTGTTCTCCTCAGCCTCGATGACTAATGAGTTTTCATAGAATGTTTGCTCTAACAAGTAGCAGAGAGGTCGAGACTACGGTCACCTCTACTTCTGCTACAGAGTAAGCCTTATCAATACTTTTACTATACGATGTTAACGAAGCTTGGGTCTCAGAACCTCCACTTCCCAATCTGCAGTCTCTCCCCCCAGATGCAGCGCATATCTGACATGTTTATACTTTCCGATAGAAACTTGATCACTCCTCGGGGCCTTGATGGTCCTACTGTCTTTTCGCAACCCATTTTGTAAGTCAAACACTAGTCTGAGACAAACACAGCATACGAACTACGGTTTCCTCACAGAGGAGCATCAGCAAATACTGACTTACCACCTCTTGGAACTCCAGGGAGGGTGATTATTGGCATTATCGCTGGATTCTTGGTCTTTTTCACCCTCCTTCTGCTCTTGGTGTTCGGGCAGAGGAAGGTAAAACGCGACGGGGCTGGTGACAACGATGCTGGTGACATTGTTTCAACACCCGTTGCACCTGATCCAATCCCTACCCCCATCTTACCATCATCATCTTCCTCCTCGCGGAACGCATCTATCTTGACTATCGAATCTCTCGCATGCGACCTCCCAAGGAGACTATCACAATCTTCTCGAAACGCATATGAAGAAGAGATCGAATGGCCACGAGAAGAGGTCTTGTCTCAGAAAAATTATATCCGGTGCATGCATGAACAGATGGAGCTCATGAACACTGGCTCCCCACCGCCATCTTATCGCTCGGCGCGTAGGAGTGATATTTCTAATCCCTTTATTCAACACTCTTCCTTGTCGTCGCTGCCACCATTACCGGGACCTTCGCGCCAGATTCGGTGATACAGTCGAGTCCTCTCCTCTGTTGGAAAGGATGCCATTGTTTGTGATCGGCTAGGATGTATGGTCTATGTTGGGTCTACGTGTTATTTATCCCATGGACTGTAGGTAGTACTAGGGATATGGACCAGTGTGGTTCGATTAGTCTTTCGCGCCTGAAGTAGGACTTGGAAGTTTCTTTCTTTACAATCTTTCCCGATTATTCCGGACTTACAATAAATTCCAGAATACCTGAGTGTTTTCGAGGCCTTGCGTAGTATTAAGGTTCCCAAGTATATAGGGCACGAATCATCTTTCTTACTTAACCAATTCCACCCCGGGAATCCCGAGTAACTTAGTTGTCGAGCTTTTTCAAGTCAAGAAGAACTCGAGGTAC
Source organism: Desarmillaria tabescens (assembly GCF_030435595.1). Taxonomy (NCBI): domain Eukaryota; kingdom Fungi; phylum Basidiomycota; class Agaricomycetes; order Agaricales; family Physalacriaceae; genus Desarmillaria; species Desarmillaria tabescens. The sequence goes on from NW_026848312.1 coordinate 806,085, forward strand.
ATTGTAAACACGTACTCGAGACCAAATATAAGTGTATACAAGTTCCTTTCTGCGTCCTAAATTCTAGATACTGGTTGGCATTCCGCTGGAAGCCGGCGAGGAAGAATAGCGGGTCGTCCAAAATAATCGTAAAATGTTTGAACGTAGTGCTGTACCAATCCCTGTTCCCATTCCACCGACACTCTTGATTCCTTCTCCAGCACCTCTGGCCGAATCGTCATCACTTCGCGCCGGGGGGGATCCGCCCATCCTTCCATGAGCTTCCTCAAGTACTTCAGCCTTTTAAATCTTCGACTCCAGTGCGTCGACGAAATCCCGTAGTCAGCCCGAGCGGATTGTGGCGAAGAGAAGGCATCGGGAAAACACCATCCGAATTTCGTCTGCCGCTCTATTCTGAACGTGCTTTCTGCTTGGAAGTATTCATCTCCAGTTGACTGTGATCTGGGCGACCTGGCGGCTGCCCTAACGTCAAGGGATAGAAGCTCGAAACGGAAATTCGGCTCGCATATCTCCCATACGAGCTCCAACGCCTCTTTCTTCTCAATCGGAAGGTTAAAGTCGGAGGCATTGAGATGATAACTCACTCCTTTGCTATCAGGGGACGGTCCCAAGAATATTTTGACTTGTTTCCGAATCTCAGACTCGGTCGATGCTTTCAAGGGAATACCGAGAAGATCGCGCCACTCTTCAGAGGAAAGTGGACGAGCATCCGGTTTATTACAGCTCGCTCTGTACTTCCAAAAGGAACTGATTTGTTTCCACATATGAAGATATGCTGTACGCCCACGATTAGAAACATCAAGAAAAATATGCGGATCTGGGAAGAAATAATTGGCATCGGACGGAAGATGTTTGCGCTGTTGGTATTTTGCTGAGAATCGGTTAACCTTGACTGCATTTGCATGAAACCACGAATTTATGGCAGGAGGAGCGTAGTCTCCGGTCAGCTCCAAGAATCTATCGAGGTACTGGGATGAATCTGGGAACCAGTTAGTAAGCGTGTAGATAAGTTAGAGAATGGACTCGCCTTTTGACGAGCTAGAAGAAGAATTCTGCGTCACTGAACGTGTGGATCCAGACTTAGCTGGCGCAAGCAGTGGCCAGGGCCCAAAACATGTGCTAAAGGCATCCGCATAGACGAGATGATTATAGGCAAACAGCTTCCTATTATCGGATGCGGTACCAGTCGTGATGGTATGATACGGACCTCTGGCCGGCTCCGTTTCAATGGGAAGATAGGTAAGCCCAACCATGTCAAGCACCTCTCTGTCTGGAAATGCACTCAGCGGTCGTATTAGATACACTGGTATTCCAGCGCGAAAGAGGTCTTTTGCATATTCATCTGAATCCGTAAAACCACCCATCAAATGGTGTAACAACGGTCTAGACGGCGTATGGACCCTATTGCGGGTTCTCGGGCCCGAGTCAATCGCGTCACGGAAAAACTGGATGTAATCCAGCGCTCCGCATAGTTCTATCCAGAAGCCCTGGATCATGCCGACTGTGAGAAAAATCGTCTGAGGGTCAAGCTTTAGTGTCTCCAAACGATTGATGCTCATGCGCATCAACAAGGGGGCATCTTTGACAATGCGCTGTAGAAGGTCGGGGGGTATCATCAAGTGCTCTATCTTGTATAGACTCGGATGAGCGAATATGATTGGCAATGACTCAGTCCGACGTTCTCGTATCTCCTCAGACCTTTCCACGGCATATTTAACCGCAGCTCAGAGACGCTGAAAGAAGTGTTTCGACAGAGTTGCTACCCCAGATAAGTTTCGATCTCCTTCTGCAAATACGATGTCCTTGTCAGCAGCGTTTGTCCACATGTACTTGTACTTTAGATATGGATGATCAACATCGTTGTCCATGGGACAACAAGGAATAGTGGCGTAGAATGCATTTTCGGGGAGAATCATCTGAGGCGCTTGGATGGGGTCAACCGCACCAAGTCGAAAGTTAGAGCGCAGCATAAAGGTACATTGGTCTGGAGGAGGAGCGGGTATATAATGAGAGTTAGGCGAGGTGATGAAGCTATGGCAGTGGGGGTGAAGAGCACCACATAACCTGTCTTTTCCTGTGGAAATCACTTCTGTAGATAATGGGTTCAATTATCACGAAGATTGGCCAAGTAAAGAGACATACGGTTGTCAGGGCGTGAGCTTGAATCTTCGCAGGTGTCTGGAATTTGAATAGATGCCATAGAATCAAATTGAGTTTCGTGTCCCGGCCGAAGAGCTACGATGAAAACAGCGTTGGATAACTTGATTGAATAGTATGTTCAGATAGTATTGATCAAGCTGGATGATTTCTTGAAAAAACCCAATAGACCTGGCATTGATTTAAATTAGCACCATTAAGCCACGGATGGAGGAATACCTACGAGCGTCATAAGCCACAGATTGTAATGCGACGTGAACCTCAAGCAGTCAAATTTTCCCAGAGCTTTGTAGGAGCCCAACGGTGAGTGACAATGTCCTATGAGGACGTCAGAGGTCCAAAAATTAAGTCGAAGGCGGCCAAAGTTCCAAAAATACTGTCGTGGCTGTAACCTCCAAAAGTCGAATCCGATTTGACAACATAGATTCATGGAAAGTTCAGTAGTGACGGCGGCATCCTGGCAAGGGTGACATTCTCAAGAATCAACTGCGCCAAACAAACGCGTAAAATCTTTTCTCCTTTGACTCGCCCCCAGGTTCTCCAAACTTTGTCTGAATCCTAGGAAATTAGGCCTTAAATATGCAACATTTGCGTCGCAAATATGCTATCTCCGACAAAGTTCTCCTGCCCGAAACTGCCTGTTCCGCATCCAAAATTGTTCTTTCCCCGATTTTTGTTAACTTTGGTGCTTCACGAAAGGCTTGGGTGAGAATCGAGCAAATTTCTCATGATCTTTGTCTTGCCTGTATCATCTCCACCGCTCTTTAGAGAACCTTCCCCGGCTCACCACCCGTCTCCACCGCCCAAAAAATGTCAACTCCGGACAAAGTTATGTTAGTTGGGGGTCTCCGGGGGGGTCTAAAATATGCTAACTCCGGACAAAAGCGTCGGGTTTTTCAGGGCTAAGATATGCTAAAGTCTGGACAAAGTTTCAAGGTGAGAGCTTCTAGGGGCCTCTCTCAATGTTTACTGTTGCTCCTCCGTAACCAGGTTCGCTGGACCGTATGTAAAGTTTCATCGTGAGCACGTATTCTTCTCCTTTCGACGCCTCATCTGATACATACAGCAAATTCCAGACACGGATCTCCATTCCGGTTCTTACCGTTCGCATATCAAAGATTAAGTCCTTCTACTTACCTTCTGCGAGTGCGGTACAAGTGTCAATGTCTTCTCCATAAAATCGCGCAACTGGTGTCTTATACTTGTTCACGCAAGTGCACAAGACCAAAATTCTACTGAAATCTTGAAACGGGGTGTACAGCCTCAGCCGCTCTATATTTCATAACAATATACGGACGATTTGAATGACCTCGTCCTCAGGGAAAATCAACCGGGTTGACTGTACGTTTGAAATTATTTTCTGTTATCTTCTTGAAATGACACCACATTGCAACAGAAATTCGACTCCTGACATCGCGGAGAAGTACAGCATGATTATTGACAGTCCTTAACCAGGGTCCACCCGCTTAAATTTACGATCAAGTGACTGTCAAACGTGCTTCGGAGCAAAGGCTGATAGCCATTGCCTTCGAAGGTCCAGAGATCTTCGCGTCATAAGAACATCACGAGTACGCGCATTTTCCTTTATCTCGTGATCAAGTATTTATTCTGGCGTTCCACAGAACATCCTTGAACCTTGACAGTGCCCAGAGTACGATCTTGACGTTTCATAAAAAGCCTCTCTCTTACACGAATTTGTACCCCGCACAACAAACAAAGCCCCGGTATTTTCAAACCGATGGGTGCGGCTTTCAAATTCATGTGGCGTCGATGGCGCAAATCCACAAAATCTAGGTTGGCATGCACTGCCCTATGGATCTCAAAGTCCTGTATCGACCGCTGTCTTGCCGTTTCATACTCGTATGCTCGCGCAATAGAATGGCCTGAGCTCTCCGTCCATGACGGCGCCAAGACTTATAGCTTGACGGTATATAAACGACGTAAAGTTATCGGTTCCATCAAGCTCGCTTTACTGCACCATGAAGTTCACAACCCTCGTCTCACTTATCCCCGCTCTCGCTGGCACTTTGGTCGCTGCCGGGACGTTCAACTCTCCAACCTCGGGCCAGACGATCTCTGCGAACGAAGTGAGCATTTATTTCTTCCTTCTCGTAGCATACTCATGGCTGTGACCTTTAGCCATTCAACTTGACCTGGTCATCCGGTCGTTACTTCAAAGAGAATTCGCTTTCCATCACTGTCCTCCTGACCGAAGGAGAATACAGCTCCAAGCTCTACGGGACAACGCTCGTAAAGGACCTTCAGCCCACGACTTCAGGCCTTTACAAGTACTACTCCGAACTCACGCCGTCCTTCTTCTACGGGTCACAGAGGTCTGGCAATTTCCAAATAGTGGTTCTCGAAACATATACTGCCTACTCCGTAAGTCCTTAATTATCGGTTTGTATCATGCTGATCTCTCTGCGTCCAGGGTATTCCTGCAACAAGCGCGGAGACGTTGGATGTTGTCATTGCCTAGTGTCCTTATTTATTTTTCTTTTGGACAATACACTTTCTTCGTTTACGTGTACAGATTATGGCGACGGCGTCTATCGTCGCTTGAATTTATATCAATGCCGCGTCTTTCGCGCATCGTCGGATATAGACAATCTATGGGATAGAGAAGGTCAAAACATCGCCATCCTTGAGCGTACCATCAGCTTCAAATCAGTGCCAACGGGCATAGCATACGTATAGCGATAACATTTCCTGTTCACATAAGGACTTCTGGTTCCGAAGGGGAAAGATAAAGAGCCGACGACTCGAATTCATTCCCTAGGTGGGACATATTTCCTTTACGGAGCTAGCTTCCAGATAACTTAAAGGCAAAGAGCTGCGAATGCGTTAAGTGCAAAATGGATACTATGTAATCGTATGCCGTACCTTTTCCGCGACTAGCTTGTCTAGGTTTGAGACGAGAGCACTATTCAGCAAGCCGTTACATTGGCATCTATACAAGCTGGTATGGCTTGGGCGATTTGGTCCAAAAACCAGGACAGTGTGGTCGCCGAGATTCAAGGTGGGCTCACACCGCGCCAGAGTCAGTGACATAATACACCTCCGGTGCACAGCCTGTGGCATAACAAGCAGGACCACGGAAAGAAGCCGATGTTGAACGCTAGACAGCTTCTTGAGGGAACAAGAATGCGCGTCATAACCCGAATGCTATTGGTATGCATCAGACCGCCAGCGACCCTCAAGCAGTGCGAGTTGCAGGAACGGGGTGAAACCTACGCATGCATTGTGGTGAACCGTCCCGAGATGTCAACAAGATTCCGACGACCAGTGAATCGTTGACCGAAGGGGAAACATGAGTTGAAACATCGGTTTATGATCTAACACCTGAATGTTTCGACGAGAAGGACTGGAGAGTTCGTGTCGATTCCGACGGCTGGTGAATCGTTGACTGACGAATAAGAGCTAGTCCGACCATTGGTTCGTATACATGAATGTTTGAAGAGGAAGACTTGAGAGGTTGTGTATTGAAGGGGATACTGATGATTCGATATATCAACGATAATGCGGCAAGAAATCACTGATATCACTGACCTTCATGGCGCTGTCCTATCAATGCCTTAGCTGACGTAACCCCCATGTTGGTGAGACCAGCGTTGGTGTTACAAGGCCCCACCGCCTGTGATTGAAGACGCCGCGAGGTCGAGACATGGGGGTATCTATCCCCATTGCGTCTTTCCTTGTTTTCGGGAGGTATGGCATGACGGCCTTGCAACACAAGGAGTGTCGTTATATGAGCGAAAGGATATGTCGACGGCATGGCTGGATTAGGGCCATTTGCATTTGACTTTGTACCAGTCGTAGAAGTCCGATAGTACCTGCGGCGGGCAAAATATCCGCATGGCCAACTGACCAGGGGAGAAATACGATCAGGCACTGTCCTCCTGCGGCTACATCTGCGAAGAACGGACCAGAATGTCTGCCCTTCCGCCCAAAGATTGTCGCGGCATCGTACGCTGCAGGGCCCTCCACTCCTGAGGCGCGATTTGTTGCCTGATACGGCCGCAGGCTCCGTTGATAGATCCAAAGGAAAGATACTATCTTTACGGGGACGCGACAACTCCGTCACTAGCCGATCGGTACACATGTTCAGGTAGGGGGAGGTTCCACTGAGGATCAAATCGACTGCAAACATAATGCAGAGCGTAGGCTAGGATGCATTCCCTCTGTCATTTGGTAACGTCGTGCAAGTATTCCCATGGTATAGTGTCCCTTTCTGTACGGGATCAGTAGGGACGTGTTGACAACGATAAGGGGAAGAGCCCGCTAATGACGGAGTGCACAGTCCCTAGCGAAGACAAGTGACCTCTCAATATGCCAGCCTCCGAAAACAGAGCTCCTCAGTGCCGGTCTCCAACGTTGCGCCTAATCTCAGTCGCAACTCTGACTTCGCAAGTGTCTGATGAATAAGTGGCACTGGGCTACGAAGGTATTGTAAAGCGCATCGTGTACGAGCTCTGCAATGCAGACGTCAGCCCAGGATTAGGGAAGTGATAGTAAACACACACAAGTGCTGGTATCGCGGTGCAGAACCTTCGGACACGACTAGGACAACGACGTCTTGGCAAGTCTTTGAGAAGCATGGATCTTGGTGACTTCGTGAAGAAAGACCAGGCTCCCCACCGGAACGCTAAACTACACACATGTTAGTATAAGGCTGCGAGATACGACCATGACACACATCTTTCTCTCCGAAGCAAAACTCTGCTGGATATCAATGGATACCCTGCTTTTTTACTCGGCCTCGCTCGCACGCATATACCGCTGTTACTGAATATGGCCGCAAAGCATCGTTCTTGCCCTTACATCCGCCGACATTGACGATAGATAAGAGCGACGCTCCCCGATGATACTAATCGGCGCTGCGTATACATGGACTTTCATCAGCCAAGGGATGGGGGAGGACGAGTAAGTATATGCACCTTTTCCTTCCGCATATACTCACACCCCACACCGAGTGTCCTCCCAGTTCTAGATCTTTAAGACCCTCTAGTAGTATCCTGGAACATCGCTGTCCGGTTCTCAAGAGTGCCGTGACCCAGTGTAGAGCCGATAAGGACAGTTGGTCGGGCCGTGGGGCATGAATCTATCACACATGAGACTCGAGAGGTAACATGAAAGAATAAGAATGTGCTTACCATGTATTCCCTGTAGCGTAGCAGCCATAATTTCGATGTACTGCCGTTTTGCAGAAATTGGGCTACCGTTGCAAGTCTCTTGCTTTCTTCATGCCCTAGTCTCGTCCGAAGCGAATATCAGGGTGAGAAAGAACCAAAAGCACCACTTGTATCTATTTCAGATGGGCTGCCAGCTCGTCGGTCGATGTTATGTAGCTGCCAGAGAAAATGAACGACGAACGACATGGGGGAGAAAGAGAGAAGATAACCTTAACCCTACACGTTCGACGCGGAAACCCTAACCTTATGACAGGTATATCATTGGTTCGGCACTTTGGCAGGGACCTAGGGCGGTCCGCCATCTCATCCTCTTCGTGTTTGCATCACGATCATGCGTCGTGTAAGCTCTGGATGCAGACATCCTTTCCCAGTAGCTAACGTTCCTCCAACAAGAAATCAGCACAAAGTAGAAGATTTCAAGGACACCTACGTTGTATCTTCGCCGAAGTATTTCCTTGTTGCCATTTTCAATGAAGTAAACTGACATCATCTTGGATACAGTACTTGCCGTTCGTGGCATTTCTCTCGGAGATCATGACCACTTGTAACAAAGGTTTAGGCTACGATACCTGAACTGATGCGAGGGGAGGCGCACTAAATGCGTGTTTCTCAAAAGCCGGAGGGCCTGCACCAGTCATATCTCATAAACTGAAGTTCAGAAGTGCGAAGAGTCTAGGCATCAAACAAGCATATGTCCATAACATCGACATAGGCTATCGGTGGACCTAGGCCACTTAACGTCTTCTCTACGAGTTCTAGTCAGTCTTCGTCTGGTCCCACCCAAGTACTGGATTGCTACAGGAAGGCAGGTTGTTGTTATTATTTCTCTTCTCCTAGTTCTTAGGGACAGTAGCCAACTATGGGCTACTACCTCTGGTGATTTTTTGGTAGCCGGGCAGCTGGTGGATAATAAAACCGTATGTTAGCGAGGCCCGCAGATCTTGAGTCCAGACCGTACGATGAACTGGTGATTCATCGCATATTCGGGATGGTATTCTATCATTCCACAGTCCTTGGCTCAAATCTGAATTACCCCACAGCGATCCAGAGACTCATTTTACCGCGATGGTTACGATTGTGCCGCATATTCGGACTTTTGACAGTGCCTAGAGAGTATTGTGAGGAAGAGCTAGAACCCTTGTTAGCGTCGGGTTCACTGCGGAACAACCGCCAGGATGATGAGCTCATGCCCGCCAATCATGCCTGTACGTCGCTCCATTTCATATCAAATCCGCCGCCCACATCGGCTGATACCTCTCAAGCGCCAATGCTATATTAAAGCGCAGCCCTCGTTAATGGGCGGCCTCAGAGGGAAACCTAAATTGTTCCCGCACTGAATATAACAGTGCCTTGCTGTGCTCACTGCTCCCAGACCACCCGGGACTGACGATGATCACCGCCGTCGAGCTAAGTATTTCCTAAAATCCATCGCCGGGCGAAATTTTCATGTCCGAGAGATGACCTGATTTTTACTTTGCCTAGCGCGTTTTATCCGATCTGGGTCAGGAGTCGCGTACTAGAACTCAGCGATGGACTGGGCGAAATGGTCTACTCGCCTTCGTCATCACATAGCGCCCGCACAAATTCACTTTCTCATTGTGTTTTGCGGGTCGAATGTCATTGAAACGGTTTGGGTATCACTTCATTTGATTTTTTTCCCTTCTCCTACAGTGGCATAATCATACCTGACAATAACAAGTCCAGCTGTGCTCTACATGAAACATTGGGGAAGACGTGCAAATCAACACGAGCCGGCAGGTTGGAAGGAGGCGGTCGGATAAATGGTCAGCGTGATATTCTCGGCGGCGTAAATACGTCGGTCTCTCCTTCGACTATTGTCCTAATCCTCAAGACAGGCCCATAAGACTAGTATAGGTGAAGATCAAACCATACCCCTTGCTCGGGATGCGATCTCCTCAATGGTGAGACCTTTATTCCTTTTCGCTGCGTATACCACCCCTCTGACGCCATTTGTCCTGGCCAAGAAATCTGCTTATTACAGTTCCATTTACCGGGGAGATTCGAAACATCTTCTCCAATCAACCGTTCTCATCTTCCCTCCCGAAATACAGAAAGGAAAGACCACAGCAACCGGAAACATTTGCGGGATGGCAAAACCAGTTACAGTCCCTCAGTACGTATCAAACCTCAGTCTGAAGAAAGCCAGGTACGTGATCCTAACAGTACAGTCCTGTGCGCTGATGCCTCCGGTTTCAACACTCCGCAGACCTAGAATCCCTTCCGACACACGCAGCCTATCACGTCCCGTAGCCCGGAGATTCTTGGACGCTCTTTAGGGGTGATACTTAACCGGGACGAGAACCGCGCGGACGTCGGCTCGAGGTCAGATCAGCGGCGAGGATCAGTTCATCGCAAGTTCCTGGTAATGATTCAATGGCATCATAAATCTATTGCCCAAGCGGTGCCTTATCGCGTACTGATGACGGTAATTAATCTATCATGTTCTTGGTCAACGAACATTGTTGATTCCATGACGCTACTACCGGCGGCAGTACCAGCTCGTTTGCCTGTGTACATTGCTTCCATTGCTGCACAGCCCCTGCCTGCGCGCCGCTGTCGGCCCAAGCTCGCTATTCGCGACAGGATGCTTGACTCGAGTTTCAATCAGGATTCAGGCAACTGGACAGCCATAGTACCCACTCGAGCTCGCAAGTCTCACGATTCTTTGTAGTTGCCGGCTCATCTGAATTGAACGAAGTGATGGGCGAGGGAAGCCTGAAGAAGCACATCACAGAACCATGATCCCATTTCTGAGGCGCCGGGGCGCCATAAACATGATTGACATACGGTATGTAGAAGTGCACCGAAGCATTTCATGGTGCAAGAAGTCCATCAAAAATACAACGAGTAACAAAGACAGTATGCTTGTAAGTAGTGAACACGAAGGGTGTATATAACTAATATTAATTGTAGTAACGAAGGAGTAATAATAATAGTAGTAACTTTATGTTACTATTGGCTATGCAAATGCGTAGAGTACGGGATAAGGTGCTAAGTATGGTGATGGTGTACTCGTAATGTGAGTGGGGGCGATAATATACAATGCAATGCAACAAACAGTGGAGCCCGCGAGGAACGAAGAACGAAGAACAAAAACGGTAGGAGCAATTGTCCGAGTATTAGACATCGGCGTGATCCTGTCATGCAAAGGGAAAATACGAAAGCGTCGGAACTAATCGTGTCGTGAAATGAGCTCCGCAGCTCGTATTGACCGAGGAGTTATGTTACACTTGAAGGGTGCGGGGTGGCTGCCTCGTGCGTGAGACCGTGGTGTCATCGCGGGATGGAGAAACCGACATACCTGACACTGCCGTGGGTGGGATCGAACACAGGCTCGTCACCTTTTACTTTTGATATATCAAAGGAAACGAGCGCCATGGAGCATACGATGTACATTGTCGCTTGAGCCAAGAGACGTCCTGAAAGGGGATTAGATCTCGGAACGGAAGTTTGTGGTGTGTCAACTCGCCTGGACATATCCTAGAAGAAACAGTCATAAATGCATGGAACATTGCCGAGATGATAAATATAAACATACCGTCTGCCAAATCCAAAGCTTACTTCGCGAGGATCTTGTTCAGGATTGGGACCGAGGAAACGTTCAGGGTTGAATGTCATTGGGTCTTTGTACACTTCGGGATCATGCGTCATGGCCCTATTCGCGAGATATGTTGAATGGAATGAACAAATATTGGACAGTGTGGCACCTACCATATGTTGGCGAAAACGACCGATCCTTTCGGAATGAAATGCCCTTCAAAGACATCATCTTCGAGAGTACCGTGAGGGATGCCTGTCGGGAATGAGTAATCTAAAGATACCAAGCCAACGGGTGCACATACCGATGGGAGCGACAGGATGGAATCGGACAAGCTCCTTGCACAAAGCGTTGATATACGGCAGGTCTTCTTGGTCATCGAACGTGGGAAGTCTGTCTCCTCCAAGTATAGAATCCAGCTCAGCCTGAGCCTTTTTCTGAACATCGGGATACAACATCATCAGAACAAAAAACGTGTCGAGAGCGGCAACAGTCTGAAAAAAATTCATGAATAACCGAGGAACGTACTGATTCGATTGGAAAACTTACAGTGTCAGCGCCGGCTAAAATTCGTGGCGTACGTTAGTTTCCAATTAGAGTAGCCTCGAGGTGCAAACGAACCTGCATATATCGCGCCTGCAGCCCATTTCAGGTCATGCTCTTGTACACCTTCGGTTTCTTGCAGAAGCAGATTTGACACAAAACACTCTGGGGCTTCTCCTGTAGCCTAGAACATTGTCAGTCAATACACTCTGCATGCGCATCACCAGGTACGCACAATTTGCCTCTTGACCATGTCGTAAGGCACATTTATCATGTTACGCAAATCCTGGGCCCATTGCTTGGCTTTGACTTGGAATCCGGCGCCAGGTATCCACTCCGGAAGATGACGCACTAGAAGCTCGAGTTAAAAATGGAATGTCGCGGCTAGATCAAGCCACTTACGCATCGGGATGATATCGACCAAAAATTGTCCTGGAGTAGAGGCAACCGACAACTCTTCCATAGCACGGTTCACGAGCGCCACCATTTCATCGTCCTCCTTTTTCACTTCGTAACCATAGGTGATGCGAAGGACCAATGCTGCGACATCCCTAGAAACGGATCAATATTTTTTTTCACTTACGGCAGACAATGCATGACTTACTGAGAAATATGCGAATGAAGTTTTTCTGGAGAGTCGAGCAGCCGCTTCATGAGGGTGAGCGCTTCTTGCTCCTCCATAGGATAAAATGTCCGTATCGTCGACTTGCTTCCGAGAACAGAGTGAAGGAGTTTGCGATGAGCACGGAAGGTTTCGCCGTATGAAGCCAGGCCGATTATGTCGTTCCAACCCATGAGCTCACCGGCCATCACTAAATTTGGACGCTCGGAGTATATGACACTGCGTTTGTCAAGGAGGGCATAGGCGGAGCGATAAGAGTTTAGGACGATGAAAGATTGACCAAATATTGACAGGGAGCAGACATCACCTGTCGTGACGCGTCAAAATCCAGTTACACGCGGAGAAAAAAAAGTGACTGCCTACCCCATATTTCAGCCCAACGGGCAAAAGTCAGCCATGGGCGGTCGGTGGGCATGTCAAAGATGTTGCCAATGAGAGGGTAGCCACGAGGACCAGGGGGTAGAGGTGCATGTCGTTTGGAAACTAGGCGTTGAAGAAAATAGATGCTCGCAAGGAAAAGGACATAGTCCAAGAAAAGGAAAGAAGCCATAGCGGCGGAAGAAAGCGAAAAGGAAGGGCGGGAGAAAAAAGAGAATATCGAGGTTTATATCAATGCCTCGTTATATATGGGACGGCAAATAATCGTCTTTTGTGCTTCCTCGGAAAGACAATTCAGGGACGACCAAATCTGTATCTTGACAATAAGATTCGAAATTAGTGTGAGGAAGCAATTGGTAATGGGCGATCCATCGCTTTGTATCCGTCCCTGAAGTCGGAGGGCAGCCCTCCCGCGTCACAGAAATAGTTTGTACACATGCACAGGCACCTTCGAGTCTCATGGAGACTTTTGCACAGCAGCGGGCGGCTTGAACGGACGTAGGATACTGATGCTTGATATCAATGTTGAGCTCAGTCGGGAACATTGGTTTGGATGGGAACAATAAGGCTGAGACCCCCCGGCAGGCCATGCAGCTGCGGCATGTGAACCTAGAAGACGGTATGTTTAGTATCACTGATTTCTATCATACAGTTTTGAACTTACAGGGTACTTGTGGCTACAATTCACTCGGACGGTGACAGTGGATACGTTCTTGGGAGATGGAGAAGTGTGATGGAAAAGGCAATGCCTGATCTGGCGCCGCCGACCGTCGGATCACAGTGGCGGCGTCACCAAAACCACAAGGTCATCGCCACCCACTTGCCGTCGAACTTTCAAGCGGTCGAGATAAACGTGGGGAAATACAGTTGTTCGTTCCAGACGTGCTCGATTTCCTGGAGAATTTCTCAGATCATTGCACTGTCGCTGACTATCCGAGTAACGAAGGCTAGCCCGGACACCTTGGCAATCAGCCGGGATCTGGATGCGTATCAGGAAGCAAGCTTCAGCATCTGATTCAACAAACAATGCCATAGGCCAGAGGTAAGTTATGGGAAACACGTACGCGAGATTACAACATTGTCGCGTTGACATCATCAGGGAAAACCTGAGGATAACAAATACCGATCGGCGAACTCGAAAATCCACAATTTTTTTCGAGAACTTCTGTGGCGTTAGGCAGCTCGCGTAGTCTTCGCGGCCCTTTTGTAGAATAGTTCTACATGTTTTCTGTGGCTGCAGGCCTAGAAAAATACGCTGCTGTCGTTTGCCTTCGCTTTTACAGATGCCGGTGGATATGTCAAATCAGCGCTGACCAAGAAGGGATATTTGGGGACGGTGTGAATGCGGGATTTGGGCTTCTGCACATAGTACATGACTATTCCAAGCATGACGACGAAACGAATGGGTCTACCTTTAACAAACATCTTACTTGAACTCGACAATTCAAAAGAATGCTATCTTCATATTGATCTTCGTTGTCGCAACGAAGTCGCGCCGCTTGAACCGGGGGGATCCAGCTTCAATTGAATTTTGGGACGGCAGAATGATTTAGAACGCGACGAGCGCAATCAGCTTCCTCGGAATCCAAGGAATCAACACGAAATGTACCGTAAGTAAATCCTTTTGTCCTAGCGGCAATGCCCTCACATCTTGAACAGCAGCGCCGGGGTTTGACAGTGATGGAGGAAGAAGACAACTCCTGTCACGTGGCATCCCGCCGGCTCCGAATCCTTTTCTCTCACTCCAATGCCAGCGAGGATGAGTCACCTGAATTCGCGGAATCTCCCTTGTCTGATCACCGGTCGCTACAATGTGATCTTTCTGCTTGACGACATTATTCCGAGCCAGAGTGCCAGATCCGTACAGACAAAGATCTCGAGATCCTGAAAAAATCCTTCGACAACAGTGCAGTCAAAGTCATCGAAGGGAGCGTAGGTAGGTAGGCTACCTTAAGTATGAAGCTGTGAAGCGAAAAGTACGACATTTTCGCCAAGCGTTGAGCAGTTTAGAAATTGTAATCTGCTAGCTTGGACACCCGCCTCATGCTGTAATGAAGTAACGCAGCGCGCTATAACGATTGACCATCAAATGAATCCGAAAATAATATATTCGCTCTTGGGTGCGGTACTCCAACGCTAACGGTACCGAAGTCTCAAGGAACAGTTTCCGATCTTACAATGAATCGGCTATCCCCTTGAGCAGGTCCCCGCCAACAATAGTTAACCACGAGGCGCTAATTAGGGCGGATGAAGTAGGGCTGCCCAGGACGCACGCGCTTTGCGTGTTCCGATCTTGCGCGGTAAGGGTGAATTATTAAGGCAGCCTACGGCCCTCTAAGCGTATGACAGAAATAGCTTAGCTTGAGATCCGTGTATCTGTCACTGATGAGCAATGAGCATCATGTGAAATCAGATATATCAACTGGACAGACTGACAACAGTTTCAGAACGAAAAGTTTAAGTTTGGAGATAGACTACCGTTGCCCACCGAGAAGATAGGACTGAGGCAACCCTCCTTTAATAGGCCAAAGCATACATTCTTGACTCAGGAGTGGTATCCTGGCTCCAGTTTCGAGCAATCTATCCTGAAGATCAAAGATGAAGAGATGGCCTCGAAAGGGGTTACCGTCAATGATGAGTGACGGATACATGCAGCACGCATTTTTCGACTGGGATAGTTAGATTGCACAGAGATCCGTTTCCCTCGAATGCCAGAAATCGCGGGTTTGGCCGAGCTCGGTTTTAGATACCTGTATCAAGATGATGTCAACATTCAATATTCAGATTGATGGTTTTCGGAGCTCAAGGAAGCATGCAAATATCGATGAGGTCCCCGCTATTTTCGGTATTTAGCAAGGGTCGAAGGATTATAGTTCGATTGGGACTTTAATGAAAACACGATCCGTTATCAATTTATACCTACACAGGGAAACAAATTGAGGACGGAAAAATCCGTATAGTACATCTTCTTGGATTTTGCCTATGTTTTTCGGAATTAAAGCTTGAATACCGAATCCGTCAAAAAAGTAGATGTCAGTAGTGAATTGGAAGACTTCGAGACGGCGTAGACCACTTGACCCTATATGCTTTGTATGTACAAACGGACGCAAAATGGAAGAGAGTTCTAGAGTCCCCCGCGACGGAGATTTCCCAGAAAGCACAGTGCGAAAAATAAGCAAGAAGCGTAACGTAACTAGGCCATTGCAAGCGACGGCATGAGGATTTCAAATTCAAATTTGGAAGGAAACGAGTCTCACGGTCACGTAGTAACTCAGTGGACGCGCCGGACGGCCCAATCGCGACGCGTCGGACATGACGACTCAAAATGCTTGACGACCAAAGCTACAAGATCTTCTCGGTTGTCTTTACTCCTTCATTTCTGTAGCGATGAAGAACGGCTAACCATGCTGTTTTTGAACGGGGAGTTCAAATTTGATTTCATTGCTTCGTTTCGCTCCCAGCATTCTACTGGAATGCTACGGCTGAATGTCAGGTTGAAGCAATATTCCTTGCCTTGTATTCCCTTTGTTTCAGGTTCGACGTGCGAGCATTCTCATGGTCCTTGGAATGACATGGGAACCAAGTTGCCGTGCCACGAAGGAAACACGAGGAAGGCCACTCTGTCTTCCAACAGCTCTTATCAACGTCTCGTACTTGTGCGGTTGTAATGAAATAGGCCATACAAGTGACTGTACAGCGTGGTTGTACGACAACCTCAGGAAATATTCAAACCGAGCACTTAGCACGGAACAGCGGACCGATGTAATGCCGACGGCATTTGTCAACATGCACGTGATGTCGCGTCACAAGCGCGGGTCGGAAACAGCACTTCTCTCCAACCACCACCGTCGCATTTTGCTAAATTTGCAGTCATGAACCGCAGAATGGTATGGTGAAAGTTTCCATTATGTAGCATTAACTTATTTGCTGCTCAGCGAAGGCGATATCCAACGAGCACCCTAACTGGCGGAACTGCAGCCAGCCTCTCCGAGATCAAGGATCTCATGGATATCATTCTTGAAACGCCAATTAACATACCCCGAATAATCTATCTGGTTGACGTCTACCTCTCTCAGTTCTCCATACCCAGTACTTTTGACCGAGTGACCCATTCTTCGATGCTCCTGAAAATACATGTCTGTATTCGCGGAATATATCGTATCGTATCACAGTCATCGCAATTCCGTACAGATGTACGCATACATCGTGAGGTCATGACATTTTGGCCTCGACTTGCTCCATGGTGCATGTATATCATGCATCACATTGTTGTCGAATATGCAGATTTTGTAAAGTCTGTCGCCTCCGATCACCTGGATTACTTTACGAACACGCCAACTTACGCGGTACAATACATGTACGAAATGATTTCCCTAGATGAA
Source organism: Desarmillaria tabescens (assembly GCF_030435595.1). Lineage (NCBI taxonomy): Eukaryota > Fungi > Basidiomycota > Agaricomycetes > Agaricales > Physalacriaceae > Desarmillaria > Desarmillaria tabescens. Next base: position 822,918 of record NW_026848312.1, read on the forward strand.
GTCAAGAGGACCCTCGCTATCTCATTCCCGGGACTGCTCATCAATTTGACGAATGCTTGGATAGTCGCCGTTGAAGAGCACGTTCCAGTCTGCAACTTTCTGTATATTGCCATTAGAAAATGGATACAGGATGATGACCAAGCAGTCTTTGGCGATATATCCCGCACTATCAATGCCATCCCCATGCCTCGTCTCATGAACTGTCTATTCCGGATCATTTCCTTCGTTCAAGAACGCCCTGTTCCCCTCCCTTGGGACGTGCTGCGGAACAACATGGTCATGTTTTTCCTTCTCTGCACAGAAAACAATCAGTTTCGCTTGAATTCCCTGCTAAAGCAATCCATACCTTGGATATGCCGGCTTATCACCTACATCCGTCACTACCTTGACAAGTATCCAGAAGAAATGCAACGCGCCGCTCAGCATCTCACCGTCTCATTCGCATACCTCGCCCCCGCATTAGAAGGTGCCCCCGAATGGATCATACAAGCTGTTGAGAACCGGATCATCGTATCACTGGCGTGGTTTTCGAAAAATGGACACCTTCTGTCGTTGCCCCAAGATCTCAATATGCTCGCAGTTCGCAGGCTATTTGAGCTCCTCACCATAAACACCATATGGCGGTCCGTCTTACGACCTACATATCGTTCTTTGAGGCATATCGACTTCTCCTTCCTGAATGACGATCCGGGAGATCGGGATACTAGTTTTTTGGTGGAGAAATGGCGGCAGCTCCGCAATGCAGTGGATGAGCGTTGGGGGTGCCGTTGTACATTTCGACAAGAGGAGTATAGCATCTGCATGAATACAGCGGTATGTCCAAGAACTGCAACCTACTAACTGATCCTGACTTCGTTTCCCTCAGTGTAATATTCCGCGCGTGCCACACACAACTAGACGACTGTTACGATGTACGGGTTGTGGGTCCGAATTCTGCTCCACGTCATGCCAAAAGCTCTCAGAAAACCACAAAACATTCTGTGTGAAACAGCAGAAACGCCGGAAGGGTACGTTCAAAATTTTGTGCCATTTTACTCGTACCTAATATTTCATTTAGAAGGGTACCCAGAAGATCCCAGACCACGAGACTATCACTATGTTAGATGGGTCGTGCAATGCTACTATCTTACCGAAAAGGAGCACATCACTGCACAAGAGAGGAGGTTTTCCCAGGAACACGGGAGCGACGCTGTGGGTGTGATTTGCCTCAATTTTATCTCGTTCCCCGTAGACATCTCAGTCGGGCTCTTCGACACGTTTCGGGACAAGACAGGTGAATCAGAATCACAATGGAGGGAGATGTGGGAGCAAGCAAACCAGGAAAGGAGACCGGAAATGAGCGGACAGCTGCTGCTAACCATGATGCCGTGCGGTAGACGACCGCTAATTAAGCTGCAATGGATAGAGGACGTATCTGACATCATGATTAAATAGTACTCCTCCGTCCGTCCTCATTGTCATCGGATATGAATCTGGTGAGGCCCAACCAAAGTGTAACGTTTAACCGGGCTGAATAGCTTGCAGGACAATCAGGCTCCTCACCAACGATGGCCCTGAAATTGCTCTCAAGTTTTCAACCGGCGATTCCTTTGGTTTAACTTCGGCGCGAAGAGCTTGACTCAGAGGCGAACGTACGCTGATAGGTGCATCGACCTCTTGGTCGTCTCTCAAATTCGAGAAGTTCCGGGTAGGACGACAGTGTTACGGCCGCTTGAGAAGGTTCACGCCAAGCTGCTGGATAGTGATCAAGATGTTTCCGTATTTGAATGCCCGTTTACCTCTTCTGGCTGATGGCGACGTTAAATTTGGAACCATTCTTAGATACCAAGGCTCGGAACCTATCATCGATAACTTACTCAGATCACGGAAACTAGGGCTGTAGTTGCGGACGGAATGGCGTTGGTCATCTTATTGAGAAATTTGACGTTGTTATCGCTGGATTCTTAATGGCCCAGGCTACAGCACGCGATATGACAACTGATCATATAGAAACCGACCTGAGTGGCAAGACTTGATGGGCGCACCTAAACGCTTCAACTCTTCAATTTAAATCAATAAGTCGTGGACTAATACTTATCCAACGGCGAGCCAGGTAGTCACCAAGGTGGCAATTTAGTGGACTCCTCAAGGCAAATAAAATTAGCGAATACTACCAGCGACTGCCAAAGCTGAGTTCCGGTATAAGCGCTGTGGGAGGGAGTAAGCACAGTAGAAGAAAACTGATGTAATACTAACTGGTCGCAAGTAAGCTAGTTGAGAAGGGGATAGTCGGCAGCTATGCTGGTCTGAAAAGCACAAGCCTATGTTCAATTCGACACAGACGAGCAGTTCAACATTCAAATAAGCTATCTTGGCTCATTGTATGGTTTGTGTATGGCAGCTGTCTGTATCCCTGGACTTCCCAAATTTAAACAACACATAGAATATACATATTAGAATATACAAACAATGACATTCTATCCAGCCCACAAAGAAGATGGGACTGAATCATTGAATCGAATATGAATGTGATGGCTGCGGTGGCATCACCGGTGTGAAGGAAGGACCTGGCATATCACACCTGTGCAAGGATTCATGATAAGAGGGTGGTGGGGAACCTCTGCGCATGAATCCCTCCCCATCCATGTGCATAGGAACCAGATCTTGTATAGTTGTCAGATTAATGTCACCATCGGTGTTGTTACCAGCCCTCTTGCGAAATTTTTGTCGCCAGAGGCTGAAAAATATAGTGAAGAAAATACAGAAAGCAATTGAGCCGAAGACGCTGGCAATGATTATCTTCCCCGTTTTGATACTTCTATCGACTCTATCGAAATCGCTGGTTCCTAGACTAGATATACTACATGAGAAAGGACTGTTCTAGGCGTTGTGTGTGAAACTGTTGATAAGACTTACAGTAGGACTGTACTGATAGCACTTTCATAAGTCGTTAAAGTTGTTGGAATAGACACTCTATAAACGTTTTATCAATAATTACTACTAATTAGATATGAAGGAAAGATGATGGTCGGCCTTACAGTAGTGGTGCTGTGGACGTGGCCATGGTTGTGGTCATGATGGTCGTGGTCTGAAGTCTGTGACAGAGACGGTTCACCAGTGAGTCCTAAAGTATTACCACTGAATTGTGGCGAGACCTGCTGTGCCCACAAGGAGAGCAAAGAAGATGATGGTATGGAGGAGAGTGTCGTCTACCAAAATCGGATCATTGAAGAACCGGGTAAGAGTGGATGGGTTGACCTACAAGTAGAGGATATACCTGTACTAGAATGACCCACTACAACTGAATACTTATATATATATGGATGGACGCCCACGGCAAGGGGAACTCCAGAACGAGTGTGAATGTTACGTCCATCATCATCTAGGAGCCGCTGGCTTTGCCTTCCAGGTGCACAGCTTGTCGACGTTCGAATATGCTCTCGTTCCCAAGTATATCAGATTGGATGTGCTAACCTGGAATCTTCTAAAACAAAATCGGATCAATGACCAAAACTGAATGCTATTTCTCTCGGACCCTGTCCCAATACATCTGGAACCTGCGGAGCCGTGATATACCTTGGTATTGTCATATTCCTATGGCGGGAAGTCTAATCCAGTTTCGGTGGGATATTTGAAGGGAACTCAATATACGCTAGCGATTACTAAGGCACCCTTAGGGATAGAATATCCATCGTACGCGTCATTCTGTGATGCGAAATGAGGAATATCTAAGCAAGGACACTCAACGGTTGTTTCGGGAGACTCAGAGATACATAAAACATACTTGAGGGGATGACACTATGGTATCCGAGACCTCGAGACATAGCGGGTCCATATATGACAGTCGCAAGATGGTGTCAAGGAAGCTCTTAATCAGGGCTGTTCAGAAAAGGTGTTATTAGCGCAGCATCGGAGTCTATACATACGGATGCTTACTGTTTTACCTCCACCTGCGTGACTGACAGTATTGATCCTGACTTAGGGTGCGTGCCTTACCTCCCTTCCCGTTCTTTATCAGATTTCATCCCTTGAATGAAACAAGCACATATGGGCTTTAAATTAGCCAAGAGACACTCATACTGGCTGTGACCACTGCGAGGGTTATAAAAAGGTCAACGAGATTCGGCATTAGGACAAAAATCCCTGTCAACTTATCTGTTTTTCATGCCATTGTACTTTGCTATGAGGTTGGTCGTTTATTTAGAAGCCCACAAAAATGCCTGGTAGCTTCATGTTTCAACGAGTCTAGCAAAAACCGCCTGCGCTGCAGTGGACTGCTTATTAACCTTCTTCACTCCTAGGCCTAGACGCTGAATCCAAACTTACATCGTCGCTCCGATCGCATATTCTAGTTTCTACCGCGAGGTCGTCGGACAGGCTCCACGTCACCGGAGATCCGAATGAATTCAGTATACGTACATGATATAAGGGGCGAACTGCCCAGCACTCTAGTACAATGGAGCAACCGGCGAGTGGGGCTGCGAAGTCCTGATAAGATAGTTATATGAAGCACAGAGGGTTCAGTTCGCTACCTTGACTTCGTCCCTCAGTACTTCAATACTCAGTTCTCAGTGCTCAAGTCGACCATAATCGAGCGAAAGTTGAAGAAAAACCATTAAATTCGGTTAACCGGAATCGGGCCCACTGCCGGTTAGGATTCGCATCTACAATCTGTTCACTCGTTGATGCCACTGGAAATCTCTAAAGTCCTGATAAGATTCTATTGACAACGGTGGTACGTATGAGTGCGATAGCGTTGGACTTTTCCCTAACTTCTCGTTGAGCTAGATATCCGTTGGTGAACAGCAATATACAAATACCAGAGAACCGCTCACCCCACAGCCCTTAATCTGCTTTTGAGTAGGGACTACCGGCGGTAAAGCTCTAAAGGCTCAAGTCACCGTGCTTGAAGCTGCCTGGTTGTGCAATTATTTGTTCCACTCCCTCAAGCTTGATCTGATGCTACATTCGTCGCATTGCTTAGGAGAATACTCGGGGTATGCAAAACTGTTCATGGGGAAGAGTATCGGGCGATGTCAAAAAGCTTATAAAAACCGTAGGGTGGCAGTTGGGAGGCAATCATGCTAGCAACACTCAATGGGGACAAAAATACGGAACGACTAACACGTATTTGAAAGATCATCGCGTCGATAAGGTGAAAGCGCTCTTTCAGCATTGTCATTAAAATCATTCAGACTCTTCGCAAATGATGTAGCTATACAAAGAACCGTCAGAGATCATCAAGGGGGAACAGCGGTAGCAGACGTACCATCCAAACCGGATTCCACGCTCGAGAGCCCAACGAAGTGCGGTAAAAAATGGCCTCATGGACAGCAGAATAATCCTCCGCATCCTTCTAGCACAGTTTCCGACGTGTTCGCGCCAACAGCGCATGTCGAAGAAAAAGAGCATATATGCTAGGAATCAAGGCTCAATGGTAAGACCACCAAAACAAAAAAGATCACGCACGTATTACTGTATCAGGCTATAGCATACCGAGATGCACCGCAGGATGCCTGTGCAAAGGCAGATCAACCTATCCTGAGTCATTGTTCGCCTGCACTCCAAGTCATTAGCACGCCTCGCATGATGAAAAACAGCAGCACAAGCACCAACAGGCCAAATCCATGCTCAGAGGCCATCAAATAAAAGCGAGAAAAACAGGGGTCATCGAACGCTTGCGTCGTCGACGAGAGAGAAGAAAGAAAGGGCAGAAACTGAGGGAGGCAAACATGGCCAAGCAGTCGATTCACGTGGCTGACGCGTCGACGCGTCGATATGAAATTTTCTTCCGCTTCAACCACAATCATCAATTTTGGCAACGATTCATATCGCACCAGGTTTTCAATGATTTCTCCGGAATCAAGAAGAATCTGCATATAAGTGATCTTTTCACCCAGTCAAGGCATCATCGGCCACCACAGGTACTTAATCGTAACAAGAAGTACTCTATGGACCTCCAGATGGACGGAATTCTGAATAGCTAGCCAAGGTAAAACGGTCTGATCCTTTTCTTATGACACATCCTGGATTTATTTCAGTGAAGCTGATCAAAGGCTTCGTGTAGAGCGTGGTCCAATAAAGCATCGTGAAATTGACATCCACCTTGGTCGCTCGCCAGGCAAGGCAGGCCCAATTTGTCGATGCACGCTCCGACCAGAGAATCGCTAGAATACACAAAGATGGAAGCACCAGAAGTCGTTGAAAGCTGTGCTAGATGAACAGCCATGAGGAACCAGAGCGTAGCAGCGTGAAGAAATGAAGCTTTGAAGGTTGAAGTCGTTCGTAGTGGTCGATGGCAAAGGTTGTTTGGCGACGTCAACAAACAAACACGGCTTCCTTCCCTACCATCACCTTCACGCGTCCGTCGTGCGAATCGTGACAATATCGTTCCATAAATGTGTCTGCAACATTTATCTGCTGACATACGACGGCGACGAAGGACTTGGAAGCTAGTTTGGACGATGGTTTGGAGTGAGAAAGCCTATCTCTTCCTTTCCTCGCTGTTCTTACGTTCAATTCTAGGTATATTTGGTGACGAACGGAATCTGTTGATCGCTGTACGGGCGACAAATTGCCAGTCGACAGCAAAGCGTCACTGAGGCTGCTCGCGACTGGTATCCCTGACCCTCGCCTAAAACTATCATGAACAAATTCGGCCTGGTCGGTGGTAGCAGGCCGTCATATAGTCAGTCTGTCCTGCCTGTTTTTGCTACACCTTTGTTCATCGTCGGACAATATGTCTGGGTAGCGTACACCGCGAAGACATATGCGCACGTGCAATCAGTAGTTCAGGATGGACGTTACTGCTAAAGGTCAGATACTTCTTATACACGCCAATTTCGCCTTATTTCACTGCAGAGTTTCCATGCATGGCCGGTGTCATTGATTTCGTGAAATCTAATCTCGACGTATTTCACTATCACGTGAAGCCGTGTCCACGAGCAATTACTTCTCCTGCCCTAGGAAGTACTAGACCCATCATACCTTCCTTGTTTCACTGCAGCACGGTGACGAAATTCCGTCACTTCTCGAAAATTTCCGCTGACAGCTCGAAGAGATACAGGCTTGCCGGCTATGGCGGCATATGTATGCACTGGACGAAGGGACGGCTCTAAGCATAGCTAAAAGATACCGTTACTGAAAAAGGTTGGATTCTTTCTATTTCGCGCTAGTGCGAGACTGAAATCATTCTAGGATGTTACTGTAGCATAGACAGTACTGTTGTCAGACCCCCATTCCCGACGCTGAGTCGATCTCGTTTTCACCTTTGTAAAGACACAGACAATCAGACGCTCGCCAAGGTAAGTTCGTCTCCTTCCATCCACCCCGATTCACTCCATAACTATGTCTTTCAGGAACGTGTGATGTCTGGGTTATCATAACCGCTGATAGTCAACGGAGAAAAAAGAGGAAGCACTGCTGTTCTGTAGTACTGCGATCCTTGCCCATGCACGCAATGGGGAAGATCCGGTCCGAGTTATTTCGTTTCCTCGGCCGTAGGATGAAAGAGACTGCGAACATTGATGCCAGCCACGGGATCGATTCATGGCCGGGTCCGGTCGAAATGCGTCTATGTAGACAAGTTAGGTTTCGCCTATCGGTCTCGTCATGTGTAGTAAGACTCACCTGTACGATCTTCATTCACATATGCCGACATCTCGTTCATCTACCACCTCTTCTTTCGCTTCAATTACTGTGAGACTAAGAGAAGCCGTGTCCAAGTTACAACTGATGCGAGGCGGAAGTAAGTGAGGCTTTACTGCTTCAAAAAGTGAAACTCACCGTACGCTATAGCACCGATATGAACTGCAGCGTTTACAACTTGTTCAAACCACAGCTATGAAGCAGGCTCATCGGTCCTGTACGGGTCTCTCGCCATCTGCTGGGCTAGTGCTAGAGGCGGAACGGAGACAGTGAAACTTTTTGAGCTGTTTCGTACTCCTGCAATGATACCTGTACCATGCCGTTCCTTATTGGGACCTTGTACCAGTACCAACACGAACACCAAGCAAGCGCCGGTGTCAGAAATTGACGTTCATCGATGAGTAGAAAACGGATCCGCACTATGAGTTCTTCTATTACATACTTGCATTGCTTCTTTTCGCGTAATAACCCTGTGACAGGTGAGTATCAGTCCTTGTGCTGTGTATGTGAAGCTAACTGAGCATGCAATAGCATACAGCTTAGATCTGCACAGGAGTCAAGTTGACTGTTGTGATCTAGGGATCATTTAGAGTCCTCTGACAGGAATTGCTGGTGCAGGGCCATTGCATCTTCATCGTCTGGTATCTATCAACTCCGAGGAGCGCTTCGGACAACTTTTGGAGATGCGATGAGGAGTATCCAGGAGGTTTGATGAAGCAATGATTCCAGATAGCGCCTGGACGTAACTATCAGAGGGAAATGAACGGTCATCATCTTTTAGTCTACATAGCCATCTCGGCTGTGAACCTCTGCGACCTCAAGCTACTGACGGAAACATTGCTCTGGATCTCTGTGAGCTCCCATCGCATCGCTCATCGCGATATCAATCGGAGAGCCCTCGGTGCGCTTTCTGTATAAAAAGTCTTCTCAGCCTGGGATGTTGTTAGCAATATTCACCCACAATCTCACCGATAATCCCGATGTTTACCAAATTCGCCTCAGCTCTTATTGCCTGCATTTTCATGCTCGCTATCTTCTCACCCAATGTCTCGGCAGTCCCGTTGACACCGGTCTCTGCGACAAATGGTATGTTGGGCAGATCATTTTTGTAGCAGGCGCACTAACCTCGTCTTGTCTGTAGATAATCCGGCTACTGAAGCTAGTGGTTCCATTCCGGAGACGCACGCTCAACCTGGGGAAGGATCTCCATACAAGGTGCTTGCATACGGCGTCTAGTTTTGGTACATGAAACCTCTTCGACGCGATTTCAGTTTCCTGATAATCGTTACAGTGTTATACCGGCCAGTGAGACAGCACCGGTCAGTGAGACGATGGCTTCGGGTAGGCGCTCCACACCACATTTGGTCCCGGAGTTTACAAAACAATAGTTATAAGACTAAGAGAGAAATATTCCGATACTTTTTGCTCCTAAAGGAGCTCGCATCCAGTGAGTGTGCTAGTGTTAAAATTTGATCAAGCCAATGAGACGTGTGACGCTTGTGACTCTCCGCTAAAGTCCTGCCTGATATAGAAATTCTGTGATGTCTCACTGGGTGGTTTTGTGACTGATCTTGACTTTTTGTACTGATAAGCTTATCGCACTATAATTTCGCACACAACGCATCCTCAATTATACCATATCTTATGCAGGAAATACCTACGGTGCGAATGGTGCGGTCCGATCTCCAATCAGACCCCATTTAGTATTGTTCCGATGCCGATTTCCATTTCAGCGTCTCACTGGCCGGTATAACACTGTACTTCCAAGGTTTTGCTACCAGCGGTTAGATGGCTTGGCACGTAGTAATCTGGAGTTATATCGTGTCGTGTTGATGTGCACCAAATGGAAGAGCTTGATGATTCCGGATGTTGTGACGCCAACCTGATCAGACTTGAGTTAATCTCTGACGATGAGGCTCCTTGACGTTGCGTGTATTAATGAGAAACCGGAACAGGGCAGCCGTCACAAATCCGAGTGTATAAAAGAAGTGCGAACTAAAGTATACTTCTTATCTTACCTGCTTCACATATCCCAACTCACAGTGAGATATGGTTATGGAGCAAAAAGGTAAGGAAGCTAAGTCGGAGAACACTTGTTATGCATGACGACAATTTCCTAGAAAATCTGCTTTCCTGAAGGCTTCGGCTGGTAATGGCCTTCTTAGCAGCATCTACAGTTTTCACTGCCATTTGCCCCACTATCACCTGCAATCAATTTCAGGCCTCGCAAGCAATCCGTTCCAAAACGAGGCTGGTCGGAGAGAACGCTCAGACCCCAAACTATTGCGAGCATTCAGGAACGATCCCCCGTCATTGCTTACTATCTACTACAGCATACCTCAGGCACGATTATCCGCAGGAATGGAACATACCCGGTCTTACCGACTCAGAGGTTTACATCTACGTCGGAAACTCGAAGCATTACGCCCTCAATACCAAGCGCGGTATATCAGAATGGAACAGACTCTTACCGCGCAGTGGCGGGATGGTGCATCTCGGACATAACCGTAACATTGTTACGAATATGGGCAGTCAAGCTAATATACGAGTGGGTAAGTACTCGAAGAAAGCCTGGTTCAGGGCGAGGGTGTCCGTAAGCTGAGTCCAATTACCAAGAGGGATCCGTGAGTTTGATAACGAGCGCTAAGCGTAGTCGGTAAGCGAGTGGAACGGCAAGCGCTAAGCGTAACCGATCTTGATCACTTATGTTCACACAAGGACTGTGGAGGTTTAAAGGTGAGTTGATAGCTTCTGATTCTAATACAACAGTATTGATGATGTTTATATACTGGAGTTCAAGTATTCCTATTCTACAATGTTCTAGCATATTCTGGTAGAAGTAAGAAGGTTAGAGAAAGCAAGAGAAAGTACGAGCCGGTCACTGCAAAGACCGAGAAGGCCGAGTGAAGGCATGTGTTGACTCACACATACCGGCAGGTACCGATATCCATAACAAACATGGCATATAACGGACCACACGACAGCGATCTGGTCAGTGGTGACTACTCTCAGAATCATCTAGAAACAATGATCCTTGATCCATGTAAGCTATCACGCGTCTACATATCTACGACGTATTTACGAGGTACAGCCTAATTAGTGGGCGCTTGGGCCCTACTGCCAGAGTAGAAAGGGGAAGAAACTTGTAAGTTCATCCGATACAAAGAAGACAAAACTGCATCAATGGTGAGTCTCGCGCAAAGGTAATGGCGGTGGCAGTGTCAACGAAGAAAGGAAAGGATCCGAAACGTCACTCCTACGTGAAGAGCGGTAAGATGGTGGTGGGGTAGCACTCTGCATAAACTGTGTCTGCTCTTCCATGTACCTAATCTGCTGCCGTAGCCGCTCGATCTCTGCTTCGTACGCGTTTCGAGAAGACTGAGATAGTCTCCTCGGGAGGTCTGATGCCACAGAAGTGGTAGTTAAGATGGATATCGTCCGCACAGAGGGGGATGGTGATGGTGACATGCTAGTCCGATCAGGTACAACACTCGTCGGACCGGTATCATCACCAGTGTTGTTACCAGTCCTTTTGCGATGTTTCCTTTGTCGCCAAAAGACGAAAAGAAGAGCGAGAACAGCAACAAAGGCCAAGGATCCGATAACACTGCCAGCGATTACCCCTGGAGAAGGGTGGGTAATTTCTGGACTAGTAACCATGACTCCAACGCCGTCGCTGGTTGATGAAGTAGATGTTCTATGTGATTTTTATCAATAGTTTAATATTTAGATTGCGAAAGACGAGATGGTTGGCCTTACAGTGGAATAATTCTCGTCACTGTGGACAACACTAAATCCGAGGAGGTCGTGGCCGTGGACTGAAGTCTATGAGAGGGGGTGATTCGCTGGTCAGTACCGAAGTCTCATCACCAAGAGGGTTAGGGTGTTTCTTACATCGTAGTCAAACTATCATTTATGAAACTCATTGTGGAGATATTTATCGGGTTTACGAGGAAGACCGAAAATAACTGGAAAGAGTGGCGAGATAAGCTGGTTGGACCTAAAATGATTCCACACAACTGAGCATTTATATACTATGACTGGAAACACTTGACAACGGCGACTCGACGACGAGCCACATTGATCATCCAGATGTTACTGATGGACTACATAGATCAAAGAAAACTTCGTAGCTTGCGATCTATAAGCTGAAAGATAGTGTACTAATAGTAATATCTCAGATCCTACACCACGCGCAAGCCATCCTATGATGCATACCTTGGGTGCCCAGTACACTGACACGTTGGTTCCACCGAGGATGAAACTGTCTTACGAGATGAATCCGAGCAAATGTTTTAGGCGGGAGTTGTGAAGGACCGAGATATCAGGATATGATTATTGTTTCGTATGTCACTACATGATAAGCGCTCTTTTTGGGAGTCGTGTATACAGCACAGACAACTTACAATTCGGACGCATTTCTTCACACCAAGTGGTACCACAGTTGAGAATGTCGTTTCAATGGCGTGCTATCCTAACCCTATTGGCTTGTACGCTTTCTTCACTCATCGATGGCATTGGTGCTTCCTCCCGCTGGTGCCTTCATTGGATCGGATTATGAACTAGAACAAAGCTTAAAGTCCTGATGACATTCTATTGACGAGGGTGGTATGTATGGGTGAGATAGCGTTGGACCTCTCCCTGGCTTTCTGCTCTGTTAGGCCTAGATATCTGTTGGTGAACAGCAACACGCAAATGCCAGAGAAATGCTCACCCCACAGCCCTTGATCTGCTTCTTGGTAGGGACTACCGGTGATAAAGGCTCGAGTTATCGTGCTTGAATCTGCACAGCTGAAGCTACATCGATGCGATGCAACCGCCCTTGCCATGTTCATCGCATCCGCTTAGGATGGTACTGAAGATTTTGCTGTTCACAAGGCAGAGCAGCGAGCTACGTCACGAAGATGGTAGAAACAATAAGGTGGCAGTTGGGAGGCAATCATGCTAGCGACACATATTCAATGAGGACAAGAAAGGACGGAACAATAAATGCTCACATCTCGGTCGTGTTAGAAAGATCATCACGTCAATGAGCTGCCAGGAAGCGCTCCTTCAGCATTATTGTTAGGATCCTTCAGCCTCTTCGTAAAGGGTGTAACTATACAAAGAACCATCAGGCAGTCTTCAAGGAGGGACAGCAAGAGCAGACGTACCATCCAAGCCGGATTCCACGCTCGACAGCCAAAAACAGTGCAGTAACAAATGACCTCGTGGACAGCAGAATAATCCTTCTATCACAGTTTCTGACCTGCTGGCACCAAGAACATAGGTCGGAGAAAAACAAGTGAACTCAAAGTGCATATATGCTAGAAGTACAAGACTCGAAGGTAAGACCATCAGAAGATTTAAAAAATCACGCACGTATTGCTGTACCAGGCTATAGCATACAGAGATGCACCGCAGCTGCCGTGCAAAGGTAGTCCAACCTCATCCCGAGTCGTTCACCTGCGTCTTCCATGCCGAAAAACCAGTATCGCAAGCACCAGTAGGCCTAATCAGAGGTTGTCGAACACTTGCATCGTCGACGAGAAAGAAGAAGGAAAGGGCAGAAATTGAGAAGGCAAACACGGCCAAGCATCCTATTCACGTGACTGACGCGTTGACGCGTTGATATGAAATTCAAATGATTTCATGCCTTTGCTTCAGCCACCATCATCAATTTTGACAATGATTCATATCGCATCAGGTATTCAACGTTTCAACGTTCAATGGCTGGACCGGATCATGGAAAGTCATAGATTTTAACTGGCCTTTTCACCCAGTCAAAGCATCGCGGCCACCACAAGTAATTGTTATAAGAAGTACTCTATGAACCGGCGACCAATGTCGCCAGTACTGACAATCTCAAGCTCACGGCGACTGTGGCAAATGCCGTCTCAGAGTCATTGAAGATCACGTGGGAAGAATGTGGTCTCTACGCGCTCTTTCGCCGTAAGGACGGAGATGCCGTTCCGTTCACTGGGATAAAGGTGGCTTTCCGCCGTCTAATTTCTCCCAAACATCTGACTGATTTGTTTTTTGTAGCCTACAGTTTCGTTGAAGGATACTGATGACTCCGTTTTTGCGGTCATACCTTCTGGGCAATCGGTTATTACTGAGCATAATTGCAAATAGTATATGTTCTATCTATTGATCTATGCTGATCTTAATGTATGCTCGCCCCAAGGTATCGGCGCTCTTTGACTTTGCTTCACGTATGTCATATGTGATTGATATGTAAGTCATTCTGATGTTGTCTCTAGTGCTTCCAACTCAGATTTACCAGGATACTCAGTGTCCTTAGAATCAGCGTCACATACAGACGTAGGATTTCCCGTTTATATCGTTTCCTCGAATCTGAATTTACAGTTCGTTCGATTTCTCTACTTCTACCGATATGATCAGTGTCGAGCGAGAGAAGGGTGCTGAATGTATTATTTTGGTTATTTCCTCTAATGCTAAACAAACGTTATTCCGGGTACTACAAATAGGAACGACTGCTACACTGGGCATTGCGATATTTATACTTTCATTTGATCGAGATACCAGATGTTAAGCTGAACTCCTCCCTTACTTGTTTATCAACCGCTGACGCCCATCTGTCATTTTGTATTGTCGTTCTCTAGGTGTCTGTATGTCCGTCTCATTTCTCACATGCAATAAGATGACCGATGACGCGCAATTCAACTCGATACCCTATCCAACATGAGGGTGAGACCGCATCGGCGGCGAAGGTAGTGGGGGTAGAGGCGGGAGTGACAGGGAACTTGAAGAACCAAAACGATCTGAAATACCGCTCCTACGTGTGTGGTAAGACGGTGGTGGAGAGCTACCGTGCATGATTTCCATCTGCTCATCCATGTATCTGATTCGTTGTCGTAATCGCTCTATCTCTTCTTCATACGCGTTTCGAGAAGACTGAGATAGCCTTCTCGGAAGTGGAGGTGACTCAGATACGCGGGGTTCGATGGATCCTGGCCGTGCGGAGGGGGTGAGGGTTGGATGGGGCACGAAAGTCGTCCCCCAGAGGGGAGACGAGTCGGATACAAGTGATTCTACGGTCAAGATGGATTCGGTCCTCTGGGAGCGAAATGACGGTAAGGTGGAAGTAAGGACTGTATCAGGTACAACAGTAGTCGGGCCAATATCACCACTAGCACCGTTTCCTGCCTTGTTGCGATATTGTCTTTTCCAGAGGAAGAAAAACAGAGTAAGAGCAACGACAGCAGCTAATGATCCAATGACACTGAAAATGATCACCACTGGAGTTGTCCCATGAGAAGAGTTAGTTTGTGCTAAACTAAAGGCTGCTTGATGAGAAATCGCGACACCAGAAACATGTTTGACTTACGGATAGGCCCGTGAAGAGGAAGGCGAACTCAGTGAAGTGGGCAACATTCTATCGGGAGTGTTTGTGTTTGGCGAAGAAATTTGCCTGAGAAAAGAACACAAACTGAGAGTAACGGTGGTCAATGTTCTATTGGAAGTGTTTGTGCTCGACTTACGAATGGGTCTGTCGAGAGTCAGGCGAACGGGGAGTAGTGGTCAGCGTTCTACTGGAGGTGTGAAGACATATCAAACGGGTGTTACATCGAAAGGACGGACACAGCACTGGAAATGCTGAGAGTTGAGCGCTCTTCGGCAACACTGAAAGTTTTGATAAGACTTGCTCTGTAACAGTAAGAGTCGTCGTAATCTCGATGACTTGAGTTGATATAGAAATTGCTGATAGGTCCGATCCAGGCACTGGCAGCGTAAATTCACTTTCATACATATGAGAGTGTGTGTGTGTTTTCCAGTCAGTACCGTAAAATTATTGAACAAAAAGGGAAAGAGTGATTCTTACGGAATTATGGTAGTACTATCCGAATTGGCGACACTCATTGTAGCTCGTTGTAGCTTGAAGATTTACCGTGCGCACAAGGAGATCCGAGAGGATGACCCTGTGAAGGAGAGTCTGATTTAATTGGGGCAATGAAGAGCGTGGTAAGACAAGCTGGGTTGGCCTACGAGTAGAGGAGATGACTAGGGCCTAAAATGACCCACTACAACCGAGCCTTATATAGAACGATTAAACACACTTGGCAACCGTGACAAATAGACGTTGGGGGTACCCGGTGCATGTTACACTGATCACCCAGAAGTTACTGATTGGCCACATGGGTCAGAATGAGATTCGCGATCCTCAAGACATACATCGTGACATGTACTCAGAAGCTCCGGGAAACGACATGCCGGTTCCAGCGAAGATGCAAACATCTAGTATGAGATAGATCACAACAAATTATCGAGGCGAGGGTAGTGAAGAACCTAGATATCAGGATGTGATTATTGAGTCGAATGCTATGTCAAATGAATAAGCGTTTTCTTTTGGAATGATGTGCACAGCGTAAGCAGATGGCTGTTATGCATGTGTTCTTTACGCCCACGCCATCAAGCTGCCTTAGCTGTTATTCATGTAGTGCTGAGTCGCCGCGATACCACCATGATTCCTGAATTGTTGCTTGATTATTGATCAAGGTACAAGATGCGGCAGTCACTTCGATCTAGTAAATGAATAATCAGCATGATCATGCAGTTCATACCGCAATGCTTTACTCCAAAAGGTGTATTATCGAGGCTGTAAGCCCATTATTCCGGATAGGAATCGCTAACTAATCTTGTATTGCAGGTACACAGCTGACCATAGCGTATCATGCCGCCGTTCATTGTATTCTATATAGGAAAATGCAGAATTTTGCCAGAAGTAAAATTTCTTCCTAGTCATCTTGTCGACAACCGAGATCACCGATGACATGCACTCCGGTTACTCGGGAGAACTGTCTGCGGCACTGAATGACTCATGAAAATAATATTAGTTAGTGATATTGATCAAGTAGACAGCTCTACGAGAACGAGGCGTAATTGAGCAGAAAAAGGGAGCAGGATGACTAATACAAATCTAGTTAGTCAACGGAAGCATCTCTACTCATCGACGGACCTAATAGTACCATCACTTGCATCAAGCACAGGCTCGGCAGACCCTTCGACTTTCGAAATGTCGAAAGTGCTGAGGACCACGGCACAGACCATGAATACTGTCGCATTGGCTAGATATCGACCTGCAGCTCGAATAAGCTTCCGTTCCCAAGAACACCACATCGAACGCGCTAACCTGGACATATTCTGAAACGCCATCAGCACAAAAATCATAGCATTGGCAAGACGAGATGAACAAGCTCACCGTCTACCAAAACCAAAGGCTATATCCCTCGGATCCCGTTCTGGTACATGTTCGGGTGTCGCTAGAAACCGCGTTGGGTCGAAAACCATTGGGTTTTGATATACCTTGGGATCATGTGTCATATTCCTGTGGCAGGGAGTCCGATTCGGTTTTCTTGACGTGATGATCGGGGACGCACCATATGTTAGCAATTACCAAGGAACCCTTAGGAATATAATACCCATTGTACACGTCGGCTTGCGACGTGCAATGAGGAATATCTAAACGAGGACGCTCAACAGGCGTTTCGGGTGACTCGGAGAGACATGATACACACTTGTCGAGACGACACTATGATATCTGAGAACCTCCAGACATAGCGCGTTGATATAAGGCAATTTGTCGCGGTCGCTTAATGATGGTAATCGCTCGCCGTCGTTCAAGAGGGAGTCGAGCTCTTCTTGCGCTTGTTTTTGTACCGATGGATAAAGAACCATTGCCAGAAAGAATGCATCCAATGCTGCAGTTGTCTAAAAATATGAACAACGCAGTACAAGAGTCCCTACATGCGGACGCTCACTGTTTCGCCTCCACCTGCACGATTCAGAGTTAATCAAAGCTGACTGAGTGAGTAATGGCTCACCTCCATAAATGGTTGAAGCAGCCCATTTGATGTCGTATTCCGCAGCTGATTTCTCGTGAAGCAGAGCCGAGACAAACGACTCCTTCTCTCTACCTGCAGCCTGAAGATGTTATTACTTGATAAGCATTGAACAATTTGCTCATGATAACACACCACCTGGCCCTTAGTAAAATTGAAAGGGACGTTTGCCAAGTCATCTAGATCCTTCCTCCATTCGTGGGCCAACCTCTTGAATCCCATACCAGGAAGCCATTCAGGTGGAAACCGGACTAGGGGAAGAAAGTAGTTAGGCGTGGGCGAGAGTCACTAGTGGATTTCAAGCGTACGAAATGGTAGCTGATCCACAAGAAACGTCCCAGGCGCACTGAGCTTTGAAAATTCAGCCATTGTTCTCTCGACCAATTGTAACAGCTTGTCCCGGTCCTCTTTGACTTCCGAGTCGTATCCATACGCGATGCGTAGGCTCAGGTATGCCGCAAGACTGTAGCTTCATTAGATGGATGTCAGTTCAAGGCTTGCTCGCGGTAACTAACCGAGCGTTGTGGTTATGAAACTTTTCTGGTGCTTCCAGTAACCGCTTCAGAAGCTGTCGCACCTCATTCTCTTGGATCCCAGCAAACTTGTCGACAATGCTGGCATTCAGACAGCCGTGCAAGAGTCTTCGATGCGTCCTTAGTGTGTTACCCGACGACATGAGCGGGATGGTTAAATTCCATCGGGCAAGGTCGCAGGCCATGGTCAGATGAGGTCGGTCAGAATAAGCAGAGCTTCGCTTAGCCAGAAGATCTACGGCGGTATCAGAAGATCCGATTACGATAAATGTTTGACCCAAGACCGTGACCGAACAGATATCCCCTAGAGCGAAAAAAAAAAAAAACTTATTACATCTGAAGCGAATTCTGCAGCGGAAGAAAGGCTGACCGTAGAGCTTACTCCATCGAGCGAACGTCAACCAGGGTTTCGTTGTCGGCATGTCCAGGATGTTTCCAATAAAGGGTAGCCCTCGAGGTCCAGGTGGGAGCTGACGAGCGGTGCATCTCCGAACGACGCATGCCAAGACGAAAAGGGGAAGGAGTAAAAAGGATGGCATTGAGAAATGAGGCAGTGGAGAAGTATGAACGAGTACACGTAGGGAATAACGACACAACGGAAGAGGGAGAGTGGTCGGAAGGTTGTGGAAGACCAAACGAACCTTGGTCCTTTTGAATGACTGGCGTCACGATGTCCTCATGGAACGAGTACTAACCATTCTCGCTACCCAGGACATGAACTAAGCTCCACGAAGGCCATACAAATGCCTTGATGTGAGAAGTCCGGTCAGGAGGTATTCATGAGAACTATATCAAGGGGTGCACTTCACGTGAGATAGCCGCTTGTCGCGGGAGAACTTCAGGATAACGAGCTGGTGAAAGCGTAGCTTGAATATTTCGTGTGCGCTAGCTAGAGATACTACAATTCCATTGGAAGTGGAGGAGAGCGGTGAAGGTTTTGTCTGGTGCCAAGCTGTGTAGACGCCCAATTGAATATCATCCATTGGTCGCCAACACATAGCCCTCAGTGATTGTCCGGTTTGCTCCCGTACAGTTCTAATAACGTCAGAGACAGCCTGCCCTTGAATGGTATCAGCATGTGAATGATTATAAATAAGATGTCGAGCCTTGCGTACCTTGCAGGCCCTAGTGTAAAATACTAGGAATGAATTCCTTCAGATTAATACAAGGATGGTTCGAGGCATATACCAAGCCGTACAGAACAAAAGTTGCGGTTCAATGCCCCGCCACCAGCCAAAAGCGTCACTGACTCTTCCGTTAGGTATCAGATTTGATGCCTTCGGTGACATGGCATCATATGGAACAGTGACCCGTGGTATATTGGCCTTTTAGTCGCCCTCAGCAGCCTTGATGTCGTCAGAAGAGATTCGGGTGGATCCAATACACGCACAAGACGTGAACAAGACATAAGAGCAAACATTGTCCAGCAGTGACTTTACTTAGTCCATTACTGCGATACGGAAATACGCAACATGAACACCTACCGAGACTTGCCTTACATTAACAATAGATAACCGCAATCCTCGTGTAGAGCTTGACAATATAGCCGTATTTTTTTTTTTTCCAAGCATGAAGAGAAAAGCTCAGAGTCACCGGCCGGTTACATAAAAGTTAGTTGCCGGATCGGAGACGCGTCGTCAAGCGGGAGCAAGCGGCTGTTTCCGAACCAACGCTTGATAATCACTGTCACTGCTTTCTTGAATTCTCCGATCCGTTTATGCGTTCGAACGGTACCTGGTGGACGTTCTGAAGGCCGAGTGATAATAGTTCCTCGAGCGCGGTATCTTAATGGCTAGCCGTCAGTACCCCTTACACTAACCATAGGACTGCAACAATGGCTTTGTTCGAACCATTGTTAACCTTCGTTGCGATGTGATCACTATTGTCGAAGAAAGAATTTGCTTCCGTTTGGTGGTATGGAAATGTCAAATTCATGAGATTACACTCCTTCCAGCCGCTCTTTCTCCGTATAATTTTTCGTATTAGGTATAAATTCTTTGTGTTTCTACATGTGCTAACTATCTGAGGATTTTTAGTTGTCTATACCCGGAAGCCTAGCCTCTTCGGTGTCTAACTCATTGCTCTCCGACGGAATGAACGACGTTAACATTGTCAGCTGTGTTTCAACATGTTGCAAGGGCGGTATGATTCATTCGCGCACCGCCTACTACAATTGTTCTCTTCGCTATAAGAGCACTCAGAAAAATCATGTTCGTCATTCTATCAAAAATGGTACGCAATATATTCGTGTAGACGTCTCTGTTGCTCAAAAGTATCTGTCAACAGGACGACGACTACCTTGAAAAAATGACGGAGCAGCTCATCGCCACGGAACTCATTCTCGGCACCGGCGCGCGCTACTCTTGTCGCGAGGCCTACATGATTGCCCAAGCTTTCCTCGACTTCCCCTCTGAAGTGACTGAAATTGACCTCATCGAGACCACGCCCGATACACTTTCCCAAGACGGGTACCTCCCAATCCTTCTCACTCATCTTCAGACCACTGTGTGCGGTAAAATCCACTCGCTCTTCTTCAGCGGACTCTGCTGGCGCAACTTCAAGGACCCCGTTGTCTGGCATAACGCCCTCACGTCCTTTCCATCTATTCAAAACTTGGAGCTTTCCAATATCCAATGTACCGAAGCGCAGTTCTTCTCCATCATTGACTCCCTTCCCAGCGAGATGCGCCTCTTCTGGACCCGAGGCATGCGGATCGACGAATACGAGGCCCACGCAGGAGAGTTTGTCCCGAGCTACGATAACCCTAGAGAGATCAGGGCAGGCGAACGTGGCCCGCAAGCAAGCATGGTCAATATGGAAATTGCTACTCACACAGACCTCGTACTTTTTTCTCGAGTTGCGAGTCGTCATTCGCATTTAAAGATCAGCGGAGTCGATGACCTGAGAGTGAGGCGGTACGGCCTCGCTAGACCAGCCTGGGATACCTACATCGGTGCACGTCTCTCCGCGATTATGCATGCGATAGTCGAACCGGGGCAGATTCCCACCCTCCACTTGGGACCATTTGATTTTGGTCAGTTAACGAGTTTACCTATCTTGATACCGCTGACTGACTATTGCAATCGTAGATAAGGAAAACCCCCCTGCGCCGCTCTTCCTCAAGTGTATCGTCGACCTCAAAATCGCCGTCTCTTTGTTCAGTGAGGGGCCTAGTCTGGATTGGTGGACCTCGACGCTGAACAAGCTTGCCGTTCCATGCTCCATCGAAACGCTAGAAATCAGGGTTGAAGTCGACACGGATGCTCTCCCTACTGGTGCCTCTTTTATGGTGGACGTACCGAGGGAATGGGTCACCTTTGATGAAGCATTGTGTCGCGCGGCGCCCGTCATCGAAAGGATCAAGCTGTCCCTGTGCGGGCTGACAGATAAGCGACACCCAGAAAATTATAACTGGGGAGATCTCATGGAATGGCTCGAAGATGTGTGCATTAAGAGTGCCCAGGAAGTCTACGAGAAGAAGGGGCCGTCGTATTTTGAGTCTGAGGTGGTTGATTGATAGGAAAGCTCGGAAAATTCCGTGGGTCAGGCCAGCCCTCGTATAGAGCGTAGAAAAAATGTGGTAGACGTAGTGTCTTTGACCTCCCGAAATTTTCTGCATCTTGTATAGATTGTCCAGTGCTTTTTTGCGATTGATGAATTTTGTTTTTACTCTGACTGAGGCCACGAGGTATTCCGGCCCGATTCCCGAAGCAGGACGGAACCGGCAACGATTCCTTCCTTCCCTTCCTTCCCGACCATCATGATCAACCGTCGTTGTTGCTGCCTCCGCTCGTGAAATACTACTCCAGAACTGTTCACCTTCAATATTCAATCCTCAAGCTAGTAGAAGTTCGAGCTCATACTCATTTTTTCTTTTGCCTTCGAACTGGCGCGCTCAACCACTCGTATCCTCCACCAATCGTTGCGCAGGATGAAATCGCGTTTTGGACGAGAAGGCGCACCTCTGTACTTCATAAACACTAGAAGTGATACTGACGTCTTTTTTTCATTGGGTTTAGTGACTATATGCGCTGCCAGATCACGTGACGAGTCGTGATTTCGGGTGGAACGGCAACCTCGGCCACCAGGGCATTCCTTCATTACTGCCATGATGTATATGATGGTACTTCAATCCTCAAAGCTGGATGCATCGACTGAGCTTTGCATGAAATCGTCCCAAGAGAGCCGCCATCCAGCGATGCAGATGTACGAATAACGGTACACCCTTTGCAGTGATATGTTCTCGGTCTCCAATGTTGTAGCAAGAATGACTACACAAACTATCTTGCCCATGAAACGGGTGGAAGATCCGGATTCATCATTCTGTCTAGTTTCTCCCGGCATGTTTTCTTCGTTAATTGTAAAGCGTCGTTGTTCTGTGCGTTCGTATCTGTATCAACACTTATAGCTCGCAATGTCTCACTCACGAAAAAAATGCAGGGATATCTCACATCATATATTGAGTTGTACGGTCGCTACTAGTAGAGGCCTTGCTAGTGGATCGAAGACGAACAGTGACCATATGTCCTGGTGTGTTCTTACGGCTGGTTGATGGTTGCGTTGGAAGTTCTCATCATTTGGTGTAGCTTTTGTAGTGGCCTTCATGCCTACAGATCTTCAAGTGTCCAAATTCCATGCTGATCGGGATTTTGAGTTTCTTCGTTTTTCGGAAATTCTCCCGTTCCGAGACGTTGGACGGGCTTTCACTAATAATCTAGACACGTACACCCTGCGCCGGTGCCACCACCACCACCACCATGTCGACCTCTTCGAGCCAGAAGTACAAGGAACAGGATGAGTTACGCAGAATTGTATCTCAACATTGAGCGTAAAGCCCTGTCCCTGCACTACAACTTAGTTGCTTTTCTGGACACAATTTCAAATTCGCATCTGACCAGCCCTGACTTCGATTCATCGACGATCGTCCGCAAATTCCTATCAATCAAATACCGAGTAGTTGTGCGAAGTATTGGACGATATTCTGCTATTCATCCTTGAGAAATATACCTCGTCATGCTTGAAAATGTTCAAGGAAAACAAGACGGTTGTCATGGCATCGGTCATGTTCGCAGAAAAAACATTGTCGGCACATTCCGTCTATCTTATCCGGGAATACAATGACTTTGGACTCCTCGATATCGTCGTAGACAGACTCATCTGATCTCGTGTCCATCATAAGGGCGACGTTGATGTGACAGTCAAAGATCAGCGCTCTTCTTTTCTTTTCGTTATCATCCCCCCCTTTTCCACGAACGGCCACCATTCAAGTATTTGCCGATCATTTTGGCGCAGTTCTATTGTACTGGTATGGCCATTTGATTTGTTTTCATTCTCTTCCATTTACGGACTCTTATGTAGGGAATCAGGAATGTCAGTGGACGATGACTTGGAGGAGTCGCGCCGTGACATGTTAGCCGGTAACAGCAAGAAAGTTGACGATGTCGCCGGCTCTCAATCGAATGATGCCACCCAGCCACCACCTCCACCCGAGGCTGCGCCACCGCCTATATGTGAAGCAATCCGAATTTCCTCTGCCAAAAAGCGCGTCGTTCGTTGCATCTGGCCTCGAGATCCCAAAGGGCCTGTTATGGATACGCGCCAGCTACCTGGCGTCAAGGTTGCTGGAAACAAACAGCGAATCTGGGGCGCTACACTTTACGATTTCTATTGGGTACAGCCTATTCCTCAGTCTCCGGACATATTAACCAGGCTCGGCGGGAGTAGGCTGGCTGCGTGGGCGAAGGAAGTTGGAGAAGTTGAACACGCGAAGGAGGAGATCGAGTGCGCTGAAGCGGAGGAACATCCTCGAGAAGTTTTTCCGTGCGACGTAGGGCGACTTCTGGAGAACCGGGACCCAAGTATCTTTACCTCAAGACCATTAGACCACTTGGATGCTTTTTCCTACACGGAGAGTGACGAAGAGGTAGTTCTTCCCTTGCCTTTTGGGTTTTCGTTAATTTGTCAGTACAGACTCTTACTCCGGCGAAGTCTGAGCAGTACCCGGATAACAAAGCCTATACATTTCAACAGCGAATACCATTTCATCTTTTGCCAGAAAAGCTCATTGTCCACGATGACGGCGACACTCTTCGCGTTTCCAATGATGATCACCGCTTCAGCCACCGACCCCCAAAGAGAATTCACGTTTATCGACTCCATCTTTCTTCCCACGTGGAGGAAAAGACCGTCGCGCAGCGCGCATTGGTCCAGAAAGAGCACGCTGACGCCAATTCTGAGGGCGGCATGCTCTTCGTCCCTTCTTCTCTTGAGACCCCCGACCCCTCCCTGTCTTGTTGCGCGACCCACGATGCAGAAGCAATCTTCGCCAAGTTTTCCAAAGAACCATCGCCACCTCTTTCTACCCCAGAAGCGCACCTCTACCTTTCCTCCGAGCGCGTCATTGGACGAGGCCATCACTCCGCTGTGTACAGCGCAGAGTGGGAAGTCCCTCGTACGTGGCTACCCAGTTTCCGGCCGAGCGTCTGTGAACAATGTGTGGCCCGTGTGGTGCTGGAAAGGTTCAAGAACGACATGCCAGACGTGGAAGTGGACGAGACGGAATATATCGGGAAACAGATC
Source organism: Desarmillaria tabescens (assembly GCF_030435595.1). Taxonomy (NCBI): domain Eukaryota; kingdom Fungi; phylum Basidiomycota; class Agaricomycetes; order Agaricales; family Physalacriaceae; genus Desarmillaria; species Desarmillaria tabescens. Next base: position 847,498 of record NW_026848312.1, read on the forward strand.
TCGACATTTCTCATTGAGTCGGCAGCGGCGGGCCTCAAGCACGAGGGCACCAACAAGACGGAGATGGTGTATGAAGGGCGGATGCGAGAGATCGACGTCGATGTGCAGTGGCAGGGACCTGGAACGTATTGCGAGCATGAAAGGCGCCGTAGCAACAAGACGACGTTTCGGACGCTTGTTTCAGCGAAGCTCTCTATCAAGCACGATAAGCATCTCAAGCAGGAGGCCAAGAATTACCAGAAGTTCCCGGCACATTTTTTTCAGCATTGGAGTGGATACAATATTGTGCCGACGTTGCAAGATCCAACCCCCATTGGTGCCGTTGTTCCGCAGTTTTATGGGTATTACGTGCCGGAGAAGGGTGACGATGATGAGGGATATCTCAGTCCGATCTTGCTGATGGAAGACTGTGGGACGCCTATTGATATTGATACGTTGGATATTGATGATAGGTTTGGATGGCGTTCGCTATATCCGTTTCCCTTTTGCTGACTCGTGTTTTCGCAGGCAGGAATGTGCCTCATTGCTCTTCCGTTTCCACCGCGAAGGGTGGTTGCATGGGTCGGTGTATCCGAGGAACATCGTGGTGCAGCATGGAGACATCGAGGACTGGCCGGCGTATAGGAAGCATTCGGATCGGAGGTTCAGGCTGATTGACTTTGGGCGATCTGAGAAGGCCCAGAAGGGTGACCTGATGATAGAGTCATCGACGGTGCAGCAAATGCTGAAAGTGGGGGATTGTGAACGTGTTGGAAAATTGGGTAGGCCTCCGGGGTATGGGCTTCCTTTTTTGCCTTGGCCCTGGTCTAAACTTTCTTTGCGCTCGCAGCTATCGCTTCCGTCGGCATATGGATAGGTAGGTGACTCCGTTGGTAGTCTTGCACTGCAGCTTGACAAAGATCTCTTAGTTGCCAATAGATTTTGCAAAATGGCAGTAGACGAATGCCCCAAGGTTTGGTCATCATTCGTTGCATAAAAACCAGGTCAGCGATTTGCTGCCTGTGAGTTCCAAAGTCAACTCGTACACTTGCTTTGGACGAAATTGCATTGTCATAAGTAGAACAGAGGCAACCGCGTAATTTTGATGAAGGGTATCGATCCTCGGACATTCGTCAGGGAATTAGAGATAGAAATAAATGTTCTTGAACCATCATCATCCTTTCAGAGGCGCGGCAGCGAAGCATGGAGACGTTACTGGTACTTGTTTGTATCCTTTGGCTGTACTTGATGATGATGTTCTAGCAATCCGCGCGAGGAGGATCCGTATCAGTACTTCGTATTCTCGTTATTCATTCCCAAAATTCACGGATATTCTCAAAGATACTGCCCATCGTACACGACCATTTCATTCACAATCCACTTCCTTCTAAGCCCGGATACTTAACGCCGTAGTCGTTCGATGCTTCAACATATTGAACCGGGGTTTCAACAAGAAAATATGCGAAAATCCTGATTTCGAGGATGGAGTTGCAGCTCTGTGTCCAAGAGCTTGTGAATGGCAGCTTTTTGCAATAAAATCTGTTAAATCCTCCTACTGATACCATGATAGACGATGAGTCGCTCGGAAATGACCTAATATCCGCCCTAACGTTGTTCTTCCTGTTAATCTCCAGAATCCTGTCCCTGCTCATTATTATAACTAACCATCCTGGTTTTGCTCGGAACGTAACGGAAGGGTGATGCTATGCCTTGGCTGGGTGGAAAATCCAGCTATAAGCGATGAATCGATGGTTTTTTGTGATTCCGGAGAAGTCATTGAAAGGTCGGTGCGATATGAATTCATTGTCAAACTTCATGATAATGTTTGGAGCCAAGGAACGAAATAATTTCAATTTGAATTTCACATCGACGCGTCGACACGTCAATCACGTGAATCGGTTGCTTGGCTGTGTTTGCCTTCCTTCTTCCTTTTCTCTCGTGGACGATGTAACTGTTTGACAATCTCAGGTTTTCTCGCTGTTATTTGATGGCCTCTGTGCATGTATTTGGTCTGCTAGCATGTGCAATGTATACTTGGAATCCCTGGACAATATTCCGGGATCTCACAGGATCTCGTGCGGTCGCGTGAGATCTCGCGAGGCCCCACAGGATCTTGTGAGATTTCATGAGGTCGTCTGAGGTTGCCTCATGGGGAGGCGTCAATGGGCGTTCACAATGCCTACCCAGCTGACCGTGAGCATGACCGGCCAACATACACTCATTTCAGCGCTGTTTTCCTTGATACCCATTGTATAAATGCATTGTTTTGGTTTTTTTCTTGGCTAGTTTTCAATTATTTTCTTTATTTTTGGTTCTAAACTATTTTTGCACTGCCACCAATCCCAACTTCAACCATGACTACAGCTCAAATCGAGCGCGTCAATAGGTCTTGGTCAGAGCTTTGCCATTCGGTCAATCAGGTTCTTCAGGCTGGCAATGGCGACCCCCACCAAATTCAGCTGCAACTCAACGAGGTTGCTCTTTGGGAACAGTATTGGACAGAGGTCTGTCACAATAATTATCATCAGCACCTTATCCTTTGATTAATATTTGCATACCACAGGCCCAAGTCTACTTCTCAGATGACTACGTTGCGACCATCAATGCTGGACTTCTCATGATGAGGACTTCATTAACTTCGGAATTGTTCATCTCCAAGGATCCTCCGAAGCATGCTCCCCTCCTTCAGCCATGATCCAAGGTATACACAGGATGGAGAGGACGTCCACCTGCCGATATAAATCCTACCATTTTGGGGGTGCTCACGGAGAGCCATCACTCTTCCCCTCGCATCGCTGATCTCTTTGACGTTTGTCCCTGCACTGTCAGCCATCATCAGCAAAGGAATGGTCTCAGAGAGCCCAGAAATGTGCCCTTCCAAACCCTCATTGATGAACATGGTCAAGAATACACAATCCACACCCCTATGAGAATGCAAATGGCTGACCTGTCTGACGAGGAGCTGGATAAAGAGGTTGAAGAGATCCTTCAACATTGTCCTGGCTATGGGCGTCAGCAAATCAAGTCGGCATTGAGTAGGCTAGGTCATCGTGTCTCTCGACAACGTGTCGAAGCCTCAAGGAAACGTGTCCAAGGCCCGCCACCGAAATTTGGCAGGCAACCCACAGCCAGGACCAACTACAGTGTCCCTGGCGCCAACTCCATGTGGCACCACGATGGAAATCACTGTCCGTTTTCACCCATGGTCACTTTTATCATCTACTAATCATCGAGTTCTAGGCCTGATTCGGTGGAAAATTGTCCTCCACATATTTGTTGATGGAAAAACATGTGTCGTGGTCAACATCAGAGCAAGCAACTCCAACTGACCATATGTTGTCCTCATGGTTTTCATTGATGCAACACTTGTCTGGGGGGTTCCCATACGCTTACGTGGTGACCACGGTGTGGAAAACCTGTATGCGGCTCAGTGGATGGAGAATTATCGAGGAGTACTGAGCAACCCATACATTTGGGGCCAGTGAGTGGATTCAGTAGCTTGAGATTGTCCTGTATTAATAATGAGTACCATAGCTCAGTTCATAATACGAGAGGAGAGCGAATGTGGGTGGAGACTTCCAGAAGTTGGGCCGATCGCTGGCACGAATTCTTCACAGAGCTCGAGGCTAGCTATGGTCTGGACCACGAAAATTCGGCACATATCTGGTTGGTCCTTCACCTGTTTCTTGCCGATATAGACGAGGCTGCCTGCCAGTGGGCAGATGAATGGAATAATCACAAGATTCCATTGCAGGGTAAGTGATCCGAGATGCCTAACAATATGTGGTTGGAAAGTCAGCTCATGGATGGCTTTCGTGGCCTCGAGCACATCACACTAACAGACCCCCTAGTTGTGGATCCACTTGCAGCCATCCCTAACATGGGTGTCAACCAGGAGATCCTTACCCTACTACAACAGCGTCATCAGGCTCTTACCCCCGATGTGCTAGCTCACCTTCAGGATGGCCATGAGGACGCATCACTACCTGTCAATCGTGAGTTGTCTTCTTCAACCGGCTGAGCAGACATTCATGTTACAGTGCCTACCCAATCTTTGGCATATGTGCCTTGCGAGGCCCCTGCCTGCCCCCTCAGCCCTGTGGAGGTTGATGTTCTAAACCAAACTATGGCTACCAGTCTAGGAATGGCAAGCAATACATGGGAGGCCCGTCGAGTGCACTGGATCCATGGCTTAGAGACTCTGAATGCCATATTGGCCCACCGTCGGGGATGAGGTCAATTCTCAGTGTTGTAATGTGACAGACTCACTGGTGTGACATGTAACACCTCTATGGAGGTGATGTTTATGTAATCTAGTCAGCCAATTTGAGAACTGCCATGTTAGAATATCATTCCTATAGATTGTGATGTGACAGACTGGAAGGTGTGACCATTTGCCCAACAAACCGGTTCTTCTGTTCTACTATACGAAGGCGAAGCCATCAAGGCAATAATAACTCTGCTTCATCTAACAGACCATCATGCATGGTTCCTGCACTCGCCAATTCGATGGCTGTGAGCAATTCTGCATGGAGCCAGTTGTGGCTCAGCTGGAACTCATACGTATCCTCATCAGCATCGGTCATGACTGCCATCGCCTCCAGGATATTGGAAAGTTCAAAATCCACGTTGATAATGCATCCTCCAGAGTGGGAATTCATTGGCGGCAGGAAAGCCACCCTTCCTACATTCAGCGGCTGGATATCATGGTTAGATGGCAGACACTGGATGCCAGATTATGCCCACATACCAAGGGTGTCACCCAAATTTTGCAGAAGAACTGGGGTCCACAGTATTAGTCAAAGTCGGACTCAAGGATGGTGCTGCGTACCTGTATACGAGAGGATGTGTCTGGTGTAACGTGAGGAAATGCTGCCACATACAGCATCTCGTAATGCAAGGAGGTCCATTCAAGCATGGAAACTCCAGGCCCATAGAGGACAGCAGAGTTCCAGTTGATGTGTGTATGCCCCATCCGCAGCACATAAGTCTTCAACAAATTTTGAAGCCCCTCCAAAACAGTGTGATACCTTGTGGAGTCTTCTACAGGATGGCTGGGATGAAGAAGAACTACAAAGTTCAGAATGATGTCGACTTCAATCGTTGGGATCCCTTTAAAGCGACCAATAGCACTGCGGGATCCAGTCAGAATGTTCAAACTGGCACCGAAAGACAACATACCACGTAAATTGCCTTCCTTGTTGTTGGGTCAGATCAATGACAGCTTGCATACTGGGAAGCATTATTCCTTGTGGAAGGAAAAGAGAGGTTCACCCCGATAAGAACCAGCCTCTGTGCCTGATCTCTGTAACGGCTGTTGCCCACCAGATAAAATAACCATAATTTGAATATGTATTTGAGACTAAATACTAGTTTTTGGGCAGTACATTCTTAAAAAGTAATTCAGCATGTGAAAGAGAGAGGGGTTGTTTGACATGAAAGAGCTCTTCCTCTGTCAATGGGTTCATTGTCAAAGTATCTGCCTGAGATGGCAGACCTTGCCAGGTGGCAATCATTTCCAACATCTCCCACCGCTGCCAGTCCTGTGGCTTGACCTCCTCACCAAAATCATAGGCACTGAGATAGTGTCTGAGTGACTGTACTTTTTTCCAAAAGCTGAAGTAGTGCTCGAATGTCTTTTGGGAACGTTCAAAGATTTCAACCTTGTGTAAACTAGTCCGGCTTTTCAACCATGCTAGCACACCCAGAAGGCTGCCCCACTTTCCCATGTGCAAGGCTTTCTTGTTGCTGCCAATCTGTTCTGTGATCGCCATGAGAATCGTCACCCCCAAATACACCCGGAATGGCTCGTTGTACTCTGGGTCAAATAGACTCTGCACCAGTTGGATCGTCCCTAGAAAACACTTGTCCCAGGTTTGCCATTCTTTTGCTTCAGCAGGAGCTTCCACAGTCCCTGCTTCTAATGACATTGGCGCTCTGTGTATATATACGACATGAAGCTCATCTTGTGAAAGCCCGGTCTCTACGAGTATCCTTGCTGTGTCAGGACACATTTGGCACTTGAGCAGGGGAGTCCTGTATAGTGAAGTGCCCTCCTCGAGGACCTTGTCCAAGAGGCCAATCTCCCTGAATGACAAATCCTCCCCACCACCTTCATGAAGACACAAGGGTCGCGTGGAGGTTGACACTGTCCAACCGGTATGATCCAGCCCTTGGAGAGCATGTCCAGTCCTTCCTCCCCCTCTCAACAACGCACTAAGGGCTTTGCCTGCAACATAGGGAATCAGTATGACAAGGCCCAAAGACATGTCGAAGTCGCCTTACCCACGAATCCCTCCAGCATGCCTATGTTATACTCCACTTGGGCATGTTCAGATCCTTCGGAGTTTTCCATACAAATAAACAGGTTGATTGGACACCTGCAATCGGGTTCAGAAGTGCATGAAGCAAAGGCACAACAGTCGGACCTTAAGATTGGCACTGGGTTCCCCTGTTCAGGATTGTCCTCTACATGCAAGCGCTCATTGGCGCCCACATGGCCACCGGCCCCCTCCCGACGTGGCAAGGAATCTCCTGTATTCATTTTGGTAAATGATGGGAGCTCGCATCATTAAGACATGGGATACTTGCCCGTCCCTTCATCTTCAGGTTCCTCACCTCCCCCGGGACGAAGCTATTCCCAGTTCCATTGTTGAGCAGCCAGGCGGCTGGCTGGGAGCGGGTTCGGACCTATCCAAGTATTCATGAATGCAGCAAATGCAGGCCAACAATATTTGCACTCACCATTCTGGGCAGCTTCCACCTCTCCATCGGACAGCGGATATGCATCCGGCTTGGGCTCATCAAGATCATCTGACAAATGAGTGTATCAGGATGGGTCTGATGGCCACTGCTCAAGTACGAACAGTCATTCAAGTTCGTGCCAGACATGAAACCATCATTGTCCTTCTGATCGGGTGATTGAGAACGTCCACAGGCATGGTCCCCCTGGTTTGGGTGTTCATCATGGCTGAGGTCATGAGGGTCTCCGCTTTCTGTCAGGTGCATCAGAGATACTCATCGAACAGGAAGGAGCTGCCATGCCTCTCTCTGCCGGATGTTCCGAACCCTGGCCATCCCCCGAGCTGGGTTCATCTCCATGACCGGTGAATCTCACATGAAACCAGTCTGATAAACTCGTTAAGGACTGTCCATTCCCAGAGTTTGTTCCACCACTGTGACCGAACCTTGCACGGTACAGGTCCGATAAAGTGGTTAAAGTAGCATTGGATTGCAGACCTTGTCAGGGAACGTCAGTTTGGGCAGGACCATGTTACGTTCGCCATACCAGTTTCGCCCCGGAGTGGCATTTCGTCCTGGGCGTCAATCAGTCCTTCACCTTGTGCAGCGTCCCTCCAGTTCCTATTCCTCAAGCACGGGCTGCCCTCAATGATTATGGGTGAGGGTGCCCGAGGAACTAAAGGCAGATCACCTATGGTCTAATCAATATATGTGCAGCTGAGCATAATGAGCCACACACCCGGTTGTCTCCTATGCACAGGCAGCTGCGTTTGATGCCCAGATCGGGTAGCATAGTTAAGGGCAGATGGGACATAGTCCGTGTCTTCACTGGAGACCATTGAACGTGAGAAGGAAAGAAAATAGGCCGTACAGGAGCTCTGCAGATGGCTTTTTCCAATGGCGGAACCGTATCGCCACCACAAGTCACAACTGTATGGTCTGTCACAGATGTGTGACTTTGGTCATGGGAATCATTCTAATTACAAGGGTATTCTCTCACGGTCCCTGGATAACATCTGTGCTAGAAAGTATAGAATGTCCAATCTGTAACTGTTCGCAAACCCAACAGAAGCCAAGATTTCATTGCACGATGACAGAGGAACACCATAGTGCATTAAATGCCAGGCGAAGGCAATGGTGTAAACACCGCAACTGATAGAATCATGCTGTTGAGGGACTCCCTGTCCATGATGAGCTATGGTAGTACATCTCTTCTTAATGAAAGTGAGACTGACCTTCGCTATCTCGAAATGGAATGTATCATCAGGATTGGGAACGACCAACTTCAAAGATGACCAAAAGCTCTGTGGGGTGGTCTGACGTCAGTTGAAAAAGTGGACTAGGAAAGTTAGGGGCTTATGCTATAGATGGCTTTAAGAACATATTCATCTGTATTCAAACTATTGTAGCAAGTCACATTCCGGGTCTCGAAATCTAAGTGGAAAAGCACCCAGTGCCTGTCATGGTGGACTGGGAGAGCAAAGTTCTGCTTGCTTAATTCCGTATGTTCCTGAACACTCGTGATAATCATGTTATGAAGTAATGTCTGCTCCTACTTTCAACAATGCCTTCAATCCCCATGGTGCTGCTTTCTTCGAAGTGACGACCAGGGAGTCTGCCATTCCCCAAGATGGATACTCTTGGCACAAGAGACGCAGAGTGACATTGACTATGTCATCGTTGAGCCATGACCCTTTCACCTTGAGCAACTGCCTCAGGCTATCCACGCTCAGCATGGGTCTGGCACTGAGGAAGTGCCATCCTGTGGTGGGGTTGTTGTCAATGACATTACATACACACTAAACAACCATAAGCATTGAAACAATGGAAACTAAAGTCTCAGTCATGAACCTTGTACAAATCACTTGGCTCCGTGACGCCGTGGACATCAGGTAGGAGGGGGCAAACAGGGTTATGATCTGCCATGTATGCCTGCAAGGCCTCTTTGATATGGTCTTGCCACTGTGCCACCGCTTCCAAAGACTTGGGTTCTGGATCCGCTTCCAGGTCCGGTTCCAGCTCGCTCAGATCGAGGACATCCTGAGCACTCCAATCGAGGACATTGTTGTTGTCGGATAAGCCTGGTGTTGATGCTCCTTTCGAGTGGAACTGGTCCGCCGCGTCGACTATATTTTTGACCAAGTCGGGTGGCAAGGGATGTCCCATCAATCTGGCAAGACTTTGACTGGTCGATTCAATAAGATCTTTCAGATCTGGAATGTTTGCTATCATGTTGCTCTTGTGCTGTTTCAAGTCCAGTGATTCCTCTGGGTCCTCATCTTCCAACCCTTGCTTTAGAGGTACTGGCAGCACAGGAAAAGAGCTTGGCGACAGAAGCTCCAGCTTCATATCAACCGTGGTTAGAGGTGAAGACTCCGCTTCTAGCGACGGGGCTGGCGGAATTGCATTCTGCTCATGACCAGGTTCGTCTTGGAGAGCAAGTTCCTGAAACACTGATGCGTGCAAGTCTTCAGTGTGCATATCATGATCTCCAGCAGTGGCATCAGGAACGGGCTCGGTCCACTTCTCTGGAGCATTCCGCGATCGAAGAAGCTCTTGTTCCTCTTCAAATGCTGCCCATTCCTTGTCAAAAAGTGCTCTGGGGGACAAGGAATCCCGAGACTCTTCAACTAATTCCATCTCTACATCGTCCACTCGCGTCACTTCAGCACCAGCGGGCGCCTCATGATCCCACTCCTCCTTGTCAATGTCTGTGATGCTTTGCATGAGCATGCCCCTTGATACATCATCTTCATTGGAACTTTCAGGTAGGTCATCATCCGATTCATCGGTACCAATGTCGTCTTTGTCATGGATGACCAGCCGCTTCAAAGTGTCATGCTCATCGTCAGAACCATCATTGTCACTTTCATTGCTGCTTCCAAGTGAGGATGCATGTAGCTTCCTCTTACCTGCAGCTCTCTCATTGGATAGATCCTCCTCATCACTGACAACATTTCCAAGTGCTTCGTCGTCCAATTCGTCAGTGTCGTCGCTGCTTCCTGATGAAGGCTCTCGTCCCTTACTCTGGCTCAAGGCTTTCCTCCCTCGTGGACTGGCGGGGAGGAGAGGTTGACGACACGGAGAAGGAATGGCTTTGTCATCTTCAGACAATTCACTTAGGGATGAGAGATTGGACACAGGGGCAGATTGCCGGGTGAGTTCTGCATAAGTAAGTATGTCTATTTCTTCGGGGATCTCTGGAAGGTATATTAGTGGACGTCTCCCAGATCCATCCCACCCACTCACTGTTTACCACAACTACATCAAAGGACGGTTCCCAAAAGAGATGTGCTTCCTGTGGTCAATTGGCATTTCTGAGTTCTCGATGTAGTTTGTGGCTGAACATTTCATCGAAGGCCGTCAAGACATCAGCTTTGAACCACTGTCAGTTCAGTCTTTCTTCAGCCTCCACAGCTTCATACAACTTGCTTCCTTTCAGAGAGTTATGATAATCGAGCAATGCCAGTCCGAATTGCAATGCAGATAACTTGAAGGCCACATGGACTTCATACACCCAATTAGTTTCGCTCAGACCAGTGAGTACCAGTTGCTCGTTTGCCCAGGACACAATTTCCCAGTACTGGGCAATGGCGAAACAGAGATCATTCCAGTACTGATCTTGTCGACTGGAGAGCACGTTGTTACGATTTATTCATTTCTTTCCCTTTTTCTTCATCTTATTCAGACTGATTACGTGTATGCGATCATAACGGACAGTTTCTCACAGTACTATTATTAGCTTACCAACGTGTATTTAAGTAGAGCCTCAGCTGGGTTAAACCCCAGCTTCGGCTAAGGTTTAATCTACCCAACTCGAACTCCGTCCTTCATGACTATCTGTCTGCCATCGACTTTGACATCGCCTTTGACTTACTAGAGTATCATCCACCGAAGTGCGAGTGGTGATCCTAGTTCGATCTAAGTCGGTTATTAGTTGGTTGTCAACATTTAGCCGAAGCTCGTCCTCGTTGCCCAACGACTCACCGTTGCCCAACATTTATGTGCTCATCATTATACTCCTGGTAGCCGACTGGATCCTTTCACTCGTACTACCTGATCCTATCCTTACTGTCATCCTTATAGTCCTCGTGACTATCCTCTTTGTCCTAGCAACCATCCCAGCACCCCTACTAGCAGCCTTGCTGGTAACGGCCTATATTGGTTTGCTACGAATATAAAAGAGAAAAACGAACCCCTTCACCACCCTTTTCCGACTCGTATCGGTGCTGACAGTTGTACTGTTGACATTGACGAAGCACTTCCGAAACCAGTGAAATCCTGTTGATGAACGGTTCCAACTACGAAACCGACCTCAGCTTGATTATCACCATCCTCGTCGCACTCCTCATCCTCGCCATTTATCAGCTCGTGTATGAACTGTTGCATGGTTAATTATAACCGTCCAACTATACGAAGGATAGACCCACTCACGGATGCCCTGGTCCGACGCCATTCCCGCCGTCTTCGCGACTTTTTTACTCTTTTTCTTGTCCATTATTTTGTACCGACTACACCGCTGTTTTCGACAACAGAGGCGAGTTCGCGCCCAACTCCCATTCCATTATGTTCCCAGCACTCCCACCTACCCACCGCCCGTAATTCACATTCCAGCGGCGTCCCAACAGACCCTACAAAATGTCAAACCCAACGTCTCCGGGGGACCTGGAGAATCCCTCTACGGATCGTCGCGACCCAGCTCGCAATACTCAGAGTCGAGCACCGACTCCTACAGAAGTGCTACCGCAGAATCTGTCGATTCAGTCGACATCACAGATACCAGGGGCATGCTACTCGACAGAGGAGACTCACCCCTACCAGGCCTCTTCGATCAGTCTCCAGTCGAAGGGGAGTCAAGCTCCGTTGGAAACCGAGGACAAGGCACCAGGCATGTGGTCACGGGCGAAGAAAGCCCTGATACCGAGTTCGAAGGGGATGAACTCACCGAGCTCGAAAGGATCCGACTCGAAGACCTCCTCAGCGACCTCTACCCGAATGAAGAGGAAGATGCAACCTATACTGGAGACAGCTGGAGCGGGCGTTCCTCCACCAAGTGGACGGACGCTGACTGGGGAAGCGAGAGAAGGAGGTACGAGAAGCGAGGAAGAGAAAACTTCAGTGAGGATTTCGGAGAGCTTGCCCTTAGGGCCTCCGCCACGACTACCGCCCGTTCAGATGGGGCAGGACCCCCTCTTCCTCCTGGACCGGCAGAAAGAGGTGCCCCAATCGGCTGGCACCCCAGCACCAGCTGGGTCTATCCCGACCCAGGAGAAGAGGCTCCTGTGGCTCGAGTCCCGTCCCCGTGGAGCATCCTTGTCCCCGAGCGCCCCGAGGCCCCAACGCCCGTTACCGCCCTCACCAGGCCTGAACCGGCAGATCAGCAGTTCTGGTCAGAGTTCCTGGATTACAACCCCGAGGAACTTGACACAGTTGCCGGAGCCGGGGACCTCACCGCCGTCACCCCTTTTACCCCGTCAGTCGCGGGTCGAGCATTCGCCGACCCCGTCCCTAGCAACCAGCGTCCATGGACGCTTCTCTACCACATGCTCGTCGAGTCACTCGACCTCCCTCAAAATGCCCGGCAGTCCCCAGAAATCGAGGCCAGAATGGACTGAGCAAGAGCGGCAGACACACGCACTCGACGTGCCGAAATCGCTGCCCTCATCGGACCCAACGCCTTCTGGGATCTTCCCGTCGAACCCGATGCCACCCGCGCCGAGATCGAGAACAGGCAGCAGGCCACCGCCCTTCGATATTCCGGTCTCATTGAACGAGCCGGAATGGACCTCGAGGCCCGACAGAGAGCCTGACAGGCCTACGAGTCAGAGATCAGCGACCCCGACTCCGATATCGGGCGATGGAAGAGAAACAAGAAAATTGACAGACTCACCAGAGAGAGGAAGGAGGCCAAGGATGCCGAGTCGGCCACCAAACAGCGCCCTCGAGGTTGAGGTGATGAAGGCGGTCCGGATGGTCCTCGTTGACCCCATGGCCCCGGTGCCAACAATCTTTAGTATTTTGCCATGGCATGGACTATATGAAATCATGATGGAGGACATGGAGCGAGACTCCCAGTGGCTCCTCACGGAGGCGGGAGAAGACTATCGACACGCAAAAACCATGGGGGACGTCTACCTCATGAAGAACATCTTAGAAGTGGAAACCTGGCATAGGGCGGCCATAGTGTGGAACCAGGTACACCCTGACAACGTGCAACCAGGATGCGAGCCATACCGTCGACCCCAACCAATGCCAAACCTGCTCGAGACCGAAGGGTTCTGGGCGGGTGCAGGGCCCAACGACCCGGAAGAAGGATGGGACGATCCTGGCGCCGGGATGTCCAAAGGAAAGGAGTCGACTGTACCAAAACGGCCGCCGCTGATTCCACCACCGCCCAAGTACCCAGAGGGATACCCCCTGCCGGGTAATAACCATCACTTACGCTCCCTGTCGCGACCACCAAATGCACCGATCCCTCCAGTGCTGCCATCACCCCCGGATCCGATTCCCCCATGGCAGCTGGCCCCGGGAGCGATAAACAACCCCTGGAACGACGTCAAACCCAAGTTGGTTACGCAGCCCAAATACTTCTTCGGGGTATCATCGGACATTACCTGCTTCCTCCACCATTGCGAAGTTTATTTTGCCGTATTCCCGATGTATTACACCATGAACGCGGAAGGGCAAAATCCTTACCGGATTACCTTCGCCCAAGGGTACTTACGCGGGGAAGCCCAACAATGGTGGGTCGAGCAATACTATCGCTACCGGACGCCGCAAGGGCATTGGAGATTCCCCACATGGGACGAGTTCTCCCATGACCTGACGGTGCAGTTCCGCGAGGTGGCTGAATTGACGATCTGGAAGTCCGAATGGAAGAAGGTACGGCAAGCGGACTGCAAGTCCGCAATCGAGTTCTTCGCAAAATTCGAACAACTGGCTCACAAGTGCAAGGAATTCGGAGATGAGAAGCAGATGTTCGAGACCGTTGAAGCGGCGATTAGGCCGACGGTGTGCAAAACGGTTATGCATGGGGACAACGAGCGCCCCACAACCTACGCGCAATGGAAGGCGCGAGTCCTAAGGATCGACGCCAATTATCGTTACGATGTGGCCCAGGGCCTCGCCGGTAAGCCCTCCTCGAACCAGAGTGGTTCGGGTCGAGGCAATCAATCGAAGGGTGGAAGCCAAGGTTCTAGTGGCGATAAGAAGGACGCCACAGGCACTACATACGGCGGAGCAGGTCAACCGATGGAGATCGACAAGCTACGATCTGACAAGCGCTGCTTCAAGTGTGGGAACACCGGGTGGAGCCCGAAGCATAAATGCCCTGACGACAAATCAAAGTGGCTCCCCGTCAAACTCCCACCTCGCAAAAAACCCAACGTCCAGCACCTACGCCAGTTACTCGCCGAGGCCGAAAAGGAGGAATTAGGAAAGGACACAAAGGTCGAGGAGGTTAAAGAGGAGAAGTTGTCAAAAGATGAGCCGGCGTCGAAATAAGCGATTCGACGGCGTCGGCTAAGGACTTAGTTTCTTCTGGTGCGCATTCCTGTAATAATAGTCGGACTTATACTATGTATGTAGGTACCCCGTATGAACAATATACCAATTCTTTTGCCGCGTTAACCGTTGAAGAAACTAAGAATGAAGAATCGCAGCCTGCCCATGGCATAGGAGGGGATTTCCGCCGTCCTATGCAGTCAGCAGTGGACAATGAACCCCTAGGGGCCGGTCCACCTCAGACACCCCCGCCTGACCGAATGGGGAAAGTTCTGGAGAACCCAGCGAGCGCCTCAGATCAGGACAAGATGGACGCCAGACGTGGTGGTCGTCGCCCCGGCAGGGAGAATCGGCCGACAACTCTGACAGGAGGGCCTTCAGCCCCAGTTGTCCCTCCCATCAGTGGCAAAAAAGCAGCTGAGGCAAGGAATCCAGGGGACCACCTATATTTAGTAGTGGCCTCATCCGCAAACGATGTCGACACCCTGGATGAGCCAATATGTGTGCGTTTGCCTCGAGTTTCCGAGAGTACCGCCGGCGTTAGGAATGAGGATAAGTACCGGATAACCATGGAGGTTACAACGCCGTGCACAAGCGCCCTTGGCCAGGGCCGAACACAGGGCAGTGAGCCCTCCTCCACTGCTTCAACGGAAGGTGCCCAAGTGCCGCTGAGGGGCCCTCTTCGGCCCGGTGACCAAATGCCGCCTCGAAGCAAGCCTTCGGCCGTTTCATTAGAAGAAGTAGAAGACGAAGAAGCCCACCTTCGGTCCGACATACCTGTCACGACACCTAAGGGGAAGTCTCTCATGACCCCTGAACCCGAACTGACGCCCGAGATCCAACGAGCAGTAGTGGATACGTACTACGAACCCTTCGGGACACACTGGACTCGTAGGGCGCTACAGCTAGCTAAAAATGAGGCGGCCACCTTCTCCACTCTTAAACGATGGATTCACCCCCGTCGGGCAGGGGAGGTAACGGTTGAGTTATGGGAGGCACTCAAAGAGCAGCCGGAGACTGCCCAAGAGGCTAGAGACAAGTGGGAGTGGATGGAGGATCTTAAGAAGTCGCCCATGTACATACGAGGGAGGAAGGGGCGTAACGTATCAATCAACGTGCAATTGGAGACTCTAGATACCCGAGAGGTGCATGCCGTGAAAGCGTTAGTGGATAGTGGCACCACTGGTAGTTCTATAGATCACTCCTGGGCACGAGACCATGCCATCAATCTCAAAAAGGCGGCTCGACCTGTTCCGGTCTATAATGCCGACGGCACTAGGAACAAGGGCGGGGACATAACCGAGTACGCCAAGGTACGCCTCCGAATAGGGGACCACGTGGAGTGGATCGAACTAGCGGTAGTAGATCTGGGGACCACGCCCCTCTTCCTAGGGCATGACTGGCTCCAGAGGCACAACCCGCTAATTGACTGGGATACCGGAGCCGTCACCCTCGCTCGTTGCACCTGTAGAAAAATCCCATTCTCGTTACCGGACACGGACCCTACGTCCCAATGGGACGAATATGAGGAAGGAGACACCATCCTGGTGATTGACTTTGAGGAGGCCTTCCATCTAAGGGCTATGGGAACAAGAGCTAATGAATTGGCTGCCAAAGCCAACGCCCATAAAGCCACGAAGTCCTTCGAGGAAATAGTACCCCAGGAGTACCGAGATTTTGAGGACGTTTTTGCTAAGGAAAACTTCGATGAATTACCTCCATGAAAGCCGTGGGACCATGCCATTGAGTTGGTCCCTAATGCTAACGCCAATCTGGACTGCAAAGTCTATCCCCTCAACCCTGCCGAACAGGAGGAGCTGGATAAGTTTTTGGACGAGAACTTACACACCGGACGCATCCAGGCATCTAAATCACCCATGGCATCACCGTTTTTCTTTGTCAAGAAGAAAGACGGAAAGCTTCGACCGGTCCAGGATTACCGGAAACTTAACGAGATGACCATCAAAAACCGGTATCCACTCCCGCTCATTGGGGAGCTAATGGATAGGTTAAAGAAAGCCAAATATTTCACTAAGCTGGATGTGCGGTGGGGATACAATAATGTTAGAATAAAACAGGGGGACGAGTGGAAGGCCACCTTTCGAACTAATCGCGGCCTCTACGAACCCCTAGTTATGTTCTTCGGACTTACCAATTCCCCCGCCACCTTCCAATGGATGATGAACGACATCTTCAAAGACCTCATCACTGCCGGGGAAGTGTCGGTCTACCTAGACGACATACTTATCGCATCCAAGGATCGAGAGGACCACAAGCGTATTGTACGTAAGGTACTCAAAATACTACGCGATAATAAACTGTTCCTGAAGGCGGAGAAGTGCGAATTCGAAGTGGAGGAAACCGAATATCTAGGCATTCTCATCAGCGAAGGGAGAATTTGTATGGACCCCGTAAAGATTGCCAGCCTGCTGGACTGGCCCGTCCCGTCCAAGAAATAGGAGCTACAATCGTTCCTGGGCTTCTGCAATTTTTACCGACGGTTTATTCGCGATTATAGCAAGCATGTCAGACCCCTCACTATGCTCACGGGAAAGGTGGACTGGAGATGGGGAGAAGCTCAGCAGGGGGCATTCGAGAAGCTTAAAGAGTTATTTCATGAGGACGTAGTCTTAACGATACCACTCGATGAAGGGAAGTTCCGGGTGGAGGCAGACTCCAGCGAGGGAGCCGTTGGCACAGTGCTATCCCAATGGCAAAAGGAAAAGTGGCAACCGGTGGCCTTCCTCTCGAAGGCCCTGTCCGTAACCGAACGCAATTATGAAATCTACGATAAGGAACTCCTCGCCATAATGATCGCCTTGGAAGAATGGCGCCAGTATCTCATGGGGGCGCAGGAGGATTTCGAGATCTGGACGGATCACTCCAATCTCCAATACTTCCGCAAGCCCCAAAAACTCAATCGACGACAAGCTAGGTGGGTAACGGAATTGGCTGAATACCAGTTCACGTTGCATCACAAACCGGGGGCTCAAAACCGCAAAGCGGATCTTCTATCCAGATGAGCTGACCACAATCAAGGCAAGGAGGATAACAGAGACGTAGTGGTCTTGAAGGCCGAGCATTTTAGAGCTCTCGCGATGCCGACACTGGAGGAGCTACATGAGGAAATCAAACTGGCCACCCATAATCCCCGTAAATGGGACAGGGGGATTTCTGACTCCCTCAACCACGAGAAGGGGGTATCCCGAGACCAAGGCTTACTATGGTATGACGGGCGAATCTACATCCCTGCGGACCAGGGATTACGAGGCAAAATCATCGCTCTCCGTCATGACCACGTAACCGCCGGTCACCCTGGGGTAGAAAAGACGAAAGAGCTCATTTTACGAGACTACTGGTGGCCTCGGATGCGGCAAGAAGTGGAAGCGTACGTAAAGGGGTGTGAAGTGTGCCAACGAACCAAGGCCGACCATCGTCCCAAGAAAGCACCGCTCCACCCGAACGAAATACCGGATCGCCCTTGGACCCATATATCAGTCGACATGATCACCAAACTCCCTAACTCGAAGGGGTTCGACTCTATTCTAGTGATCGTCAACAGATTCTCCAAGACCATCATTCCTATTGCGTGCACAGAAGAGCTCACCTCGTTGGGATTTGCCAAGATATTGAGAGATCATGTCTACGTACCCTACGGAGTGTTGCCGGAAAAGGTTATCTCAGACTGGGGCACTGTTTTCGTCTCGAAATTCATGAAAGAGTTCTATGCCCTCATTCAGGTCACCGGAAATCCTTCGACGGCCTACCACCCTCAGACGGACGGACAGACAGAGAGGGTCAACCAAGAAATTGAGAAGTACCTCAAAATGTTCGTCAACTACCGCCAGGACGATTGGAGCGAGTGGCTACCGCTCGCCGCCTTTACTCACAACAATCGGAAACACTCAGCCATGGGCTTCTCGCCATACCAGCCTGGTCTGCTAGATTTCTGTTTGAAAGGTGTTAGTTGACAGTTAATTGTGATACATCAGGAGTGTCAGTTTACATCCAGCCCATATACAGTAATTCCATCAGGATGACAAAGTGGCTTAGTAAGCTTCCCAATCTGTGTCAATGATGGCATCATTAGAAAAGAGGGCAATTCCGGGAATTGAACCCGGGACCTCAAAAATAAATCCAATAATGTCACATGACTTTCCCGAGCAGACATACTAACCACTACACCACACTGGCATTATATATATATCTTTTCATATCTATATATACCCTCCCTCCCTTAACATTTATGACCTCATATTGATGCCCTCCCTTTGCTCCGCTCTGGTGCGCTCTTTTGCCTTTTTAGGCTCCCCAAATCAGCCCATCAATTTTGGCTGGATCCAGTGGCAGTGCCGCATTTTTAATACCCAAAATAGGGGCTATTTTCCGGTCAAAACAGCTATTTGGGCTATTCTCAGGCTACTGGCTGGGCCAGGGGATGGCACTATAATCTGTATATACATAAACAACATAAAACAGAGCCCTCTAATGATACATAGGAGCCCTGGATAGTGGGATAAAAGGGTAATATAATGAAAATCACATAAATATTCGCTTTTGGGGGCTGCTGCATGCATTGGATCGGCTGGAGGACTTCACCAATCGATTCCCTGACCTTGAAAACACCCAAACGACCCCTCCACAGTACTTTTGGCACACTTTATTCCTGGAGATAAACGAAAATATTCGCTTTTTAGGGTGCAGCATGGTCCAGATCGCTTTGAAAACATTACCAGTCGATTCCTATGCTATAAAAACCCTAGAATACATCCTCCTTCGTAATATAGGTCCAGTATAATACAGTATAAAAGGGGGTATTAGGGGGCATACATCGCTTATTTTGTTTTTCGCACTTCGGATGGCCTGGGGAGCATCACCAATGGATTCCCTGATATTAAAAACCCCAAAACGACTCCAGCCTTCATTTATAGGGTCTCAGAAACAACAGAAATAATGATATTACAGTTTAGGGGGAGCACATATAATAAATCCTGTTTCTGGGCTTCGGACCACTTCGGAGTTTTTTCCATTATGTTTCCTGACCTGAATAACACTCAAATGACCCCACAGGACAAAGGAAACCGTCAGAAATACGTGACAAAAAGAGTAATAGGGGGATGGAGGAGACATACCTTATTTTTCACATTTCTAATAGTTAGGGAGGGTATTCTTGTTATATAACAGACTGTATATATTGTACAATGGTGTGTACGAAGCCCCATGGATATCTGAAATGTATTGAATGAGATATGAGCAGATCATTCTGTAAAACAGGAGGAGCACATCCCATATTTCCATGTTCTGCTCATTCTATGGCCTGGGGACTATCAGAATCGGATTCCTTGACCCAAAAAACAGTAGAGGCACTTATCATCCGTAGGAGCCATTTTACCCAGATAACACGTACAGCCATATGTAGCTACAGGACAATATAAGTGACAAATGAGAGAACATCTTGTATTTCGGAGTTTGAACATCTGAATACCATGGATGATAGGTGGCCCTACTGTTTTTTGGGTCAAGGAATCCGATTCTGATAGTCCCCAGGCCATAGAATGAGCAGAACATGGAAATATGGGATGTGCTCCTCCTGTTTTACAGAATGATCTGCTCATATCTCATTCAATACATTTCAGATATCCATGGGGCTTCGTACACACCATTGTACAATATATACAGTCTGTTATATAACAAGAATACCCTCCCTAACTATTAGAAATGTGAAAAATAAGGTATGTCTCCTCCATCCCCCTATTACTCTTTTTGTCACGTATTTCTGACGGTTTCCTTTGTCCTGTGGGGTCATTTGAGTGTTATTCAGGTCAGGAAACATAATGGAAAAAACTCCGAAGTGGTCCGAAGCCCAGAAACAGGATTTATTATATGTGCTCCCCCTAAACTGTAATATCATTATTTCTGTTGTTTCTGAGACCCTATAAATGAAGGCTGGAGTCGTTTTGGGGTTTTTAATATCAGGGAATCCATTGGTGATGCTCCCCAGGCCATCCGAAGTGCGAAAAACAAAATAAGCGATGTATGCCCCCTAATACCCCCTTTTATACTGTATTATACTGGACCTATATTACGAAGGAGGATGTATTCTAGGGTTTTTATAGCATAGGAATCGACTGGTAATGTTTTCAAAGCGATCTGGACCATGCTGCACCCTAAAAAGCGAATATTTTCGTTTATCTCCAGGAATAAAGTGTGCCAAAAGTACTGTGGAGGGGTCGTTTGGGTGTTTTCAAGGTCAGGGAATCGATTGGTGAAGTCCTCCAGCCGATCCAATGCATGCAGCAGCCCCCAAAAGCGAATATTTATGTGATTTTCATTATATTACCCTTTTATCCCACTATCCAGGGCTCCTATGTATCATTAGAGGGCTCTGTTTTATGTTGTTTATGTATATACAGATTATAGTGCCATCCCCTGGCCCAGCCAGTAGCCTGAGAATAGCCCAAATAGCTGTTTTGACCGGAAAATAGCCCCTATTTTGGGTATTAAAAATGCGGCACTGCCACTGGATCCAGCCAAAATTGATGGGCTGATTTGGGGAGCCTAAAAAGGCAAAAGAGCGCACCAGAGCGGAGCAAAGGGAGGGCATCAATATGAGGTCATAAATGTTAAGGGAGGGAGGGTATATATAGATATGAAAAGATATATATATAATGCCAGTGTGGTGTAGTGGTTAGTATGTCTGCTCGGGAAAGTCATGTGACATTATTGGATTTATTTTTGAGGTCCCGGGTTCAATTCCCGGAATTGCCCTCTTTTCTAATGATGCCATCATTGACACAGATTGGGAAGCTTACTAAGCCACTTTGTCATCCTGATGGAATTACTGTATATGGGCTGGATGTAAACTGACACTCCTGATGTATCACAATTAACTGTCAACTAACACCTTTCAAACAGAAATCTAGCAGACCAGGCTGCATAATCTGAGTCCACACAGGGATGTAACGATCCTGAACTGAGCTGGGTAAAACGATGGTGACATAGAAGGTGAAAACTGATGAAAACGATCCTGGCTGGTGAAAGTGAAACGATGCTGGCGGATTAAAAGATAAAAGCGAGTTGTGGACATGAAATTCCGTGTATTGGTGCAATATGAGCGTACACCAATACCGTTAGAAGAAAAGCTGTGACAGAGAGTATAACTTGGAGTGACTATGTTGTTATTGTCTATCTCCTAGCGAGTACAAGCAATAATGGTGGTCGATAATGTGGATGATAGCTAGTGTCCAATAACTTGTGTCCTGCAACTACTACTACTACACTAGTTTTTATACTACAAGTCCGGAATAATTTTAGAATACTTGAAACGAGTCCTTAGTAAGTCCTTAGTACATAGATTGGTAAGAAATGATACAAAACGTGTGCTCCCAGAGTTCTAAAGTAACAGCACCCACACGGTTTTACCGCATATAGACTTGGTGATCAGAAAGAATTCTGCTGACATACGGACTCTTGGGCTGCTGTGTTGCTGTGGCAAAGTACACTGAAGGTAGTACACTGAAGTAGATGCATGCGGCATTATCTTGGCATTGTAACAGCCTTAGTAAAGTGAGTGGAAAGGTCACGGTATTAGGTCTTTTGCCATGGAGTTGGTACTTTGACTGTGGCATTCTTCTAAATGATGCTTGATGCTGATGTCATTGATGGCTGTGCTGGGCAATCAATGATGGTCCTAAATCCATGAGATCTGCAATCAGGTGCCTGGCAGCATTAATGAAGTGGCGCAGATTGATACGAAATACGAGCTGGGAAGGATAGTTGGCAGTAAGAGTGGGTATTGCTGTGATTGCAATCGTTGACTTAGTGAAAGTCCGCTAAGTGGACAAGGCATTTATTCTAATGCTAAAATCCGCGAATTCTGAGCGTACAGAGCCTTGAGGCTCATCATCGGCTGTGCAGAAGCATCTGCGCCATTTAGGCCACTGTTTTCCACCGGGGCAGCATGATCACTGTTGGGTGGTACACCTATCAGAGGCTCACCATGGTATTGGGGAACCTGGGTGGATGTGTCGGGCTCTGTACTTGTGCTCCATGCGTCAGGTTATGAGCCAATGGAGAGGATGTCCCCCATCCATCCTGTTGGACAAGAGCAGATACACGGAGGAAATGGTGATCACTTTGGAGCAAGACCTTGCATCTTTTTACTGCAACAGTTTCTATGTTACTTTTGGCCATGCACCATGTTTGCCACATATATTGCCACACATGCCAATGGATGAAGAGGACTATCCTGAGCATGCAAGGATGCTGTCAGCAGCTGGGGGCTACTACAAGGACGTCACAGAGTGGGAGGCACCCTACTAAGGTGTTGGCCATGCAATCTTGTGCCTGTGCTTGTTTTCTGCGACACCATCCTCGACAGTTATCAACTTTATTAAAGGTATTATCTAATACGACGTGACAATGTGTGTGACCAACCCACTGGTAGTGTGACATGGTGATGTAACATTGATGCCTTAAACCAGCGTAATGATCTGATCATCGTCGAACAACCAGAAGTCCAAGCACGCCTCAAAATTCGGGAAGAGTGGTGTTGCCTGTCCAGCAAGTAGGCTGCACAAGGCCATGTCGACCTTGAGCCTGATGACATTGAAGCAAGTGCTTGTGCGGAATAACTGTGAAGGTGGTTGGAAGTCTTCTGAGGCATGCAAGATGAACTACAGTACCACCGGGGTGGGGGAGAATCACGCCAGAGAACCCACACTAAGCGAGAAGCACACACCTTGATCCTCTCCTCGGGCACTGCAGGCATATATGGCAGACTGGTTGCCATCACTAGGAAGTGTGGCCCATGGCGTTCCAAGTCTTGATTAAGGTATCTCCGCAATTCGTCAGTGATGGCTCACGTCATGCATTCATAAAGAGGGAGGTGTGCACCATTCGGCTGCATCTCATAACCCCAATCACAAGGCGTTGAACAAAAGGCATCTGTCCTGACATAGCCATGGTCAAACTGGATCAGGTCTAGAAGGTCCTGTGCTGAATGGATGCTTCAATCATACATCCTGTGAAGATAAAGCAATAAATTTGCCAGGTTGGGCAGCTCTCGACGAAAAAGTTCAGGCTGTGACATTTTCTGTTGGCTTATCTTCTCATCATGCCGAGAATGGTGGAACGCACCAGGCCTTGCAGATAATCATTATGACCAAAATTGTACCCAAATCCCTGCCTCATGGCATTAATTCCATTGCTCCAGTCGGTGAGCAGATGGGACAACAATATAAGCTTCAACACCAATCTATTTTGGAGTTTTGACTTTTCCGGATCCGGTTGCTTAAATCCAACATCATAAGGCTGAGAAGGGCAGATGTCAGGTGTGATTGTGATGTGGTGTAAAGTGTTGGACATACAGTTAAATGAGGATCACAGAAATGTGAAACCCACAAATACCTCTGATCTCTTTCATGTCGATGAGGTGGTTCCATGGTCAGAGGATCTGTAAGCCTGCAGCTGAGCCACGGTCACATGAAATCTTCCATAGCGGGATCTAATGCCTTCACAACAGGTCCAGTTAGCAGATCCAATGTTTCTGCCAATCGTCCCTGTGGAGTTAACAATGCAAGAAGGAGAAAAGGAGACACCGGCAGTGGTGGCATGCGAAAGGTAACAGAACAGAGAGCGAGCAGGAGACCTTGCGCTCTCCATTGATGAGTTTCCCTCTCCGTGCACTCCATCATGCAAAAGGTGGCTGTGAAGTAACTGGAGTCATTGGGAAGGGAAGTGTATAGATTGGTATTTTCGAGAGCCCTCCTCAACGCCTCCCTGAAGACCATTTTATTAATACCATCCCCATGGCTCTGGCTCGGGAGTATAGTGATTTTCATGTTCCTGAATTTGGCAATCTCATCCCAATTTTCACAATGGATGTTGGGGGAATCGAATTGTGGTTTAAGAAGGCCCTCTATCTTCCGGAAAAATGTTTTGTTGTTCTTATCCCATGCAACCATCATGTAAAACCTGCAGAGCTTGAGCACTGCGTCAGCGAGAGATCCGACATTGGGTCCCATCAGGCATATTGTGTCAGGGAGCAGGGAGATCACGGTCTCCAACAAACGGGAGATGTACATGGGATGACCCTGTGCCCACTCTGCATCATCAGGTAATGGCCAGATTTCTCCGGCATAGTAAGGGGGAGGCAATGGCAGGGGGGGCAATTGCGCTGATGAGTCAATTGGCAAAAGTGGGCGCATGCGACTGTGATCAGGTGATGGTGACCTGGACTCAGCAGGCCGCTTGGTGGATTGTATGTTGGGCTGGGTCACCATCAGGTTGGTCACATCACACTCATATAGTGACATTGTCATGCACCTGGGCGACCGGGGGTTCTGCCACCAGTGAAGTGGCGTCGTCAGTAAGTTGGGGACAAAGAGGGATTCCTGCTGTAATCGTCAGCTCGGGGGTAAGATGATTGGGTGGCAACCCTCTGCATGCATGTAGGCAGGGCAAGGAGTTCTCATCTAAACTGCCACCCCGCTGTCACATGACAAACAAGAGAGTGTGCATCACATGCTCTGAGAAGCAGGCATGTATTCCTCCTCTGAGCATGTCAGGCATTCCTCGTGGTCCAAAATCGCCCACATACAAGTTCCTGTTTAGGAGATTGTGGCAGATGGGGCCTCAGGTCAGAGCTGGAAATATTTTCTGTGAGTTAATATCACCTGCAGTCAGGTAGTTGTGTGGTCAGACATACCAATCACCAGGGTAAACTGACCAAGCACAGCTGAATGATTTTTGCCACATTTGGGCAGAAACTTGGACTCCAGGCTTGCGTGGTGGATGAAATGGTCAATTGTGGCCTGACCCTCATTAAGTTTCTTGTTGATGATGAGAAGAGATGGATCCCCTTTGTGGGACATGAGCTGTAGGAAACACCAGCCCATGTTTTGAAAGCTGAGGTTAGCCAGGTCGTCAGTCTTGAGGCCAGGGATCTGGGGCTTCCCAGCTGTTGCATTATGCATGAGAAGTTTATCATGAATCATCCTGTAATTGTTGTTAGCATTGGCATAGAAGGTGATGCAAAGATCAAGCTTTTGCATGTGCTCCTGAAACAGTGCGACGTCGACATGCTCGAGATGGTATATGTCAGACTGGGGGAGTGGGTATCCAGTTTGAATGCTAGGATCTGCATCTTTGATGGCTTGTTGACGATGCTCTGGACTGAGAAAGGGATAGATGAGAACGTGACATGTAGGTGCTTCGCCATGTCCCCATGCCATTTGCATGGTGGATGCTTTCTTACGCCCTGTCGTGTTGGATCCAATGAAGGCAGTGTTTCTCGATGATGTGGGAAGCATTCCAAGGAACGCGTTCTAGTTGAACCCATGGGATAGCAGGCCAGTGACGGAGGTTTCAGGTCTGACGAAAGGTTGGGGAAGAGTGACCGCCTGAGTATTGGGCCTTGGGGTGTTTTCCTGAAGTAGACCAGCGGTGGTGAGCCTGCAAAGAGGTGATGTAGTGGCTACCGGATTGCGTCGTGGGACAGGGGCTTGGATGCTGGTGGATACTGTTGTGGGACCAGTGGCAGTGGGACCAGCTGCTGAGAGTGTGTTAGCAGGATAGGCTTGTGATACAGGTTTGGGACGTCAATGGGCTGTTTGAGAATTACGAAAGAGAGCAGACAGTGGGAGTGGCTGAGATTCACTCTGCATGCTAGGGGGCATTGGGCAACAGTGCAAGATCTCGCAAGACCTCAGAAGAATAAAAATAAATTCAATTTAATTATATGTTATTTTCTTTTACCAATGTCAAAGATTTTCATAGCGCCCTGCCGGGAAAGTAATGAGATTGTCCAGTCTGGCCATTGTGACCACTGTGACATGATTCGCTGACTGTACCTTATTGCTGTCTTTTTATGGTAGGTGAGCTACCAAATAGCTGTGCCGACCAAATTTTTTTGGGACGAGATCGCACGTGGTCTCATGAGATCTCACATGGCCCCATGAGATCTCGTGTGACCTCATGAGACCGCATGAGATCTCATAATTTTGTCCAGTAATTCCAAGGGTACAATGCTGTTTTTCCTCCTGAGAGACGTGCTAATAGCTCAGTGCAGGGGAACAATTCAGGTTGAGGTTGGACTGCCTTTACACAGACAGTTGCAGCGCGTCTCAGCAAGGGGGTTGCAGCCCAGCAAGCTGGCACATCGGGTCGGTCGGTCGGTCCAAAAGGTCCTTAAAATTTTTTCATCCCCTCTTGTAAAATAGCATTCAAAGACCCTAGATGCTGCTAGAGATGTTTCTTTCAGCTGATATATGCATGGTAATGATCTTACATGGCCCAAAGAACACCAGAAAAGCAGTCAACGATGTTGAAGGCTCAAAGCACCAATGGCATGCTGCTGGATATCGGCAGGATTAGTCAGTATTGAGTTACCAGTTGTAAAAATATTTGGTCGAGTTTGACAGACCCCAAATTGGAAGTGTCAGTCATGTACAGTAGGAAAACGCCATCGCTAACAGACAAAAATTGTATATCATCATCGTTTAGATCAAGGATGAGAGGACTAAGTAGACGGAAAGCTCGTGCTGGCAGGTGGTCCTGACACAGAATGATTACATAATGTTTCCCTTGTGGGTATGTTTTCCCCATGGTGGTCGGTCTGTCGGTCCATCAGAGGCCTTAAAAATTTTTTCGACCCGATATGATTTTTTCAGTTTTTGCAACCCCCTTGCATCTCAGTATGCTATATCCTGGTACAGCAATGTGAACATGAATTTTCTCTCTTCTGGTGGTCTTACCGTTGAGCCTTGATTCCTAGCATATATGCTCTTTGAGTTCGCTCGCTTTCCTCTGACCAGTATTCTTGGCATGAACACATCAGAAACTATGCCAGAAGGACATGGAGCTCATGCTAATGATCATTCTGCTGTCCAAGAGATCATTTGTTACTGCAATTTGTTTGGCTGTCGAGCGTGGAATCCGGCTTGGATGGTACGTCTGCTACCACTGTTCTTCCTTGAAGATCATCTGATATTTACTTATATAGTTGCACCATTTGCGAACAGGCTGAATGATCCCAACTAAAATGCTGGAGGAGAGCTTCCAGCCCTTCAACGTGACAATCTTTTGAACACGAGCGAGGTGTGAGTATCAATCGTTCCATGCTTTTTTGACCATTGAATGTTGTATCACAGTATGTATGCTTGCCGATCACTGCCTGACGGTTCCCATCATCTTTGTGGCATTTCTCGCTGCTCTGCCCTGTGAACAGCCTCGTGTATCTTCACTACCATCCAAACTGGATGTGACAGATGGAGCAAAGGTGCATCATATCGATGCAGCTTGATGCAGTGGAATAAACGACTGCACAACAGGGCAGCTTCAAGTATGGTAGCTCAAGCCATTGTCACCGCTGCACACTGCCCCCCCGAAGTAGATTAAGGGCTGTGAGGTGAGCAGTTCTCTGGTGTTTGTGTGTTGCTGCTTACTGATGGACACCTAATTGTACCAGAAAGAGAAGCTAGGTATTTCACTCATACGTACCGCCCTCATCAATAGAATGTTATCAGAACTTTAAGATTTTGTTCTAGTACATAATTTGATCATCCAATTAAGGCACCAGCAGGAGACAGCACTGATGGCATCAATGAGTTAGACCTGTAACTGATTGTCTTGAATGGGAGGCAAGCTCACGATCAAGATGACCTGTAAATCTGAGCTCAAATTTGGCTGATACATTTTTGCTTATCACATACCTTCCTAATTAGAATTATATACCTAATTGGGAACTGCCTGTCCCTTGATTGAGAACCGCATTGCGTTTGTGTTAATTCTTTTTTCACCAACAACAGAGGCATGTCTTCCCCCAACGAGGAAGCAAATTCATTCTCCAATGTCTTCCAAACCAGTTTCGGCTTTGAGCCCTCCCCTGTTACCCCTGTAGCATCATCTAGCACAGTATTCTCATTACCTGGCCATCGGCAACCAAGATGAACATTTGCTCCAGCTTTCCATGTTCCCCCAACACCATTAACCCGTTCGAGCTCCCTCCCCAGTCCACATACTCCTAGTATTGTCTCCTCATCCTTTGTTCCACCAAGCCCTACATCTGGGGACATCCTTGAAGGTGCATTCCTGACACCATTCCGACTCAATAACAATCCCATAGATACATTCTTGCAGACTATGCGGTTACCCAGTCCCATCTCACCATCATTGACCTCATTTACTGCACCTGATGACTCCCCTGCCTTCTTCCCAGACATGTCTGGTCCCACTCTTGATGAAATACACCAGCTAGCAGATGTTACAGCATCGCAGCTTGCACCATCTTTGATGCCTGGTCAGAGTCAAACTAAAGCAGCTGAATTTGAAGCTCAAAGTGCTTCTGTTCTTCAACAGAAGGTGAAGAAGACATTAGATTTCTTGTCTTCAATCGACTTGACACTGCTGGATTTTTTTTCTGCTCTTGTGAGCCCATGGAACTCCGGAAACGTCTTCACGGATTTTCAAAAGCATCTTTTTTGCTCCTCATCTAAACGTTTTGAGGGTCTGCTTGACCTGCTGTGGTCGCACCCAAAGGCAAACAAAAAGTTCATGAACTGGATGTATCCACATGGTCTTCGTCTTGTGTTAGACCGTGTATATGATGAGATGGACAATGTGAAGGAGCACTTCAGTATGACATCCAGCCTTGTAACGCCGGAGTTTCTATCATCATGGAATATTCAGGATGCGCTCTCTGCAGTGAACACTGCCAAAACCTCAGCCTCGAGACCAGGTACAGATCATCCCCACCACTCGCAATCTCCTTCACCTCACAGGGTCTGGGCAATCGGCACCGATCAGGACAACCTGGCCCAGGTGCCCCAGACTTTTGACCTCCCATTGACCTGAACTGCACACGATCTGAGCACAATCCAGACCCTTCTCGTATGTTCAGGGGATCTCTGATGCGATCTTCCTACTCACTGCAAGGATCACATGTTCAGATATGGTGAGCTCGATCCAAGAAGAACGCTGCTGTTCACATCAAGTTCATGACACTCATATACCTGTAATAACTTATATGCTTGCTTGACTTCACTGTTCATAGACACAAATACATGACATTCAGCAGAAAGAGGAGATATTACAGGATAAGCATAGAAGACCAGCAAACATATCGAGAAACGAGGAGAGAGCCATAGACAAAGTACAGCAACCAGAGACCAAGAGTAGCATGACCAAGCAGAGACCAAATCATTGAGAAAGGGAACACATCACTATGTAGCTGATTTAGCAAAGGATCTCTGTTGAGTAGTTGTTTGATCCCCCACCTCAAAATATACAAGCAATATCAGGGAGGATGTCCTTGATACGCCCAAAGTCACCGGATGAAATTGCATTTGCAATTTCCTCGAAATATAGCAGATCTCATAGAAGAAGTCGAGTGTTCTGGTGGATAGGATCATCGGTGGGGTTGAGTTCATTGGGTTCCAACTCTCCGTTGTCCATGCATGTATCCAATGGAGTCGCTAACTCCAGGAGAATCTCCTTCGCAATAGTATGTAGTTGGTGTGGAGTTGGATTTGACCTGGCAAATTCATCAAGGTCAGCCTTCCCACACTTAGCAAGCCAAGCATTCAAGACAAGGCCATGACAGATCTGTGAAAGAGCTGCTGTAAGTGTATGATAATCCGGTTTTTCGCCATTCAGTCGTTTCTTGTTCATGATGGTGAAGAAATATGCGAGGCTCCCTATCTGATCCTCTGAATGGCGATGCTTGTTCAACAAACACCAGGCAAGATTCATTTGCAGATGGAATAGACCAATGCCAATCTGAAAGACTTGTCACTGGTGCCATGGTGATAAGTCACCTGCACGAAGAGCTACACATCCTCGAGTGCATTTATTAGTGAGCTGATCAGCTATGAGTGGAATAGCATAAGTATTCATATCTGCAGGCTGTAGCTGTAGCTGCATGAGATATATGTCATCATGAACATGGAGATTTCCTTCAACAGATGCCTCTTCAATGGTTGATACATGGAGTGGGTGAAATCTGGTAACAAGATCTGCTGGCAATGGTCATCGTGCAATGTTACAGATGGCTGAGGCATGTTTGTAGGATGAAAACGCAGGAGAATAGCTGAGAAGGGTTCGGATGATGTTAACAGAGGTCTGTGATAAGTACATTTGACGTTGAGTTGTGGTGGGTCGGAAATCTGCCATTAAGAAGGGTTGTGCAGCCTGCAGACGAGAGAGAATGGGAGACAGAAGCATATGGTTTGTGTCTGTAACACCATGAAGCTCATAAATAACAGAAAACATTCCTGACTGGACTTTATTGGGAGTAGAGTCCGATCCAGTTTGCTTGACAAAGAGGCTCGTCTTGAGGTTGATATTATCAATAGCAAGTGCATGTGGTCGGAAAAGGACAATGTAACGTGCCTTATCAATGCATCTATTTGCCAAGACTTTAATGGTATTGTATGCACCACATCGACTCAGAAATTCGATCACCTGGTGAGAACAGCCACTAGCCCATGCAAAAAGGCCAACAATGGTTTGAAACTTTGCACAGTTGGCAGAGTGAAGATGGAGGACCTGCACTGTAACAATTTTACATCCCTAGATGATGCAATGAATATTATGGACAATGAATACAGTTTGTGAACTTGCCAGCTCTGGAGTTCATATGTGGTTCTTCTCCACCTTTTTACTTTGTGTCACCGCCTCTAAAATCCTTGACCAAGTTGGAAATAGTCACGTCATATTCACTGCAGAGAGCGCATCCTGAATATTCCATGATGATAGAAACTCCGGCGTTACAAGGCTGGATGTCATACTGAAGTGCTCCTTCACATTGTCCATCTCATCATATACACGGTCTAACACAAGACGAAGACCATGTGGATACATCCAGTTCATGAACTTTTTGTTTGCCTTTGGGTGCGACCACAGCAGGTCAAGCAGACCCTCAAAACGTTTAGATGAGGAGCAAAAAAGATGCTTTTGAAAATCCGTGAAGACGTTTCCGGAGTTCCATGGGCTCACAAGAGCAGAAAAAAAATCCAGCAGTGTCAAGTCGATTGAAGACAAGAAATCTAATGTCTTCTTCACCTTCTGTTGAAGAACAGAAGCACTTTGAGCTTCAAATTCAGCTGCTTTAGTTTGACTCTGACCAGGCATCAAAGATGGTGCAAGCTGCGATGCTGTAACATCTGCTAGCTGGTGTATTTCATCAAGAGTGGGACCAGACATGTCTGGGAAGAAGGCAGGGGAGTCATCAGGTGCAGTAAATGAGGTCAATGATGGTGAGATGGGACTGGGTAACCGCATAGTCTGCAAGAATGTATCTATGGGATTGTTATTGAGTCGGAATGGTGTCAGGAATGCACCTTCAAGGATGTCCCCAGATGTAGGGCTTGGTGGAACAAAGGATGAGGAGACAATACTAGGAGTATGTGGACTGGGGAGGGAGCTCGAACGGGTTAATGGTGTTGGGGGAACATGGAAAGCTGGAGCAAATGTTCATCTTGGTTGCCGATGGCCAGGTAATGAGAATACTGTGCTAGATGATGCTACAGGGGTAACAGGGGAGGGCTCAAAGCCGAAACTGGTTTGGAAGACATTGGAGAATGAATTTGCTTCCTCGTTGGGGGAAGACATGCCTCTGTTGTTGGTGAAAAAAGAATTAACACAAACGCAATGCGGTTCTCAATCAAGGGACAGGCAGTTCCCAATTAGGTATATAATTCTAATTAGGAAGGTATGTGATAAGCAAAAATGTATCAGCCAAATTTGAGCTCAGATTTACAGGTCATCTTGATCGTGAGCTTGCCTCCCATTCAAGACAATCAGTTACAGGTCTATCGATGAGTAAAGAAAGTGTACAAGTGAATCGGATCTGACATTTGGCCCAATTCCAGCTAACTCCATTTAGTGAACCTTTGTTCGATTTTCAGGTTTAAAGAAAGGTTATTTACACTAGTCTAATTGGTACGAGATCTCATTACTCAGGTCTCCCTCTCATCTCATGCTCTTCTACAGGTGTCAGCCGCTCCCTCAGCACGTAACTGTCCATATTCATCATATGCGGTCTCAGCCTCCCCATGGGAGCCCCCTCATCCGTCTCACCAGTGAGTATGCGGCACAATACAGACACAGCAGAATCTAATGGGCTTCTAGTTTCTTCGCTGTGTGGAACCCGACCGGTGTTGGGAACACTGAGCAACACGCAATAGAATAGGCAACAACTCTATTGCATGAAGAACATAGAAGAACAAAGGTAAGGTTAGTCTAAGCGGATCGCATAGTGTCCATGGATGTATCTAATGGTCTAGGCAAACATGTGTACATATGCGTCGTAGTAGTAATCCACAGCGTGGTTACACCCTCACCATCTTTAAAAAATTAGTTTGGGTAGCACAGATCAATGGGGGTTTTCTCTCAACCACACATCCAACGCCTCGTTGTCCTCGAGTTCAGCCCCTGGCAACCACTCATCATCTTCCGGGCCATATCCCACATACTGGATGAGGTATCGCCATCCTCTGCCCCAGTGTCGTGCGTCCACAATTTTGTCGACTGTGTATTCCTCAGCACTGTTTTTGGTGATGATCAGTCCCGGACGGGGTGGCTCACATGCTGGAAACAAGGAGACATCGTTCACATGATATGGTTTGAGGAGTGAGGCATGGAATGTGGGGTGTATGGAGGAGGATGGTATGTCCAGCGTATATGTTGATTTTTCTGGGTTCGCATTGACAACTGTAAAGGGTCCATCAAATCTAGGCATAAACTTGCCACACCTCTTTGCTGACTTATGGCAGTACTCCTTCCTGTGATTTGCCATCGAAAGCATGATGTGTGTTAAGAATCAGGGTATTTGAGCTAATACACAAGGTAATGAGTACTCGAGTAAAACCTAAGTTGTGAGCGAGGATGTCCATAAGCCGATTTCCAACCACCAAGAGGGATCTGTAAGGGTGTTAACAAGCACTAGGCATAATTAATGGGGGCGTCAGCAAGTGCTAGGCGTAGTTGGAAAGCAGTTGATTGGCAAGCGCTAGGCATAACCGATCAGGGTTGCTTAAATCACACAGTTAAGTGGATGTATGAAGATGGGTAAAATTAGATTAAGAGATCCTAATACAATGGTAAAGACAATATTTATATGCTACTAGTAAGGCATTGAGTCATTATAATTCTACAATATTCCATAGTATTCTAGTATCAGCAAGAAGAACAGAGAAAGTAAGAGAAAATAGTAGAAAGTATCAGTAAGCCGAGGTCAAGACCGAGAAGGCCAAGAGTAGGCATGTGTTGACTCATGTGCAGGCTGAAAAATACACGAGATCCATAACAACACGGTCTCCGATCTTGTACACAATTTTGGGACCCTGGGACTGATTAGCATAATGGGACTGATCGATCTTGGCTGTTGTTAGACTATCCATGGCCTTGAGCATGTCAAGATGGAGATGTTGCATGGACACCTTTTGTCAACAACCAACTAAATCGACTTAGATCAAACGACGATCGCCACTTGCACTTTGGTGGAACGATACAGTTGCAGGTCAAAGTGGATTAGGATAGCCAGTCAAGGACTTAGATAGTCATGCAGCAAGGAGTACAATATTGGGTAGATTAGACCTTAGCCGTAGCTGGGGTTTAGGCCAGCAAAGGCTACCACTTAAATACATGATGATAGACTAATAATAGTACTGTGAGAACTCGGATGCGCATTGATCATACATGAATAAGCAGGTATGAGTCAGAAAAGGAAAAGAAAATGAATAAACCGTAACATTACCCCCCTCTTAAGACTCATTCATCCCGAATGAGGTTGTGCTTGCCGTCTCTTCTTCTGAATGTGAAGGTCGAGATTCCGAGTAGAAGGATAGCATATCATCTTCTTCCGCATCTGAGTCCCAATTTTCGTGGACTCATTGTAGGTTTTCAAGATCCAGCTCCTCTGAGTCGTCTGTTTCAACCATTGGTATGCCATCCGCTTCGTCGGTGGTTACAGTGGGCCATTTTGAATGCAGGTAATCTTCTTCGAGTTCTGGGTTGAAAGCTGGGTGCCAATTTTGTGTGAGAATACTTTTTGAGGATAGGGATGATGATGAACAAGTCTCTTGTGAGGCGAGGTTATCATAGGGTAGGCTGTCGTCGGCATGATGAATTTGGTCTCTGATGTGATGTACTTTAGCTTCATATTCGTTGACTAGTTCTTCTGCATTGGCCATATTGGATCTTTTTACCCATGAGTTTTCATCCATTGGATACCCCTTCTATTTGATGAGGTACTCGGTGATGGTTTGACATTTTCGACCTCGACCGACTACCTTATCCCTTTGTTCTATGATCTCTTCGATCTCATACTCTTCCTCCTTGTCTATGAGTTCGGGAGGGGGGCAGTCAGGTCATGGTTGATTATCAAAGGCTGGCGGTTCGTAAGGGGTTAGGAGCGACTCGTTAAAATGGTTGTGGATCTTCCATCCGGTCAGTAATCTGAGCTCATAGGCGGATGCCCCCTTTTTAGCGATGACGGTAAAGGGGCCTACTCGTCAATCCCCAAGTTTCTTGGTGGGCCATGGAAGGTGGAGGTTAGTGGCATCGAGCCATACCTTGTCCCCAGGTTGATATTCGAGAGTGGCTTCTCAATGTTTGTCATAAGCCTTTTTCATCGCCTCTGCTGAATTTTCCAGGGATAACTTCGCCTCTGCTTGTGCCTTTTTCATTTCTTCTACTAATTGGGCTGCTGTGGGAACCATGGTCATTCCATGAGAGTCGGCAAGAGTTTGTCCATCCCTCCCAAATATTACTTTATAAGGAGAGTAGCCGGTCGCTGAATGCTGACGATTATTGTGGGTAAAGGCAGCTAACGGTAACCATTCGCTCCAGTCATCTTGTCGATAGGCAATGAACATTTTTAGGTATTTTTCCACCTCTTGGTTGACTCTTTCGGTCTGCCCGTCTGTTTGAGGATGGTACACGGTGGAGGGATTCCCTTGGATGTGAATAAGAGCATAGAACTCCTTCATGAACTTGGAGATGAATACCAAACCCTGATCAGTGATGTGCTCGGTAACGGTGAGTGACAAAAGGCTAGTGAATAGATATGAACACCACAACACCAAAACCCTCTACTACTCTACACTAATCACCAATATTATTGAGTTTGGGTGTTTCGAGTACGATAGAAGCACTCTGCAGACTTCAACAAATCAGGGAAAGGTTGTTTAAAGACGTATATTTGGTACTAGTGAGCTACACAAGATGTAATACCCATGCTAGCGAGGTTTTAAGACACGATTAGATGAATAGTGATGTTACGGTTTAATCATTTTCTTCGTTTTACTCAGCTTGATTACTCATATGCGATCCCTTCAGATCATTTTCCACCATACTATTATTAGCGTATCCACTTGTATTTAAGTAGAGCCTCAGCTGGCCTAAACCCCAGCTTCAGCTAAGGTTTAATCTACCTAACTCGAACTCCGTTCTTCACGTCTACGTGCATGCAATCCGCTTTGACATCGCCTTTGACTTGCTAGAGTATCTTCCACCGAAGTGCGAGTGGAGATCCTAGTTCGATCCAAGTCGATTATTAGTTGGTTGTTAACATTTAGCCAAAGCTTGTCCCTTGTTGCTCAACAATTTACCGTTGCCCAACATTTATCTTTTCATCCTCGTACTCCTAGTAGCCGATTGGATCCTTCCACTCGTGTTACCAGACCCCATACTCACCATCGTCCTCATAGTCCTTGTGACTACCCTTTTCGTCCTAGCGACCATCCTGGCACCACTACTAGCAACCTTGCTCGTAGCGGCCTACGTTGGTCTCCTACGGATTTAAAAAACGAATCCCTTCTCCCTATTACTCCGGCTCGCTCTTCTGTTAACAATCGTATTGTTGACAGTCACGAGCACCTCTGAAACTGGCGAAATCCTGCTGATGAACGGTTCCAACTACGAAACTGACCTCAGCCTCATTATCGCCATCCTTATCGTACTCACCATCCTTGCCATCTATCAGCTTGCATTTGAACTACTGCATGCTTGAACACAGCCGCTCGACCATATGAAGAGTAGACCCACTCACGGATGCCCTGGTCCGATTCCATTCCCGCCGTCTTCGCGACTTTTACACTCTTTTTCTTGTCCATTATTTTGTACCGACTACACCACTGTTTCTGACAACAGAGGAGAGTCCGTGCCCAACTCCCGTTCCATTACGTTCCCAGCACTCCCGCTTATCCACCTCCGGTAATTCACATTCCCGCAGCATCCCAGCAGACGATACGAAATGTCGAATCAAACGTCTCCGGGGGATCTGGAGGATCCCTCTACGGATCGTCGCGGTCCAGCTCGCGATACTCAGGGTCGAGCACCGACTCCTACAGAAGTGCTACCGTCGAGTCAGCCGACTCCGTTGATATCACAGATACCCAGGGCATACTCTTCGACAGGGGAGATTCACCCATACCGGGTCTCTTCGACCAGCCTTCAGTCGAAGGCGAGTCAAGCACCAACAGAGGCCGAGGACAAGGCACCAGGCCTCTGGTCGAGGACGAAGAAAGCCCTGATACCGAGTTCGAAGGGGACGAGCTCTCAGACTGGGAAAGGACCCGACTCGACGACCTCTACCTGAACACAGAAGAAGATGCAACCTATACCGGAGACAACTGGAGCGGCAGGTCAGGAAATCGGTGGACGGATGCCGTTTGGAGAAGTGAGAGTAGGAGATACAGGGTCGCCCAGGAAGATGACTATGACACCGATTCCGGAGAGCTTGCCCTTGGGGCCTCCGCCACAACTACCGCCCGTACAGATGGGGCAGGACCCGTTCTTCCTGCATGGCCAACTGACAGGCGCCCCCCGATCGGCTGGCATCCCAGCACCAGCTGGGTCTACGCTGAGCCAAGGGAAGAGGCTCCTGTGGCCCAAGAGCCGACCCCAAGGAGCCCCGCTGTCCGCCCAGCGACCCCAACGTCCGCTCCTCCCATCTCCAGGCCTCAACCAATGGATCAGCAGCTCTGGTCAGAGTTCCCGGATTATGACCCCGAGGAACTTGACACAGTTGCCGGAGCCGGGGACCTCGCCGCCGTCACCCCTTTTATCCCGTCAGTCGCGGGTCGAGCATTCGCCGACCCCGTCCCTATTACCCAGCGCCCATGGACACTTCTCTACCACACGCTCGTCGAGTCGCTCAACGTCCCTCGAGATGCCCAGGAGTCCACAGAAAGCGAGGCCCGAATGGACTGAGCAAGAGCGGCAGACACACGCACTCGACGTGCTGAAGTCGCCGCCCTTATCGGGCCCAACAGGTTCCATGACCTCCCCGTCGAACCTGACGCCACCCGTGCCGAAATTGAAAACCGGCAGCGAGCTGCTGCCCTCCGATACTCTGGGCTCGCTGAACGAGCCGGAACAGATCTCGAAGCCAGACGAAGGGCCTGGCAGGCCTATGAGTCAGAGATCAGCGACCCCGATTCCGACATCGGAAGGTGGAAGAGGAACCAGGAGATCGACAGACTCGCCCGAGAGAGGGAGGAGGCCAAGGATGCCGAGCCGCCTGCCAAACAGTTCCCTCGAGGCCGAGGTAATGGAGGCGGTCCAAACGGTCCTGGTCGATCCCGCGGCTCCCGTTCCAACCACCTTTAATATCCTACCATGGCACGGACTATACGAAATAATGATGGAGGACATGGAGAAGGATTCCCAGTGGCTCCTTACAGAAGCAGGGGAGGATTACCGGCATGCGAAGTACATGGGGGACATCTACCTCATGAAAAATATTCTA
Source organism: Desarmillaria tabescens (assembly GCF_030435595.1). Classification (NCBI taxonomy): domain Eukaryota; kingdom Fungi; phylum Basidiomycota; class Agaricomycetes; order Agaricales; family Physalacriaceae; genus Desarmillaria; species Desarmillaria tabescens. The sequence continues at coordinate 885,473 of NW_026848312.1, forward strand.
GAAGTCGAGACGTGGCACCGAGCGGTCCTGGTATGGAACCAGGTAAATCCTGAAGACGAGCGCCCAGGATGTGAACCCTATCGTCGACCTCAACCGATGCCCCACCCGCTCGAAACCGAAGAGTTTTGGGCAGGTGCGGGGCTCGAGGATCAGGAAGAGCCATGGGACGATCCGGGCGCTGGGACGTCTAAAGGAAAGGAATCCACCGTACCAAAGCAGCCACCGCCACCAGTACACAGAGATCCGGGAGGGTATCCCCCTCCCGATAATAACCCACATCTTCGGTCGCTATCGCGACCTCCCAAACCACCGGTGCCGCCCAACGCACCACCACCACCAGAACCGATTCCACCCTGGCAACTGGCTCCCGGGGCTACTAACAATCCGTGGAACGACGTGAAACCCAAGTTGGTCACACAGCCCGAATATTTCTTCGGGGTATCCTCAGACATCACGCGCTTCCTACACCACTGCGAAGTCTACTTCGTGGTGTTTCCCATGTACTACACGATGAACAAGCAGGGGCAAAACCCCTACCGGATCACTTTCGCTCAGGGGTACTTACGTGGAGAAGTGCAACAGTGGTGGGTGGACCAGTACTACCGATACAGGATGCCGCAGGGGCATTGGAGATTCCCCACATGGGATGAATTCTCCCATGACCTCACCATCCAGTTCCGCGAGGTAGCCGAGTTGGCCATATGGAAGCAGGAGTGGAAGAAGGTCCGACAGTCGGAATTCAAGTCAGCGGTGGAGTTCTTCGTGAAGTTCGAACGTCTAGCCCACAAGTGTGAGGAGTTCGAAGACGAGAAACAGATGTTCGAGACAGTAGAAGCGGCGATTAGGCCGACAGTCCACAAAACGGTTATGCATGGGGACAACGAGCGCCCCACAACCTATGCGCAATGGAAGGCATGAGTCCTTAGGATCGATGCCAATTATCGATACGACGTGGCCCAGGGCCTAGCAAGTAAGCCCTCCTCGAACCAGAGTGGTTCGGGTCGAGGCAACCAAAACCAGTCGAAGGGACAGGGTTCCAGTGGCGATAAGAAGGACGCCACGGGAACCATGTATGGGGGTGCCAGGCAGCCGATGGAGATCGACAAGTTGCAAAGCGACAAGCGATGCTTCAAGTGCAGCAATACCGGGTGGAGCCGGGACCATAAGTGCCCAACGGACAAGTCCAAGTGGCTCCCCATCAAGCTCCCACCTCGCAAGAAGCCTAACATCGCCCGACTCCGCCAATTACTCGCTGAAGCCGAAAAGGAAGAGCTGGGAAAGGACACGAAGGTCGAAGAAGTGAAGGAGGAGAAGTCGTCAAAAGACGAGCCGACGTCGAAATAAGCGATTCGACGGCGTCGGCTAAGACTTAGTTTCTATGGGTGCACGCTCATGTACTTCTAGTCGGACTTATACTACGTATGTAGGTACTCCGTTTGATCAATATACCAAGCTATTCGCCGCATTACCAGTTGAAGAAATTAAGGACGAAGAATCGCAGAACGCCAATGGCATAGGAGGGGATTTCCACCTCTCAACACGGTCTGCATCGGGAAATGAACCCTTAGGGGCCAGTCCACCTCTGACACCCCCACCTGACCGAATGGGGGAAGATCTGGAGCACCCAGCGAGCGCCTCAGGTCAGGACAAGATGGACGCCAGACGTGGTGGTCGTCGCCCCGGCAGGGAGAATCGGCCGACGACTCCGATGGGTGGGACTTCTCTACAGGTTGTTCTTCCCATCAGTGGTGGAAAAGCAGCTGAGGCAGGGAATCCAGGGGACCACCTACATTTAGTAGTGGCCTCATCCGCAAACGATGCTGACCCCCTGGACGAGCCAATACGTGTGCGTCTGCCTCGAGTTTCCGAGAGTACCGCCGGCGTTAGGAATGAGGATAAGTACCGGATAACAGTGGAGGTTACAATGCCGTGCACAAGTGCCCTTGGCCAGGGCCGAACACAGGGCAGCGAGCCCTCCTCCACCGCTTCGATGGAAGGCGCCCAAGTGCCGCTGAGGGGCCCTCTTCGGCCTGGTGACCAAATGCCGCCTCAAAGCAAGCCTTCGGCCGTTTCATTGGAAGAAGTCGAAGTCGAAGAAGCCCATCTTCGGTCTGACATACCCGTCACCACGCCTAAGGGGAAGTCTCCTGTGACCCCCGAACCCGAACTAACGCCCGAGGTCCGACGAGCGGTAGTGGACACGTACTACGAACCCTTCGGGACACATTGGACTCGTAGGGCACTACGGCTAGCTAAAAATGAGACGGCCGCCTTCGCCACACTTAATCACTGGATCCACCCTCGTCGTACGGGAGAAGTAACAGTTGAGTTATGGGAGGCGCTCAAGGAGCAACCCGAGACTGCAGGGGAAGCCCGAAGCAAATGGGAATGGATGGAGGATCTTAAAAAGCCCCCCATGTATATACGAGGAAGGAAGGGACGTAACGTATCTATCAACGTACAGTTGGAGACGCTAGACACCCGAGAAACGCATTCCCTCAAGGCGTTAGTCGACAGCGGGGCAACCGGCAGCTCTATAGATCGAACCTGGGTCCAGGATCACGCCCTTAACCTCAAAAAGGCGGCCCAACCTGTTCCGGTCTACAATGCCGATGGCACCAGGAACAAAGGGGGTGATATCACAGAATATGCCGAAGTACGGCTACGAATCGGGGACCATGTGGAAAGAATCGAACTAGCCGTGGTTGACCTAGGCACCACTCCCCTATTCCTCGGACATGATTGGCTGCAGAGGCATAACCCGCTAATCGATTGGGACACCGGGGCAGTCACTCTAGCCCGTTGTACTTGTCGCAAAATTCCATTTTCCCTTCCTGATACGGATCCTTCGTCCAGGTGGGAAGAATACGAGGAAGGGGACACTATCTTAGTAATCGACTTTGAGGAAGCGTTCCATGTACGAGCAATGGGTACTAAAGCCAACGAGCTAGCCACCCAGGCCCATGCCCATAAAGAGGAGAAGTCTTTTGAAGAGATAGTACCAGACGAGTATAGAGACTTTGAGGATGTTTTCGCCAAGGAGAACTTTGACGAGTTACCCCCATGAAAACCTTGGGACCACGCCATCAAGTTGATCCCCAACGCTAACGCTAACCTGGACTGCAAGGTCTACCCTCTTAATCCCATGGAACAAAAGGAACTGGATCGGTTTTTGGATGAAAACTTATCCACAGGACGCATCCAGGCTTCCAAATCCCTGATGGCGTCCCCGTTTTTCTTCGTAAAAAAGAAGGACGGCAAGCTTTGCCCGGTCCAGGATTATCGCAAGCTCAATGAGATGACCATCAAGAATCGGTACCTGTTGCCGCTAATCGGCGAGCTGATGGACCGGCTAAAGAAGGCCAAGTACTTCACTAAGTTGGACGTGCGATGGGGGTACAACAATGTCAGGATAAAGCAGGGGGATGAATGGAAGGCCGCTTTTCGAACTAATCGCGGCCTCTATGAACCGCTGGTAATGTTCTTCGGCCTCACGAACTCCCTGGCCACTTTCCAGTGGATGATGAACGACATCTTCAAGGACCTAATCACCGCGGGGGAAGTATCAGTCTACCTCGATGACATACTTATTGCATCCAAAGACAAAGGGGATCACAAACGCATAGTATGCAAGGTACTCAGGATTCTCCACGAAAATAAGCTGTTCCTCAAAGCGGAAAAGTGCGAGTTCGAAGTGGAGGAGACCGAGTACTTGGGCGTCCTCATCAGCGAGGGAAAAATCCGCATGGATCCCGTAAAGATCGCCGGCCTTCTGGATTGGCCTGTCCCATCGAAGAAGCAGGAACTCCAGTCTTTTCTGGGCTTTTGCAACTTCTATCGACGATTTATCCGTGACTACAGCAAGCACGTCAGACCCCTCACGGCGCTCACAGGGAAGGTGGAGTGGAAATGGGGGGAGGCCCAGCAAAAGGCGTTTGAAAAGATTAAAGAACTCTTCCGCGAGGATGTGGTCTTAGCCATCCCGCTGGATGAGGGGAAATTCCGAGTGGAAGCGGACTCTAGTGAAGGAGCAATAGGAGCAGTGCTATCACAGTGGCAAGAGGGAAAGTGGCGACCAGTGGCATTCCTCTCCAAGGCGTTGTCAATCACGGAACGCAATTATGAGATCTACGACAAGGAGCTCCTTGCCATCATGATCGCGCTAGAAGAATGGCGACAATACCTCATGGGCGCTCGGGAAGACTTCGAGATTTGGACAGACCATTTCAATCTCCAGTACTTTCGAAAACCTCAAAAACTCAACCGACGACAGGCTCGGTGGGTAACCGAACTGGCCGAATACCAGTTTACCCTACACCACAAACCAGGAGCTCAAAATCGTAAAGCAGATTTGTTGTCCAGGCGAGCAGATCACGACCAGGGGAAGAATGACAACCGGGATGTGACAGTCTTGAAGCCCGCTCACTTTAGAGCCCTTATTATGCCCACCGTGGAAGATCTACACGAGAGGGTCAAATTAGCCACTCACGACCCACGCAAGTGGGACCGGGGCATCTCCGACTCCCTTAACCACGAAAAGGGGGTCTCACGGGATCAAGAGTTATTATGGTACGATGGTCGTATCTATGTGCCCAAGGACAGAAAACTACGAGGCGAGATCATAGCCCTGCGACACGATCATGTAACCGCAGGGCATCCAGGGATAGAGAAGACAAAAGAGCTCGTCTTACGAGACTATTGGTGGCCTCGAATGCGCTCGGAAGTGGAAGCATATGTGAAAGGGTGCGAAGTCTGTCAACGAACCAAGGCGGATCGTCGCCCCAAAAGGGCGCCCCTCCACCCGAACGAGGTCCTGGATCGACCATGGACACATATCTCGGTCGACATGATCACAAAGCTCCCTGACTCGAGAGGGAACGACTCTATCCTCGTTCTAGTCGACAGATTCTCCAAGACTATCATCCCCATCACGTGTACCGAGGAGCTGTCGTCTCTAGGCTTCGCCAAAATCCTACGAGACTACATCTATGTACCATACGGCGTAATGCCGGAGAAGATCATCTCGGACAGAGGGGCCGTCTTCGTATCGAAGTTCATGAAGGAGTTCTACGCCCTTATTCAGGTCGCTGGGAATCCTTCAACGGCCTATCACCCTCAAACGGACGGGCAGACAGAGAGGGTCAACCAGGAAATTGAAAAGTACCTCAAGATGTTTGTCAGCTACCGCCAGGACGATTGGAGTGAGTGGTTACCACTCGCCACTTTCACTCACAACAATCGAAAACACTCTGCCACGGGATTTTCACCGTATAAAGTAGTTTTTGGATGCAACGGGCAGGTTATTAAGACCACCCAACATCAGGATGCCATACCAGCCGCGTCAAAGTTGGTCCAGGGGATCCAGGAAGTACAAGAAAAAGCCAAGGAATCCCTCGAACGTGCTGCCGAGTCGATGAAGAAAGCCTACGACAAACACAAAGGGGAGGCGTTGGAATATCAGGCCGGCGATAAAGTATGGCTAGACTCCACCAACTTGAACCTCCCCCGACCGACCAAGAAGCTAGGGGATAGGCGAGTAGGACCGTTCACTATCATAGCAAAGAAAGGAGCATCAGCCTATGAACTGAAACTCCCCGCTAAATGGAGAATTCACAATCGGTTCAATGAGTCCTTACTCACTCCGTACCACGCTCCGGAATTTCCAGACCAACCGCGCCCCAAGAGACCGCCCCCAGAACTTATTGAAGACGAAGAAGAATACGAAATAGAGGAGATTGTAGGAGAAAGAGACCGGGTTGTGGGTTGAGGACGAACCCGATGGACCATTACCGAATATTTGGTAAAGTGGAAAGGATACCCAATAGAGGAGAACTCATGGGTCAAACGTTCCAACATGGCAAACGCGGAAGAACTCGTCAATGACTACGAAACCCGCATTCAAAAAATCTGGTGGACAATTAACGACAAGGGGGAGACAGTCGGGAGGGACGACAAAATACCTTCGAACCTCCCGATCCAATATCATGAACCGGATACCCCGTGCGTCACCGATGTTATCACCATTCCTTCTTCCAAATGTACAGCGCCTGCACACTCCGAGGAGCTTAACGCCCTAGACGATAGGTCCTCAATCGACGAACCATTTTCTGCTTATCCTGACTCCGAGGACTCTGATGTTGATCACCTACAACGAGTCACGGAGAATTGGGATAAAGATGAAGATGATGACAACGATGATATCTCCTCATTCTACTCCGAATCCAAATATTCATCTTCAGAGGCTGACAGGGGAAATTCTAGTGATTCATTCGGGACGAACGAATCTTAGGGGGGGGGTAATGTTACGGTTTAATCATTTTCTTCGTTTTACTCAGCTTGATTACTCATATGCGATCCCTTCAGATCATTTCCCACCATACTATTATTAGCGTATCCACTTGTATTTAAGTAGAGCCTCAGCTGGCCTAAACCCCAGCTTCGGCTAAGGTTTAATCTACCCAACTCGAACTCCGTTCTTCGTGTCTACGTGCACGCAATCCGCTTTGACATCGCCTTTGACTTGCTAGAGTATCTTCCACTGAAGTGCGAGTGGAGATCCTAGTTCAATCCAAGTCGATTATTAGTTGGTTGTTAACAAGTGACTTGTGTTGAGCAACTGCGCTCGGTCTAACTCTGATACTTCGAAACTAGTGGCACTCTGGGCCAAATACTGGGTCTCACAAGTGGTCTACACTCGACTAGCGGCACCCTAGGCTCAACTAGTGGCACTCTTGGCCTAAGAACAAATACTTTAACTCCGAGAAAATACTTTAACTAACTTCAAAATGCTCTGAGTCACTCCAAGACGGAATAGTAACTTTAAGACACTTCAATTCGTTCAATACTATAGGTGACTAAGCGACTAGTAGACACTTCATCGAGGTTAAGCACAAAAGCCTTTAATTGGGGCACTAGAATACGGACTAGTAGGTCAAAATCATGGGGATGGCTTGCCTGCTTGTGAGGCCGCCCCTTCTACTACTTATATACTACAGAGACAGGTACAGAATAATTATAAATAGATTCTTTAGGGGTAATATTGGTAAGGATGTCTTGGCTAGTCATGAAATACGGTGAATAATCACGCAATAGTCGGCCTAGCCTGTTCTTTCTGTCAGATAGCGGGTCGAGGGACTCTGCTATTGGGTCATTCCCACACCCTTTGCCCAGCGGTGCTCCACTAGTGACACAGCTATACGAATAGTCGGGTAACCGTGCCTGTAGCAACTGCTCGATCGTGATCGGGGCACAGCCTGGCTATACTAGTGCCGATCGTATGAGATCTGTATCACACTAGCCGGATCTGGGCTAAGGGTTATGCCTTTACTGGTTCATTTCTAAGTCCTTTCAGAAGTGCTCGCATGACTAGTCATCCTGACTTAGGTGTTCATGCCCAGATCGGTCCACTAGCGACTGAATAGTCGAGATCTGTGTGGGTTCTTACTTCTTGTTTGGGTGCTAGCAGCTGTACTCTTTACCAGTGACCATATTTTACTAAGTCATACTAGCTTTGGAGGTGCTAGTCTGGTCGGCTGGTAGGGCTGACCCACTATTGGTATCGTCCCTAAGTCCTGACTCAACTAGTAGCATGCTAACTCGACTATCAGTTCAAAGCCTCAACTATAGCCCTTGTTGTTTAACTAGTATTGGATAGACATGCAATAGTATTGTTATAAAATCGCAAAATCTAGGTGTGAACATGTAGACGGCGTATCATCGGATATGACCTTCTCTGGCATTACGCCATAGGGCACGTAAACATAGTCCCTCAAGATTTTGGCAAAGCCCAAGGAAGTAAGTTCTTCGGTGCATGCTATAGGGATGATGGTTTTGGAGAATCAATCCACGATGATGAGGATAGAGTCATATCCTTTGGAATTTGGAAGCTTGGTGATCATGTCCACCGAGATGTGGGTCCATGATCGGACTGGAACCTCATTAGGATGAAGGGGGGCCTTTTTAGGGCGACAATTTGCCTTGGTCCGTTGACAAGTCTCGCATCCTTTTACATATGCCTCAACATCTCAGTGCATCTGCAGCCACCAGTAGTCTCGGAGAATAAGTTCTTTTGTCTTTTCTATACCAGGATGTCCTGCCATAACATGGTCATGTCAGAGGGCTATGATCTCCCCTCGTAGTCATCGATCTACTGGAATATAAATGCGTCCATCATACCAAAGTAGGTCTTGGTCATGTGAGACCCCCTTCTCATGATTAAGGGAGTCGGAGATGCCTCGATCCCAGCGATGAGGGTTGTGAGTGGCTGCTTTGATCCTCTCATGTAGCTCTTCCATGGTGGGCATCAGTAGGGTTCAAAAATGTTCCACCTTCAGGACAGTTATGTCCTGATTATCCTCTTTCCCTTGATCATGATCTGCTCATCGGGATAAGAGATCTGCCTTGTGGTTTTGAGCCTCGGGTTTATGGTGAAGGGTGAACTGGTATTCGGCTAGTTCTGTTACCCACCTCGCTTGCCTTCGATTGAGCTTCTGAGGCTTGCGAAAGTATTGGAGGTTGGAGTGATCCGTCCAAATTTCAAAATCCTCCCATGCTCCCATAAGGTAGTGGTGCCATTCTTCCAGAGCAATCATGATTGCGAGGAGTTCTTTGTCGTAAATTTCATAGTTGCGTTCGGTGGCTGATAAGGCCTTGGAAAGGAATGCCACTGGCCTCCATTTATCGTCCTGTAGCTGGGACAGTACTGCCCCGACTGCTCCTTCACTCAAGTCCGCCTCCACCCAGAACTTTCCTTCATCAAGCGGGATTGCCAGCACCACGTCTTCTCAGAACAACCTTTTGAGCTTCTCGAAGGCCTCCTGTTGGGCCTGCCCCCACTTCTATACTGCTTTCCCTGTCAGGGAGGTCAGTGGTCTGACATGTTTGCTATAGTTCCAGATGAAGCGTCGGTAGAAATTGCAAAATCCAAGGAACGACTGCAGTTCCTGCTTTTTACGGGGAATCGGCCACTCCAATAATCCGGCAACCTTGACTGGGTCCATCCGAATCTTCCCTTCACTAATGATCACCCCCAGGTACTCGGTCTCTTCCACCTCGAATTCACACTTTTTGGCCTTCAGGAATAGCTTGTTTTCCTGGAGTATCTTCAGCACCTTCCATACTATGCATTTGTGCTCCATTTTAGTTTGGGAGGCAATAAGGATGTCATCCAGGTACACGGACACCTCTCCGGCAGCTATGAGGTCTTTGAAAATGTCATTCATCATCCATTGGAAGGTTGCCGGAGAGTTGGTGAGTCCAAAAAACATCACTAGGGGTTTGTAGAGGCCACGATTGGTTCGAAACGCCGCCTTCCATTCGTCTCCTTGCTTGATCCTCATGTTATTGTAGCCCCACCGTATGTCCAACTTGGTGAAATATTTGGCCTGCTTCAGCCTATCCATTAATTCCCCGATGAGTGGTAATGGGTATCGATTCTTGATGGTCATCTCATTTAACTTTCGATAGTCCTGTATGGGGTGAAGCTTTCTGTCTTTCTTTTTGACAAAGAAGAAAGGTGACGCCATGGGGGATTTCGAGGCTTGGATGCGGCCAGTTGATAGGTTCTCATCAAGGAACTTGTCTAACTCTTCCTGCTCCATCGGGTTAAGAGGGTAGACTTTACAATCTAGGTTGGCATTCGCATTGGGGATCAACTCAATGGCATGATCCCATGGTTTCCACGGTGGTAGTTCGTCAAAGTTCTCCTTGTCGAAAACGTCTTTGAACTCCCAGTACTCCTCTGGCACTATTTCCTCGAATGACTTCGTGACCTTCTTGGCATAAGCCTGAGCTGCCAGCTCATTCACTTTAGTCCCCATGGCTCATACGTGGAAGGCTTCTTCGAAGTCTATTACCAGGATGGTGTCTCCTTCCTCATATTCATCCCAATGGGCTGAAGGATCAGTATCAGGAAGGTGGAATGGGATCTTTCGGCAGGCGCAGTGAGCTAGGGTTACAGCCCCCATGTCCCAGTCAATTAAGGGATTATGGCACTGCAGCCAATCATGCCCTAGGAATAGTGGCATGGTGCCTAGGTCTACCATGGCTAAATCGATCCGTTCCATGTGGTCTCCAATATGCAGCCGTACTTCGGCATATTCCGTAATGTCTCCTCCCTTGTTCCTTGTGCCATTGGCATTATAGACCGGGGTGGGGTGTGCTGCCTTCTTCAGGTTTATTCCGTGTTTGGTTTCCCCCCTTCAGTTGATGGAACTGCCGGTGGCTCCACTGTCTACGAGCGCTTTCAGAGCATAAACGTCTCTGGTATCCAAGGTCTCCAATTGTACGCTGATGGATACGTTTTGTCCCTTCCATCCACGTATATACATTGGTGGCTTTTTCAAGTCCTCCATCCATTCCCACCTGCTCCTTGCCTCTTCTGCCGTCTCCGACTGCTCCTTCAGTTGATCGCACAATTCTGCATCCACCTCTCCTTGTCGACATGGATGCACCCAATGGTTCAGGGTGGCGTGGGTGGCAGACTCGTTGGTGGTGAGTCGCAGTGCCCATCAGGTCCAGTGTGCTCCGAACAGCTCATAGTATGTATCTAGGATTGCCCGTCTGACTCCAGGCACCACTTCAGGTTTGGGGGTCATGAGAGACTTCCCCTTGGGTGGCGTGACCAGGATGTCAGACCGTAGGTATGCTTCTTCGTCCAGAACCTCCTCGATCATAACTCTAGAGTGCTTATCTTCTTCTCGTGATGGCAGTTGGTCATCAGGCTGAGGAGGGCCCTTCCACAGGAGTTGGTCGCGTTTCGACAAGGTGGAGGAGGGGGACTTGCTGTCCCATGTTCGGTCCTGGCCAAGGACGTTTGTGTGTGGCATTGCAACCTCCTCAGTGTGTTTCCTCTTATCCTTCAGCCCGGCGGTACTTCTGGTAACCCTTCATGGACACACACATGTTGGCTCGCCAGGGGGGTCCCCACCATTGGCTGCTGCATTCTGCATTCGTGTGGCTACTAAGTGGGGGGGGGGGGGTCTCTCTGGTTCCCGGCCTCAGCTGCTTTTCCAACGCTGACCATTGCTACAATCAGGGTAGGAGCAGCGGCCTGGGTTGTCGACCGTTCTCCCTCTCCAGGATGGTTGGGCCCAACCTGATCCTAACATGAGGGCCTCTCCGTTGCATCTGGAACTTTCCTTGTGCTGCCAGGCGGGGGTTCCCAAGATGGGACGACCCCTAGGGGTTCATTGCTAGATGCAGAGTGCGTGGAGCAGTGGTAATCCCCTCCTATGCCATGGGCATTCTGCGATTCTTCATTCTTAGATTCTTTGATAACAAGCGGGGTAAAAAAGTTGATATATTGTTCATATGGCATACCTACATATGTAGTATAAGTCTGACCAGCGACAGGAGAGCTTGTACCGATTGAAACTAAGTCCTTAGCCAATGTCGTGGAATCGCTTAGTGCGATGCCGGCTCGTCTTTTGACCCCTTCTTTTCCTCTTTGACCTCCTCAATCTTCATGTCCTTTCCTAAGGCTTCTTCCTTCTCAGCCCCGGCAAGTAAGAGGCACAGGCGTTGAGCAGGGAGTTTCTTGCGAGGGGGGAGCTTTACTGGGATCCACTTGGATTTGTCGTCAGGACATTTGTGGTCCCAGCCCCACCCGGTATTTCCGCACTTGAAGCATCGCTTCTCGCTCTGCAGCTTATCGATCTCCATCGGTTGCCCAGCCCCTCCATATGTCACCCCTGTGGCGTCCTTCTTGTCGCCGGAATTCCCAGAACTACTGGCTTTTCCGGACAAAGTATTTTGGTTGCCTCGACCCGAATTAGTATTCGGGGAGGGCTTATTGCCTTGCTGTTGCGCTAGGCCATACCGATAGTTGGCGTCAATCCTTTCGATGCGCATCTTCCATTCTGCGTATGTGGTGGGACGGTTATTGTCCCCATGCATGATGGTGTTTCGGACTGTGGGCCGTATAGCCGCCTCTATGGTTTCAAACATCTGCTTTTCATCTCTGAACTCCGTGCACTTGTGGGCCAACTCTTCGAACTTCGTGAAGAATTCGATGGCTGTCTTAAAGTTGGATTGATGGAGCTTCCTCCACTTCTGTTTGATGATGGGTAATTCGGCCACCTCACGGAATCATACCGTAAGGTCTTCTGTGAATTTGTCCCACATCGGCAGCCTCCAGTGCCCCACGTGATCTCGGTATCAATAATACTGATCATTCCACCTTTCTGGGCATCCCCCCATAGGTACAACTGGGCAAAGGTAATTCAGTAAGGATTCTGCCCTACGCGGTTGAGAGTATAATATATGGGGAACACCACGAAGTATAATTCGCAGTGATGGAGAAAACGGTCGATGTCTGAGGACTCCCCGACGAAGTACTCCGGTTGCATAATCAACTTGGGTTTCACATCGTTCCAGGGATTTTGGGCACCTGGGGCTAACTGCCAGGGCGGAGGAGTATCAGGTGGGGAGGGTGGTACTGGCAGCATTGGGGGGTTAGGGGGTCGCGGTAGCGACCGTAACTGGGGGTTGTGGCCCGGGGATGGATACCTTCCGGGTTTGTTATCCACGGGGATAGGAGGAGGAAGCTGGGTCAGTTTATTTTGTGGGATTTTGGGTGCCTTCCCTTTGTCAGGGTTGGATGGCCCCACTCCTTCATCCTCGTCCCAGTCCCCTCCGCCTCCCACAGACAACCCCTGGGTCTCGAGAGGATTGGGCATACATGCTGGTCTTCGATACACGGTGCACTGCTGCTGTTTCGCGCCCTCCTCATGACAAAGGTTCCAAACGTGCACCACCTGATGCCAGGCATCCACCTCAATGATGTTCTTCATCATAACTGTGTCGCCTATTGCTCGGGCATCCAAGTAGTCCTCTCCTGCTTCGGTCATCAGCCAATGGGGATCTTCAACCATATCTTCTGCCATTACTTCATATAGGCCAGCCCAATCTAGGAAAACTAAGATGGCCGGGACATACTGCACTTCTCTGCGTAGTACCGCCCTCACCTGTCTTAAGACTTCCCCTTTAATGGCATGACCCGGGGGTCTGCTCAGCATTCCTTCTTTGCCTGGCGAGATCGGAATCTTCGTCATGGAGCTCATTCTGGTAGTTTTCCCAGGCGTATGGGTGCTCCTGGAGGTCTGCTCCTGCTCTTTGGACTGCTCTGGTATATCGGAGCATGGCAGTTGCTGTTCTTCAGTGGATCTCGTCTTCTGTGGCGTCGGGCTCAAGGGGGAGCTCCCACAGACCGTTGGGTCCCTGGAGGGTGGTGATCTCGGTGGCTCGGATTTGTGCATCATTTTCTCTTGCTCGGTCCATTCTGGCCTGTGCCTCTGGAGCGATCCTGGCATGTCGAGGGAGCTGGAGGGACTCGACGAGTGTGTGGTAGAGAAGTGGCCACAGTCGCTGGTATTGAGGGACAGGGAGGTGGAATGCTCTCGGTGCAACCAACGGTGTGAAAGCGGGGACGTTGGGGAGCTGGCTGGTGCCGGTGTCTGCTCCAACATGATCGGGGTTGTGACTCTCAATCTCGTCCCAGAGGTGCTGATTTTCTTTGGAGTTGAGGGTGGTGCAGGAAGTGGACACTTCAGCGGGCTTGTTCGAGGCCCTCAAGGTTGATACTCCAGCCACAGGAGCTTCTTCCCTGGCAAAGACCCAACTGGTTCCTGGGTACCAGGCAATGGGAATCCCCTGGTCTGTTGGCCAGTTGCCTCCTGCCATTCCCTGTCCATTGGGGTCTGCTCGGTTTGTACTGGCAGTAGTTGCGGTGGAGGCCCCAAGGCCGAGCTCTCCACTGTCTTCTCCAAGGTCGTCTCCAGAGATTCTACCCTTAGTTTCTTCTTCTGCCCACTGATCTCTGGTATCAGGGTCAGGCCCTTCTTCCCCGCCCCTGTTGTTTTCAAGAAAGCATTGGAACCTCCTGCCTTTGTCATCCCAGATGTTGATAGGGCTTCCCTGGTTTGACTCCACAGACCCTTCTTCTTCACTTCCTGACTCGTTGCTGAGTGCAGGGAGGTCAAAGAGGCCTGGTACGGGAGTGTCTCCGGTGTCGAGGAGTATCCCCCAGGTATCGGTAATATTGATGGAGGCTGTTCGGTAGGAGTCACTGCTCAACTCACTGGGTTCTCTTGGGGTGATGGGTTGTCCATCATGAAGGGTTGGTTGGGAAGGTGGTTGCATTGTGTTGACTGCGGTAGTTACGTAGGGTGGTATATAGTGAAGGGGGAGTCGAGCTCTTCTTTCCCGAGTCCTTTGGCAGCACCGATATACTTGTCAGAGGACAATGATCAGTATTGCAAGGGTAAAGAGGGTAAAGGTGACCAAGAGGGTTGGGAGCAGTTCAGATATTGGCATAGGATATGTTTAATGGCAATAGTCAGGACTGCCAGGGCAATGGTGGTGAAGGTGGCAGAAATTATGAATCCAGTGGTTGGCATGTATTGCTCTTCTGTTAGTCCACCCGAGGTACGCTGACAGTTAACTAGACTGTCCTTGCGATCATACAGCGGTGACTTCTCTGGTCAAGCAGGGAGTTGAGGATTATTTTTGTAAAAGAGCTGGGCAGTGTTCATTCTCTGATGTGGCACTGGGCAGCTTGTAGCGAGCTACGGCTAAATGTCAACAACCAACTAAATCGACTTAGATCAAATGACGATCGCCACTCGCACTTTGGTGGAACGATACAGTCGCAGGTCAAAGTGGATTAGGATAGCCAGTCAAGGACTTAGATAGTCACGCAGCAAGGAGTACAATATTGGGTAGATTAGACCTTAGCCGTAGCTGGGGTTTAGGCCAGCAAAGGCTACCACTTAAATACATGATGATAGACTAATAATAGTACTGTGAGAACTTGGATGCGCATTGATCATACATGGATAAGCAGGTATGAGTCAGAAAAGGAAAAGAAAATGAATAAACCATAACACCTTTGCGTTGAATGGGATATCAGTAGGCAGTGCCTCTGGCAGGAAGGGGGGAATGACTCTGGGTGAATGTCCCGTCTTGAGCTGGAAGGGGGAGAAGCCAGTGGCCAGGTTGATCATGTTCATGATCGTAAAGTGGACCAGGGGGAGTTTCGTCAACCAGCCCTTCTGATTTTGGTCAACGTAGTAATGCAAGGCTTGGACGATGGTCTTGTTTGTCCTCTCTGAGGCACCATCCGATTCTGGATGCCATGTGGTGGACATCTTGTGATTAATTCCTGCCAGTTTCATAAATGCCTTCAAAACATGTGATGAACAGTTTATCTCAGTCGCTGATGATTTCCATTGGGAGTCCATTCTCACAGTACCACCTGTCGAAAAACACTTGGGCGAGCTGTTCAGCCATGTTCTTCGTGTTCCAAGGTATGATCTGGGTGTCACATCCCAGTCTATCTGTCATAGTAATAATTTCATTGATGTAAGGCTTGGGAACGTAGGTCTGAACCAAAATATATTCCCTAGCGAATTCTTTTGAATAGAAGGAGGGTCTTCAACAATTCTGACAGATTTGGACTAGATATGACAGATGGACAAGGAACTAGGTGATATAGATTGATAGATGAGGATGATAGGTGATGTATGAGGATGTAGATGGTAGATGATAGGTGAGGATGATGAGAGAGAGATGAGGATGATGAGTGACAAGGAGGATAAAGGATGACTGTGGATGATGATTAAGAAGTAAAAGGTATACTAACTCCTTGGTTCAGAGCACTAGGTGGTGCTAGGCAGCTACTGAGTTGGTGGAGTGAAAGGAAGTATATTGGGTTCCTCTGATGTTGGGGGGGGGGAGAGGAATCTCCCTCTTTCTGCTAATCTACAGCTGTATATATACTAGTAGAGAACAATAGACTACTAATTTAGGGTACAATGGAGAACAATAAAACAATGAAAAGGCTTGTAGAACAATGGAAACAATAGGATCTATAATACAATAGAGAACAAAAGAACAATGAGGTCCATGACACAAACAATGAAAGAAGGACAATAAGAACAATAGAACAATAGAAATACAAGGATTACCAAAAAGAGAAGAACAATAAAGACAATAGAATGATGAAACAATAGAACAATGAGTCCCTGCTGATGATCATTTGTTCTATCATCAATTTCTGATGCTGAGAGATTTCTGATTTACAGATCTGAAGGGATAATTCCATCTTCCATCTTTGAGACTATCCTTTTCTGATAGTACAGTTGTGTGAGAAAGCTGGTTTGGTGCACAGCCTGAACTGGATGTGCACATCGAACCTGTTTTCCGCAGGTAGAGGGCCGACGAAATCAATTGCCACAGAAGCAAAACGAGCGTCTGGCACTGGGAGAGAGTGAAGGGGACCTGCCACCTTAGCTGTCCGGGATTTATTTTGTTGGCATGATGAGCACGAGGGTACATAGGCCTGCATCAGGTCCTTGCGCATATTTGGCCAGTAGTACGAATCTTGGAGAGCCCCATATGACTTGTCTCCCCTGAAATGCCCTAATGAGTCATGTGCAAGGGCAAAGAGTTGCTCTCGTATGCTGTCTGACCTCGGGACTACCAGCCTCTCCCCCAAATAAAGCAAACCATTCTTAACCATTGCATTCAGAGGGACATAACCTGTCTCACAGTCTTTGAACAGTTGCTTACAGAACGGGTTGACCAGGTAGCCAAGTTTGATTTTTCGCAACAGAGTAGGGTTGGCTTGGATTGTGAAAAGCCCTGTGAACTCAGGAGGGAAGTCTGAAGGTTTGTCGTTGATGGGCATCCTTGAGAGAGCATCCGCAACAGTATTGTCTTCACCTTTGACATAATGCAGTGTGTATTCATATTGCTGAAGGAACTCCATCCACCAGGCCTGACGTCATGAGAGGTCTGCCTGTGTATCAAAGTTCTGGAGGGTCTTGTGGTCCATATAGATGTGTATATGAGAGCCGAGTAGATCGACCCTCCATCGCTTCAGAGCATGTACTATTGAAAGAAGCTCCTGTTCATGCATTGGGTAGTTCAGCTGGGCTCCTTTGAAGGCCACTGAGTCGAAGGCTACCAGTCTCGCAGTCTCCCAAGTCTTTCCAAAACTGAGGACTGCCCCAGTACAACATTTGCTCGCATCACACGTTACGAAAATCTTGTTTTTCCCAGGGTTTTCATGGTCAATCACCGTGAGGCAGTCTGCACCTAAGACAAGCTTCTTAATCTTCTCAAAAGCAGCTTGATGGGTATGCTCCCACTTGGGAAAAAGTTTGTCACAGTGTTTCATCATCAACAGCATCAGCATGGACGTGTACTCTGCCAACTTTGGGAGGAAATCTGCTATGTATCGCACAAGTCCCAGGAACTGTTGAACATGTTTTGCAGAACGGGGAATTGGCCAATTTGAGATTTTAACGATCGTGGAAGGGTCAGGCTCGACACCTCTCCATGAAATATGGTGACCCAAGAAATCCACCTCAGTCAGGAAGAGTGACATTTTCTTTGGGGAACAGAAAAGACTTGCAGATTTGAGTGTGTTTAGTACCATTTCGACATTGCGTGCATGCTTGTCTAACGTTTGAGACCAGATGATAATATCATCAAGATACACATGACAGATTTTTCCAATAAGCGGTTGGAGTGCCAGCATTACTCTTTGTTGGTGCGTTGCCAGGGAATTACGAAGGCCCATTGGCATTATGACCCACTCCCAGAGCCCAAACGGGGTCAGAGTGGCCGTATATTTGATGTCGTCCAGATGCACCAGCATCTGAAAGAAGGAGTTAGTCATATCGATCTTTCCCCAGAATCAACCTCGCATGCAGTGAGCCAAGATATCCGATACCAAGGACATAGGGTAATTGTCGGGCACTGTGACCACGTTAATTAGCCTGAAGTCATTCACCCATCTTGGTAGGACAGTGGGATCAGCCTTGGGGATGATGAAGGAGGGTGACGCATATTCCAAAGACGACAGTCGGATCCTACCCACCTTCCTGTGCTGTTCAATAAGTGTTTTCCAAGCTTCTTGGTACTTCCTTGGGCATGAGTAAGGTCATGAGACTGAGATCTTTCTGTGAGGTCGCAGGAGTATTCTATGATAGATGTTGGTAGGCAATTGTGTGATATGCAGTAGCTCCAATGGGAACAAGGCCAAGAATTTAGACTTCACTTTGGAATCCAATGTCACCAGTTTCTCCATCTCAGCCAGGGAATCAATGCATGCTCTCATTGCTGCCACTCAGCAAGGAAGATCACATTCAGTAGTCCATGCAGACATTCATTCAGTCAGACCAGTCATTTGAAAATACGTGTTCAGCTCATTGAGTAGGTCAGCCCATGTAATTCGCAGAGTCTTTCTTATCGATCGAATCTCAGAGTTTAAACATTTTTGTTCTGCCATCGCAGCTTCTTCCACATCCCATAGGGCATGAGGTGGAGGTTGGGCAGGGGAGTGACAAGATGGAGCATTTGTTGGCGTGTTGAGCAAGTTTGTTGAAGATCCCTCAGGGAACACGGAACGGTTGCTGTGATCAACAATGATGCTATTTTGATATAAAAACGGTGATGAGCCTCCAGGCTCTGTATGCTCAGAATTCGCGGATTTTACCAGATAGCTAATTCCCCAGCCACCACACCAACATACTATTTCAATCCCGGCAATATTGCTTAATGCCGCCAATTATCCTTCCCCACTTGTACCCCACATCAATTACATGCCCCTTTCATTAATTCTGCCAGTCTTCTTTCATTAATTCCGCCAGGCACCTGATTGTTGATCTCACAGATTTAGAATCCCATCTGATTGCCTAGCACAGCCGCAATTCCGCAGCACAGCCACAATTCCGCAGCTCAAATAGCAATTCCGTGGCATTAGCTCCAATGCTGTGACCTTTCCTCAGTCTTTACTAAGGCTGTTATACCACCAAGAGATTGCCGCAAGCATCTACTTCAGTACACTTGCTTCAATGTACTTTGCCGCAGCAACACAGCAGCTCAAAATTCCAGAGATCGGTGGCATTCTTGCTAATCACTTCATCTATATGCGGTAAAAGCCATATGGGTGCTGTTACTTTTGAACCACAGTACACAGTAAAACTGTGAGGGTGCTGTTACTTTAGAACCTTGGGAACATGTGTTTGGTATCATTTCTTACCAATCTATGTACTACGGACTTACTAAGGACTCGCTTCAAGTATTCTAAATTTATTCTGGACTTGTAGTATAAAAGCTAGTATACACCACGGAAAATAGGGAGTTGCGAGACAGAAGTTACCGGACACTAGTTATCGCACATGTTATCGACCACCATCACCACTTGTACTCACTAGGAGACAGACAATAACAGCATAGTCACTCCGAGTTATACTCTCTGTCATGGCTTTTCTTCTAACGGTATTGGTGTATGCTCATATTGCACCAATACATGGAATTTCGTGTCCACAACTCGCTTTTATCTTTTAATCCGCCAGCATCATTTCACTTTCACCAGCCAGGATCGTTTTCATCAGTTTTCACCTTCTACATTGCCATCGTTTTACCCAGCTCAGTTCAGGATTGTTACGTCCCTGTGTGGACTCAGATTAGGATCGTTATTGCCGCCAGTAGCATCTGTCGTGGAATTTCGGTCAACAGCTTCAGTATAGGATCATCAGTCACGGTATTTGGTATCTTGCCGTCAGTTTCAGTATAGGATAGTCTCCGTGTAGACTCAGGATTAGTATCAGTTTCGTTTTGCCATTGTTAACCTCAGTATAGTTTCAGTATCAGCCCAGCCCAGTCCCAGCCATTGTTTTGCCATCACTAGTTCCCCCTCATATCATCGCCAGTTCATCTTATCTTTGTTTTACCGCCAGTTTCTCGTTTCTCAACTACAGTCTTCGTTTATTGCCGTCACAGTATTTGTTATCTTGCCAAATGGTATTTCTCTTTGACAGCATTTTCTCTAATTCCATCAACATCGCCCATGGCTTTTACTAGTTAAATTGCTGTCACTTCATTCATGGTTTGCCAGTATTCCCAGTTATACCAGATTCTGTTCCTTCTCATCTATCGAGACCCTTCCCGGCTTACAGCCAATGTTTTCTAGTACTCGATCGTTAAGGGTACTACTTCGCTGACTGAAAAGTCGCAGAGTATACTTGCGTTCTTGAGGAATTCATCGCATGGAGGTGCACTGAAACACTCGCACAACAACAAAGCCTTTATTGCCGCTACACGCCATTTGCCGTGAACTCCTCTAGAGTTTTGGTTTTTGCTGTTGCCACAGAAGTTAAGGCTTATCAACGGTCCTCCGAGGAGGATGTCACAGTGTAAAGAAGGGCAGAGTACAGCGAGGATTTTACAGGAAGTCCATGATTTATCTGATGAGGTGATGTGAAATCTGACGCAGTGATCTAATGGTTCTGCTTTTTCTGAGCCAATTATTGAAGACAGCGGAAGTGTTCTGTGTAACTTGCGAATATGGAGGCCAAGGCGGTGTTGCGACTGCAGCCTATTTACACATGTAATTTTGCAATCTAAAGTGTTTTACACGCATACTGAGATATAGTGAGTGAGTGGACTAAAACTATGCGTCAACACTAATGCTACGTGGTGCAATGATATGGAATATAACTTATGGCATAAGAAGCAACGGGATTCTAAACAGGACTTAGTCACGGCACTGTACCTGACAGGCATGCATGATGAGAAGGCCAAACCCTATACCCAATGCCTTAGGCTCTAACTTACAAGCACACTCGTGGGAGCTAGATAGAACTTTGAAGATTGCAGTGACACTGAGAATACTTAGTGCGCTCGCTAACTGTGACGCGTCGTACCTGAAAATCCGGGGAAATCCTTAAGTGAGATGACAGATATCACTGGCACGAGCTTGGGCAATGGGCTTTGGCTGAAGTCCACGAGCCCACGTTCCATTGTTCTGAGTCCCATTGTTCGAAGACTCACTTGTTGCCATGTCTACGAGAAGCCTCTGTGAATCCAAGAAAGAAGTCTTGAACAACATATGCCAGAACTGATAGTTCCGTGTGCCTAGACCTGTCGGTCGCTAGAGAACAAGCCCGCGGGTGTCAGGAGAGCACCTCTTGGCATGCATTTAGTGAGCTCACTATAGAAATGAGACTAAAACTGGGAAGTCCAACTCGGATGCTCAGTAAGGCAGCGGTGGCAACGTGCTATGCATGTAGGAGTCTGGGTACTGCATGACGTTTGTAATTCTAATTCCCCTGTAGTATAAGTAGGCTGGTTACAGTAGGTAGAGGCCAAGTTTCGAGCCCCCGAGTTCCCGTGCACGCATTGAAGGCGGTACTGTAACAAAGGATCAGTTTGTGACTTCGAGCTGTGCATAGAATTAGCGAGCTCACTCAGAGAAATATGAGATACCCTTTTGATAAGACTTTTGAGAACTTAGTCAGAGTGAATATGAATCAGTGATGCTGTTTCTGTTCTGTTAAGTGTGATAAGTCTGTTCGGAGAATGTGTTGAAGTGGAAATCTGAGATCTGTTCTGTTCTGTGTCAGTCTGTTCCATGTCAGTTCTGTTCGAAGTTCCATTTCTGAATCTGTTTTCCGAGTGCTTCTGAAGTGTTCTTGAGTCGAGATAACCTGCTGGAGTTAGTTGGAGAACCCCTACATACAGTTGTGTAGTGAGCGGGCTAAGTCAGTGCTTGCCTGTGGTGTTCTTTTAGCGAGCTCACTAAAGTTTTGGCGTGTATTGCCTCTGTTTCTGTTGGGATCAGTGTCCCTTGAGTATTATAACTCAAATCTGCCTTGAAGGTTGCGTCACGCCAGTGAACGACCTTCCTGTAAAAAGTTCCTAGACTTAGGAATTCATTAGAGAAAGCTTAGCTTCGCTAAGAGCGCTGAAAATAAGAGAAACTCTTCGAGATATTGAAGTATAGTTGGATCGCATTAGAAATAATCACTCCCCCTAGAACTTATGAGGGTGATTGTAGTTTGTGTAGTTGTGTGAGTGTGTGTGTGGGTTTTTGAGGTTTGCCTTTTAGCCCGCTCACTATTCCACAGGTGCCCACAGCCAGCCTCTTCAGCGGGCAACGAGGTCCGGCCTAATCAAAACTGTGGGTGATCCATGGTCAACAAGAGCATGAACAGGGAGAGGAGATGAAAGCATAGGAGAGGTAATGAAACCCTCCATCCAGAGATGCAGGCTTGTAAGCATCTGCTCGATGGAAGAAGAAACATACTCATTGTCATTGGAGACATCTGAGGAGTTACTGACCATGTGATCATCATCCTCGAGAGCAGAAGGTGGGTAGTGGAGTTCGATACCGGCCATCAGAGATGACTTTCTCTCCTCATATGCCTTCCTCACCTCAATAGCATCTGCTTCAGTCAGTGTACGGTAGGTTTGCACATCAGGTGCACCAGCTTTGCAATCAGAAGCAATGTGATCAGTGTAGAATGTGCAGCACAGGAAACATCCCAAGTGCTTAGCTAGCAAGTCCTTCTCTCCCTCCATCAACTTTGGCGGTTGAGTGCATCCCTGGCCCTTGGTGGCAGAGGAACTCGCAGTTGATGGAGCTTGGTTTGTCGAAGACGTTGCCACCTCCATGGTGGTGTTGGTCATCATGGAAGAAGTACCGGTGTTCTGGGTCCGAGGAACCCGTTAACGTTTTTCACTAGGGCCCATGGGAGCAGCCTGGGTGTTGGATTCAGCCATAAGCATTTTAAACAATTGCTTGCCCCAAGACGCCTCCCTCTTGATATCATCATCGAGAATGCAAACCTCATCCACCCATTTATCAAGATCCGTGATGCTATCCAACCACCCTTGTCTATTCGCCTTGAGGTACTCTTCAGCCAAATCTTCGGACATGCGCTCCTCCAAATGTAACCTCATGTCCTCATCATCAAGGTAGCTTGGCATCCCAATCAGATTCTCATTGGCACTACGCACAGTCAACTGGAACTCAAACCAAGGCCTCTTCCCTTGGGTGGCATTGTGAGTTTTCTTCACTTGGAAGAACCAATTATCCGAGAGCCATTTTGCCTTGAGCTGGGCCATGAAATGGTCCCAGGTCCAATTAGCCACCGGATCTGTTTCGCAGGCAGAGATCAGGCGAATCCACGACTTCATTGCAGGTCCACAGAGTGCAGAGAATGCCATCAGGACATGCACCTCAGGCTTTATCTTCTTATACAGGAAGAAAGATTCGAAAGCTTCATTGAATTCATTAAAGATGTCGATTGTGTAATAGCCAGGGTGAAGAATGGGAGCGTCTGTGCAAGAATTTTGTTCGACAACAGCAATAGCAGACATGGTATGGCGATTTGCAGAAGAAGCAGGTACAAATGCAGGTTTACGTTTCGGTGCTGGTATGAAATCAGAGTCTGAGCTGCACAATGAGCTGGAGTCTACAACTGAGGCATTGCTCGCATCATCTTCAGAGTCCAATTGAGGGTTGTGACTGGCTGGAGCAGAGGCAGAGCTGGAAGATGAAGATGAGGAGCTGGAAGACAAGTCGTCATCATCATCGTTGTCGGTTATGGGGAGAAGGTCAGGCAGATCTGCAAAGTCGTCTTCTTCTTTGTTGAAGGATGTTGCGCTCGAAGATGAGTTAGAACTGGATGAGTTAGCTCGGATGTGTGAAGCCGCACTTGCAGAGGAGTTTGAAGATGAAGAGCTCATGGATGAGCTGGACTCAGCTGCAGGGCTGTTACTACAAGATGAAGCCACTGCCTGTGCACCAGGTGTAAAGCTGTTCAGTGAAGCGGTGATATGCCTGGTATCAGGCTACCCATAGATTTTGCGATTTTACATCAGTTTATGCAATCTACAAGCGGTACAGAGAGCTACAGTGGAGGCTTTGCGCTGGTAGCTAAATACTACATAAAGAATGAAAGCACGGCAGTACAGAATGGACTTAGAAACGACGTCTCGAAGAGTCAATTCTACCAGCCATCAACACGCCAAGCTAAGCCCCACCTAAACAAGACTATTACAGTCAAATCTCGGGGACTCGTCTGTATGGAGTATAAAAACCAAGAAGTTGAAGAATGGAATGAACTAGATGCCTCGTCACCTCAACGAGTAGAAAGAACCTGTCAAGAAAAATTGCTAAGTCGAGAAACAGATCAGCTTTTGAGATCAACTCAGGCTAGGAAAGGAATAACCTTGGAAGAATGAATAGCCGCGCTGGGTACCGAGATGACCGACCTTGATTGCGCAGTGATCAACAGAATATAATCTCGGACCTGCAGTCGATCACGATCAGTGGTTACATCCTCAAGATCCTGCGCATACCGCAGTATTCCATACATACGGCATGCGGCAAGCCTTGCAGATGGAAGAAGGAGCACCCACGGACTAGTAGGGCACTCCTCGGTGACAGAATAACCCGGTGCAGTCGCGTCGAACTGAATAGAAACTACAGAATGGCGTGATACTTGTAGGATAGTGACTCACCATTTGTATTAATTCCAAAGCTCGTACCATAATTACTGTAGATACAGGCTCCTATACCTAGAACACAAATCGTATAAATTAGCAGCGACTAGATGCATAACGGCAGGAAAGCATTCCCCCGTGTTTGTGCTAGTAGCCTGTATAGCTACCTAATCAATCACTGGTTTTATTGCATATCCTCGACTGAAGTGAATTAAGTTACCAAAGTCAACCCATAAGGGTGACTACAGTAATCTAGAAGAGTTAAGTAGGAAGTAGAGCCGTCCCCACATTTGCGCCTTGCTAGTTAATTGAACTGCTCCATGGACAAAGGCCTCATGCTCTCTCTCTCCGAGATTAACGATCTAGATGTGCTGAGTCAACTTTAAGTCAAAAGACCTCATCTAGTTGAAGTAAAATAAGCCCTAGAACGCTTTAAGTTCAAACAATCGTCGAGTTCAAGGAACTCCAGAGTCTGTGTATTCTTTGCAAGTCTCGTACTTGAAGTCAGAACCTGTGCATTCTTTGTAGAGTGATTTCGCACTCTTTGTAGACCTCGGAGTCTTTGGTTGTTTGATTATTTGAAGTGTCCGCTAGAAGCTCTTCTAGACGACGTCAAAATGAGTATAACTTGCTCGACTATACCTTGCAAAACAAGTTCATAAAACCCCGCTATTGCGGACTAGTGTACTTTGTGTAAAACACATCGAAAGAAGAATTGAAGTTGTTTTCAGACAAAACCCCACTAGATTATCTAAATCTAAGTACATCGCGAGTGCTTCTATCGTACTCACCCTCAAACTTATATACATTGGTGATAGTGTGTGTGTGTGTGATTTAGTATCTAGATTGATGATCTAGACGCTTGTTTCATTTGCGCGCTGCCCGTTACCGAGCACATCAGCGGGTATATGCGTCACAACTAACAGAAGCGACGAGGTTGCATCAGAGAGAGCGTTGTTTGAAGAGTGGGGTGGATCAAGGGATGGTCCTGGTGTCGTCGAGACAGAGGTCACCGGTGCTTCTCAGGAAAGAGCATGCTCCCTAAAGGTGGTTGTATGTGTCCGTAAGGAAGGCAGAGATGTGTGGTGTGTAACCCGCCTTTGGCCAAGAGTTGAGAAATCGATGTGGGGAATCGGTGGAGCTGCTTCCTGCAGGTCCCCTGTGGATATGACTTCCTCTGCCGAGTCGGGAGAGTCAGAGGGTGTCAACGAGGGTAGCGAAGAGGTACAGTCAGGCAGGACAATGGCGCTGTCCTGCATGGGGGGGTTTCAATGGGGAAGGGATCTGAGAGCTGGAGGCAGTTTGGAAAGAGTTGTGGGGGTAGAGGAACAAGGTTGGAACCATCGTTTTCGTCGCTTGGTTGGGGTTATATTCCCACCTTTTGACGTCGAAGGAACTAGTAAAGAAGTCATGGGATCAGGTATGGTTGGGGAAGTCAGGGTTTCACTTGGGGTTGGGGAACTTTTCTGGGTATTGGGTATCCGTTCGGTGTTACGTGGGCAACATTAAGTCAGAATTCAGCATACAACGTTAAGTCAGAATTTGGTGTACAACACTGAAGTTGGTCTCGAGGTATCACCTAGGTAGAAAAGAATAGAGTCGCTAAGATATTCAAAAAAAAGTGGAACCCAACCAGTGTCGGGAACACTGAGCAACACGCAATAGAATAGGCAACAACTCTATTGCATGAAGGACATAGAAGAACAAAGGTAAGGTTAGTCTAAGCGGATTGCATAGCGTCCATAGACATATCTAATGGTCTAGGCAAACATGTGTATATATGCATCGTAGTAGTAATCCACAGCATGGTTACACTGTGTCTCTCATTTCTTCTGAGCTATATCTACCTGGAAGTCTCAGTGGGAATGCTTATCGCTCTCTCTGAATCACCAGGTATGTCTCTTTCTTCTCATAGTGGTTTCTCTTCAGCTTACAGGTCACTCTCATCGAATTGACAGAGCTTTCGTGTTTTTTTAGCACCCTCCCTGGACAGTATTCTTAGCTTTCATTTGGACTATTTGGACTATCATTACCATGGACTTCTTCATAGTTGATGGACACGCTTATTGGGCTTGCTTAGTTTACAAACCGATGTACACCATCAGGAAAAATTCACTAAGCTACATATAGGTATCACCTATACATAGCTCCCATAGCCCCATAGTCAGGTACCCCTTAACATAACATCCGTAACATTCCTGCGAGTGCTATGTAGCGCTATGTAGCACACCTGTAGCTTGCATACAGAGACTATGTAGCAGTACTATACCTGTACATACATGACTCTGAATGTCATGTATCTTAGTATACAGTAATCACTATTCAAATACACGGTGCCAAAATGCAGTAAAAATGTCTGTATATTAGAACAGCTGTACAATTGAAACAAATCTACTCTTCACTCTTCACAATATCACCTTCCTCCTCGTCATCGGCCTCAGCTTCACTGTCAGTCTCACCGGTCCGACCTTGTAGATCAGCAACAAGTCGCTCCTTCTCAGCATCATCAATAAACCCATCACTGATCTGCTTTGGCTGCACATCTGCATGTGTTCTAAGGAGCAAGACGTTTAGTTAGAACACATTCTATGAAAAGGCCCAAAAAACCCACCTTCCTTTCATGGCCCAGAGTCGACAGATGTTTCCGGTAACCGTAGCATCCCCTGAACACCATGCCTTGACGTCTTTCAGATGAGTGAGGTACTGAGGAGTTTGGGTTATGTCATTGAGCTTCTGTGCCTTGAAGGTGCCATCTGCCCATTCCTCAATGCAGTGCTCTAACTAATGAGAGAATGAACAATAATAGCTAGTTGGAGATAGCCAAAACTTACTATAGTCATGACAAGAGCAAGTGTCTCCACTTTCACATCAGCAAAATCATCCTCCCAGATAATCCCAGGTGCCTTACTGTGACCAAAGAAGTGTTCAGTGATCACCATTGGGATAATCCTGTTTTTGAACCTGCGTCGAAGGGCCTTAGGCTCCTGTGGAGCAATGAAGTCAGCTGGATAAGAATACAAATTCACACATACCTTGCAGGTAAATGCACCGCATGTCGCTAACATGACATACTTCTTTTTGTTTTGCTCAATCGTCACTTTCTTGGTGGAAATGGCAAAGCTGTAAGTCGCCACAACCAAAGCTTTCATATCCGACTTCATGGCTCCTCGGACATGTGCTGATCGTCACTTAATCTAGGTGGCAATATCAGACTTGCTCAACCTCAGATCGGAGAAATGATTACCATGGTTCGCATACCCCTAGTGAGCTCATAAACCTCTCCGAATTCCTCACAAGCTTCATCCGACAACTCCTGCAGCCATGTACGTTCAACCTCAGTATCTGGATACCCATTGACAGTGTAAATGCATCACTCCCAGTCTTTACAGACTTTATGAAGGATCTGACATGCTTTACCATCATAATCACATTGATTGACACCTTTTGAACCTGCGGCGACCTTTGCAATGCGAGCCTTCTTTGCATTAGAAGGGGTATCAGACTCGGAAGTAGGAGCCTGAGGGCTGCGAGCATGCTTGCTTCCTGCTACTTGTACTGGATTGTCAGATGCTGATGAATTTGGATCTCTTTCTGGTTCACTGTGCTGAACAGTGGCAGTCTGCAGAGGAGTCGGGTTGGTCATGAAGTGGTTGTTCACCTCAGAAAGAGAATCTGAGTCACCGGGAAGTGGAGAGGATTTCTGGTTGCAGATGCGATGGAAAGAGCTTGACCTGAAGTCGATATGGGGGATTTCCATCATCTGCAACTCAGGAGATGGTGGTGAGGCAGGGATACGAGGCTGCCCAGCCTTGCGAAGTTTTCTGGGTGGAGTAGAGATCAATCCCTTTGACTGAATCTTTGGTAATGATTAAGTTTGCAATAACTGGATAGGAATAATGCTCACTGAAGATGAAAAACTCAATCTGCCACTCGGAGTATCATCATCTTCGCTTTCCAGGTCTGATAGCTGGCAGCCGTTGTGAGCACGAGAGTATTCATCTGCGTAGTTTTCTCGAAGCAGCCCTAT
The DNA here is from genome assembly GCF_030435595.1 of Desarmillaria tabescens. Taxonomy (NCBI): domain Eukaryota; kingdom Fungi; phylum Basidiomycota; class Agaricomycetes; order Agaricales; family Physalacriaceae; genus Desarmillaria; species Desarmillaria tabescens. The sequence continues at coordinate 913,800 of NW_026848312.1, forward strand.
AAAAATGTCAGTAGCTATCAGGGATACTGAGCGACACGCACGATTAGCTTTATCCTGGAGAACTTGTTTTTTCTGAAGTTCGAGGTTTTGCTTTTGAAGTTTCTCAATCGCTGCTTGAAGCTTCTTGTTCTCCACAATCGACACATTCTGGTCTGGAAGAGTGAGCAGTCATGTATACACTAAAGTACAGTGGTAAAGGCACGTACTGAGTTTGGTCTGCTTCTTGCTGGGCCTGCTTGTTCGCTTGCTAGGAACATCTGAGCTGCAGATGTCAGTTGTGGCTGTTTGACGAGCCATATTTCATTGTAGAACAGGTTTTGATACTAGTAGGAAGGTGGTGGTATGAAGGAGAGCTAGAAAAGATTGGAAATACACAAAACAATAAACATTTGTGATAATGTGATTTGAGCCACTTACTCTGACTCTGCCATAGCACCGTACTTCTATCCTTCACTGCCAGACCTGTTGCAATGGTCCACTCTGTCTTCAAATGCCAAATCTGCGGGTGTCAAACAAACTCAAAACCTGGCTTGGAGAGCCACTATTCCCAAACTAGCTGCAGCTCTCAGCTCAATGAGAGAGTGACAAGAACCATCAAAACTTCTAAACAGAAATGCCCTATCTCCCCTGACGCAATGGCCCAGACATTTGATATTCCACCCTCCACCTCCAAGCCATCCTCCGATTTCGGACCCATACCTAACCCTGGAGAGCTTCATGCATTTCCAGATACAAGTGCTGATAATTCTCCGGTGGCTCCACCACCAAAGAAGACTCATGTCAAGGATGTCGAGGATGAAGATGATATTGTGGGACCACAAGAACATTTCATTCAGGACTTTCCTTGGCTGGCCGGTGATCCGATTGTTGAGCGTGGAAAATTACCTCCATTTTTCGAGCTTTTTCGGCATCAGAAGGTCGAGAATGGTGAGGCGATGTGGGCACCTTTCAGTTCTAGGGATGAGTGGGAACTTGCTCGATGGCTAATGTGCTCTAGTATCAGTCAGAAGGAGATTGACTCATTTTTGAAGTTGGAAAGTGTGTGTACCTTGGCTCTTGAGTATCTGTTCACATGAGCAAAACTTATAAATGGTTTCTAGATCAAAAATAATGTCAATCCGAGCTTTGGTAATAAGAGAAAGCTGTTTCAAACCATTGATAAGCTGCCAACTGGTCCTGAATGGACATGTGAAGTCTTCAAGATTCATGGGGACCTGCTCAATAATGAGGGAATGCCACAGACAGAGGAGATTGAGCTTTGGAAGCATGATCCAGTTGCCTGTATCCGGGAACTTATGGGTGATGCTCAGTTCAAGGAACACATGCGTTACGCACCTGAACGTGTCTACACTGATGAGATGGGCACATCAAGGGTATACAGTGAGATGGCAACAGCCGACTGGTGGTGGCAAATCCAGGTATGTATTCGCAATGTGTTCATATTAGAAGGGATACTCACGATGTGAGCAGAAACTCTTACCGAAAGGTGTAACCATTGCTCCAGTGATTCTCGCCTCTGATAAAACACAGCTTTCCCACTTCAGCGGTGACAAGTCCACATGGCCGGTGTATCTAACAATTGGGAATATTGACAAGGACATTAGACGAAAGCCTTCAGAACATGCAACCGTGCTGATAGGGTACCTACCCGTCAGTAAACTAGAGTGTTTCTCGAAAAAACAGCGCTCGGTTGAGTCCTACCAGCTGTTTCATACTTGTATGCGCTCGCTTCTTGCACCATTAATCGAGGCTGGAAAGAATGGAGTAGAGATGTTGTGCACTGATGGTCAGACCAGACTCATCTATCCGATTTTGGCCGCATATGGAGCAGATTACCCGGAGCAGTGCTTGATTGGATGCTCAATGGAGAATCGCTGCCCGAAATGCAAAGAAAAAGCTGGCGAACTTGGAGATCCTGTGTATTCACTCATGCGCGATCCAAAGGAAACAGTCGAGGTTCTGAAGCAGGCATCAGCTGGGCTGGAACCACAAGAATTTACAGACTGGGGCCTGCAACCAGTCAATCCGTTTTGGGTTGACTTACCCCATTGTAACATATTCCAATGCTTCACTCCTGATATCCTCCACCAACTACACAAAGGGGTCTTCAAAGACCATGTCATCAAGTGGGCAACCACTGTGGTGAACGTTGATGGACCTGAGCATCAAATAGATGGATTGCAAAAGGCCGAAGTGGATTGCCGCTTCCAAGCTATGACACGACATCCGAGTCTTCGACATTTCAAGAAAGGCATATCGTTAATTTCACAGTGGACAGGTAACGAGTACAAGAATATGGAGAAAGTTTTTCTGTCCATTATGGCTGGATGTGTGGATGAAGAAGTGATGAAATGCATTAGAGCAGTGCTCGACTTCATATACTTTGCACACTATGAAGAGCATACAACTGAGTCATTGAAGAAACTGGAAGATTCATGGCACACCTTTCACAAGCACAAGGAGATCTTCATTGACCAGGGGATACGTGACCACTTCAATATTCCGAAAATTCATTCCATGTACCACTATGCTTCAATGATACACTCACATGGCTCAGCAGGTGGCTATAACATGGAAGCTTCAGAACGTCTGCACATTGATTATGTAAAGATCGCCTACAATGCATTGAACAAGAAAGGGTATGTGAAACAGATGACAGCATGGATGAGGAGGTGTGAGGCAGTTGAGAAGTTTCAGAGGTTTTTGCAGTATGCTATCGATGAGTACACTGAGCCAGAGAGGGAGGATGAGGTTGACGGGGAAGAGGTCGACATGGACATTGATGGTAGCATTGATTCTCACGCTGGCAATGACCGTGAGTATATCAGTCACATAAACCCCACTACCACCCTTAACAATCACTACCATGATGACAATGATGACAATGCTAATAGCAAAGACAACATTACCACAATATCTCAGCTTGAATATGGGGAATCTACTTGCTTCATACCCAAAACACTGTCCTACACAAATGTCAGCCTCGATGATCTACAGACCAAGTTTGGGGCTTCCGAGTTTGTCCATGCCATGGAAGCCTTCCTTCACAAGCACGGACTATTTAGCATGGATTATTGGGATGCAGAACCAGCAACATACTCAGTATATAAACGATTTTGTGTCTCTATTCCTCCAGTGCCTGAAGTCTCGCAGCTCGCAACCACTGATGCTGTCCGTGCAACTCTTCCAGAACCAGCTCGTGGTCACAAGAAAGCAACACCAGGATATTTCGATACAGTCTTGGCAAGGAAGGACTTGCCTGAGAAAGGTATCACTGACTTAGATTTGCTTGGACCCAAAGGTGCATGTTTGCTATTGCACAGTTACTGACTAACTCAACCATATTCCAGGCCTTCACGTTGCTCAAATTCATGCCATCTTTGATCTCCCTCCAGAGCTAGGGGAATTCCGTCACACTTTTGCTTATGTCGAGTGGTTCACACCCCTTTGCAAAGTGGATGAGCTCACCAGAATGTTCAAAGTTCAATACTCTACTATCTGAGGTGGTCGCCCGAATGCATCTATAATTCCAATCATGTATATTTCTTGTAGCTGTCACCTTTCTCCATGTTCTGGGCAGGTTATCGATCCACGGTTCACTAGCGACAATATCCTAGATTCGTGCCATACCTTCTTCTTAAATTCCTACCTTCAACACATTGATTTTGTACTTTTACGTGACAAATGCATCTTGAAATGAACTGTCTTACTCTTCCTGTGCTGTGAGAATCACAAAATCTAGACTTGAAGAACTGGATACTATATGCTGGTATGTACTCAAAGCACAAAGCTATGGGCCACTACTGATGCTACATAGCAAAAGCCTTTTTCCTGATGACGGTAAACTCATACGATCGGTCGGACACTCGTCGACCAATTAGGAGTACTAAATCACTGAGGAATGAAGTTAAGGTAGTGCCCACTCCTTGCCGGCTCCTCTCTTGCATACTCCATTAGTGTGGCAAGCTACTGGAGAATGTTAAACAGGTTGCCCTTTCTATCGTGTACATGTACTAGGCCCATTCAGCTCTCTAATGATGAGGTGCTTTGTTAAAATGAGTAATAATTCTCCAGTGCTCACTCAGATTTCAGCAGGGAACCCTCACAAACAGTTCGTTCAACTACCTATTTATCTACTCGCCATGTACACTAATAGAAGCAGCAGGATGTAATCCCCAGTCCTATGTATGTATACAAGATTCGGTCTATGAGGTCAATGCACAAATTAACAAACAGCTTCGCTGTCTGGAGGATATGATCACTTACACGAATCATGTGAAAAGCACAGGTTTCTATAAGAGAGGAACAAATATACATACCATTGATGCATGCAAGCTGGTTTTGCCAGCGCTGACTTGTATGACTGTGGAGGGTCCATCTGTGCAGTGTAATGTGTGCAAAGAAGGTAGCACCCACTTCTGTGCTGCCACCGCACCCAAATTTCTCAGTTTGTTCATCCCATCCTCATTACGCACCTATCTTCCCTTGATCATGAGAAGTTGATACGGCATAGCGATGTGAAATAGGCAGATAGGCACCTCGTACCTGAAGCTACATATCTTCATGGCAGCCAATATACTGCAACACCGGTGAGTGATGACTGGAGAGGTCGACAGCGTCAGTGGAGAGCAGGTGCAAGTCAGCATAGGTTTGCACTGAAGTGGGGTTGATCTAGTTGGTTCTCCTCTGGCAGTATCAATTCCTTGAGGTCTGTATCTCCTCCTTCATCAGGAAAAAACTACTTTGCTACATCACAATATGTAGTCTATGTAGCACTTGTAGCACCGTAGCACAGTCTCCCATATGTAGCAGCTTGTAGCACACCACTAAGAGTATGTAGTAGCTGTATCAAGTGATAGCACCCCACCTGAACTATTGTATCGCTACAGTAGCGGCATCATATCAATACCTACGAAGACATATTCTGATGAACACAGAAGAGGGCAGACCATGAAATGAATGAAATCAATATATTACTACTAGCTACTACACCAATATAGCTGTATGACATCACATGCACTAGACCACCTCCAACGTCTGAACTCTGAGTAGCATTGCAATCCACCCTGTCATCACAAAGTACACCAAAACAGATTGAAATCCTAGCAGAACAACAGTGATATCAGTAGTAGCTGATAGGAACAAGGCTACAGCACTTACAACTGATTGCATTGCTATGAAAAATGGGAAATATAGGGACAGTGCAATAACCGCAGTTGTTGCACCTGGTCTTCGGCACCATCACAGTTCATGGGTTGTTCCGAGTCCTAAGTGCTATGGCATAAATATGACAAATGTCAAAACAATTCAAGTTACATACATTCCAGGACAGGTACCCTTAGAACACTATTCCTATGAAAAGCACAAGACGAGTCAGTAAAAAAGCATGGGGTTGCAGTTGGGGTACTCACCGGCAGCCTTGAGTACAAGACATCTCATCCAAGTACTGTGAAACAAGGCCATGTGAGATCAAGTGAAAGAGACAGCACGAACATGCACAATGAACAGTAAATTTAGCATTCAAAGCATAAGGGACACATATACAAGGAGCGCACGAATGGCAAAGAGGACCATCTGAAGGGAACATAGGTTGCCTGCACCGGTAAGCCAGAAGGAAGATAGAACCATAAATGGTGACACGTGAAGAGGAACGAGAGAGGTGGGCGCTGAAACATTGATGGAGGAAAGGAAGCAAGGGTGGTTGGATTTGGTCAGGATCCGATGGCGTGATCTTGGTTGATTATGCACGTGATGGACGGACTCTGTGTCGGAGTTTCAAATGAACTTATTAGAACTCCCCCCCAGCTACTCGTCCTTGGCACTGCCATTGTAGCTGTCCATACTTCACAAGGCATATATCGTTCTAATTACCTTCCGATGTGCTGATTTCGTCTTCGCATTACTTTCCTATCCTTATTCAAGTCCGTATTTCAGTCAGACTCAATATCCTCTTTTAGCTGACACTCAACTTGTACCATCAGCCACTATCGAAGACCCAAAAAAAGAGATAATGCTGACCAATGTTGTAGCATTCAGTAGGTTTCACTGAAGTATACAGATGTGTACGTAGCTACCGGCAGTATATACAGAATGCTACCTACCGCTACCTAATGCTGTGCACCCTCTACCATCACTACTGGCGATACATAAGCTACATATATCTGAGTGGCAGATACATAGCAAAAGGGTTTTTCCTGATGTTCATATCCATCCATTTCCCATCTCGTGACTAGTTTGCCGGAAATCGATACGTTGCAGTGCCATGAAATTGTAACTTGTAGGCAAGGGAGGGACAAAGTGGAGGTACCAGGGCCGGAAATTTGTCGGAAATATACATCAATGCCATTCATAATTCAACACAACAGGCACAGACACGTACCATTGAAACCCATAACCACCCTCCACCCAATGGGCAGTTCCCAGATCATGGGATTCGAATCAATAATCATATCCTGATATCTCGGTCCTTCACGGCTGATTTGCTGTGATTCATCTCGTAAGAAATTTTCATCCTCGGTGGAACCAACATGTCAGTGTACCGGGCTCCCAAGGTATGCATGCTAGGATGGCCTGTGTGTGGTGTAGGGTCTGATATATTAATACGTTATCTTTCGACTTATAGATCCAAGCTACGAAGTTCCGTTCTGATCTATGTAGTCCATCGGTAACATCTGGATGATGGATGCAGCGCCGTTTAAGCACGTCGTCAGGTCGCCGTTGTCAAGTATGTGTAGTCGTTCTATAAAAACACTCAGTTGTAGGTCCGCTTAGCTTATCTCGCCACCTTCTTTCAGTTCTTCTCAGTGTTCCTCGTGTACCCGATAAATATCTCCACAATGAATCTGTCAAGTCTGAGTGTCGTGTAAGAACACCCTCACCATTTGAATGGTGATAAGACTTCGGTACTGACTAACGAATTATCTCTCCCACAGAAACCTAGAGAGCTTGGCCGAGTCAGTGGCCGCTCGGGAGTCGTCGATCATATCCACGCCTACACTCTCGACCACGTCCACATTGTCTGCGATTAGTAAACCGTAAAGCCAACCCTTATCCATCTCGATCTCATTATCTGACTGTTGATAAATATTCCATAGAACGCTTACTCCGACAAAGAGTGACGGTGATGAGGTCGGAACAGTTACTGCTACAAAGTAAATCTTATAAACATATCTATTGTTGTCGAGACTTACCTCTCACTGGCTTCCAGAACATTGTCCGTCTTTTTTCGCTACAGTGCTCATTTGATATATCTTCACGCTTCCCTATAGAACTACCGTATCTTCGCCCGTTGTTTCGTAAGTCAAACACAATTCTCAATGTGGCTGCGCTTTCTCATGAACAACATCTAGTTCGGGAAGCACCGACTCCTCCAGTAAGGCAACTCCACTGGCAGCGGTGATCGCTGGCAGTGTAATCGGATCATTGGCCTCTGTTGTTGTCCTTGCTCTACTTTTCGTCCTCTGGCGAAGAATAAAAGGTCGCAACAGGGTTGGCAACAACACGAAGACTATTGAGCCGTTCTTTTCCCCCAGGATACGATCATCATCTCTCTTCACGCGGCCCATATCCGTCTCAACTATTGAATCTCTCACGTCCGGGTCACCTCCCTCAGCTCCGAGAAGACTATCTCAGTCTTCTCGAAATGCGTACGAAGAAGAGATCGAGCAGTTACGACAACAAATCAGGGACATGGATGAGCAGATGGAGATCATGCACAATGGTTCTTCGCCGCCATCTTACCACTCCCGTCGCAGGAGTGAAGTTTCAGATCCTTTTGCTTCTCCCTCGCCGCCATAACCTTTGTATGATATTTGCTCGTTGATAAAGTCCTGTCGCTTTCATGTTGGATAGGATGTCATTGTTTGTATTGTCTGGTATGCATGTTTTCCGTGCTATATAAGCTCGTATTGAAGCAATACCCTTGGCTCCTCGACTCCATAAGCTGGAGTATCCGAAGAAAGAATCGAACGCAGTTGCGCGTAGCGCACTTGATGATTTTCGAGAATTGATGTTTGGAAATCATGCATGCACCACGGGATTAAGTAGCGCCAGAATGCTATGACACGTTTGCGGAAGTGCCTGTCCTTGCAAAGTCAGGCCGTTGTAAGATGATTTGAAGGATAGTGCAAGGGCAAGTGCAATGATAAGGAGGACTTCCGGTGACCAGAAATGCATTTACTAGGTGAAAAGACCGGTGATAAAATATTGTTTTGTGATTACGGAGTAGCCACTGAAAGGTGTGTGCGATATGAATCATTGTCAAAATTAATGATGGTGGTTGAAGCGATTCCGATTCTCCGAAGGCATGAATCATTTGAATTTCACGTCACGGTCGTCGACGCATCAGTCACGTGAATAAGCTGCTTGGCCGTATTTGCCTTCCTCAGCTTCTGATCTTCCTTTCCTCATCGACGGAGCAAGTGTTCGATATTGAGCATGGTTTTGGCCTCCTGGTGCGTGTACTGCTGCTTTCATCATGGAATATGTGTTGATGACTTGTAGTGCAGGCGAACGATTCAGGATAGGTCGGTCTGCCTTTGCACGGGCAGCTGCGGTGCGTCTCGGTATGCTATAGCCTGGTACAGCATTAAGTGCGTAAAATTTTTTAAATCTTCTGCTGGTCTTACCGTCGAGCGCTTGATCCTTGATTTCCAGCATATATGCACTTTGCGTTTACTCTGAATCACTCGCTTTTTTCGACCTGTATTCTCGGCATGAACACGTCAGAAACTGTGCCAAAAGGATGCGAAGCTCGTGCTGATGAGTATTCTATTGCCCACGAGGTTATAGGCTGGCTATTGGCATAGATTTTAGTCCAGATGGTACGTCTGCCTACTGCTGTTCCGCCTTGAAGTTCGTCTGATAGTTCTTTGTATAGCTGCATCGTTTGCGATGAGGCTGAAGGATCCTACCCATCATTGTGATGATCTTTCGAATACAACTGAGATGTGACTATTGGTTGTTCCATCCTTTTTGATCCCCGTTAAATATCGTGTTGCTAGCAGTGACGCCGTCTACCCCGTGAACAGCCTTGCATATATGCAGGGCCATTCTAAGTGGATGCGATGGATATGGAGCAAGGACGCATAGCTGTGTCATATCAATGGGAGTGGGACCAACGCTGCACAACCCGACGGCTTCAAGCACGGTGACTCGAGCCTTTATCACCGATAGTCCCTACCGAGGTGGAGATTAAGGAGGGTGGGGTGAGCAATTCTCTTGCATTTGCGTGTTGATTTTCATTAACGGATATCTAGATCTAGCAGAACAAGAAGTTAAGGAAAAGTTTAACCTTATCTCACCTATACGTACCGCCCTCGCCAATAGAATGTTATCAGGACTTTAAGATTCCCAATGGTATCAATGAGTGAAGAGAGCGTACATGTGAATCGCACCCGGCGTTCGGCCCGATTCTGGTGCGTTTAGTATTCAACTTTCGCTCGATCATGGTCAACTTGAGCACTAAATACAGAAGTACTGAGGGACGAAGTCAAGGTAGCAAACTGGATGCTCCATGCTTCATATAACTATCTTATCAGGACTTCGTAGCTCCACTTGCCGGTTCCTCAATTGTGTATTTTGCGGTAAGCGACTACAGTGCTGGGCAAATTTCCCCTTGTATCGGTACGCATACTGAATTCATTCGGATCTCTGATGATGTGGAGCCTGTCCGATGACCTCATGATGGAAACTAGAATGTGGGATCAGAGCGATAATGTAAATATTGATCTTATGTCGCTTCACAAGATGTCCGGTAAGTATATTCAGTCCGATATACTTGGGAACGAGAGCTTATTCGAGTATTGATAAGCTGTGCACCTAGAAGGTAAAGTTAGTTAGCATTCTCTCCTGGAAAACACGCTCACTACCCAATAAGTGTGGCGGACTCCAAGGTAAAATGTGGCAGCATATGCAGCATGACCATCATGATGCTGATTGTTCGCTCACCAGGCTGAATACCATATTTCGTAAACTTGATTAGCGCGCTATCGAAATAACGTTCCCATTTGTAGATTGTGGCACAATTGTACAATTGGAAGCGAAGAAATGTAGTAAGTTACTTGTGCTGTGTACATCGCCTGGCGATTATTCTTTGGTACCATTCGGCTCAATGACCATATCCTGATATCGAGGTCTTTCACCACACCCCCCTCAAAAATTTTCTGTGATTCATCTCATACTAGACGTCGGAGGAGCCACATGTTAATGTACTGGGCTCCCCGTGTATGCATCACAGGATGGCTTGCGCATGGTGTAAGGTCCAAGTTACGTAAGTGACAAGTCCCCTTCTGACCTATATACTAACTCCGTGACTTCTAGCTGATCAACGCAACATTCATACTCGTTACGGAGTTCCTGTTGCCAAGGGGGCCCCCATCCTCGTATATAAACATTCAGTTGTGATGAGTTATCTTGGTACATGCGTCTCTTTTACCCGTAGGTCGACCCAGCCACTCTCGTCAGGCTCTTCAAGGATCCGATCTCGGTAGACGACACACTCCTCTGTACTACCGTCTTCTGTGCTCTCCTTGTGGGCCTTGCCACAATGAAGACAGAATTGTATCAGTAAGAAACACCCTTACACTTTTAGTGATAATGCTTCGGTACTCACTGGTACATTCTCTCTCATATACTTCATAGACTTCAGACTTCGCTCATCACGATTCCGGCCTCGGTCTTGTCCACAGCGCTACTACCGTAAGTTATTGATAAATCTCTAGTCCAGTGACTTATAACGAGGCCCTTAACAGTACGGGAGAGTAAGTCTTTTTGACACTGAATGCCGAGAACTACGCTTTCTCACAAGTGTATCTAGTGCAGAAGCCAGCGATTCCGGTTCCGGTTCCAAAACGGCAATCATTGGGGGCGTCATAGGCTCAGTTGTTTTCTGTGTTATCATCCCTCTGTTTCTTATCATCTGGAAGACACGTCGCAGTCGGAGAGTTAGTACTAACAATTCCGAGGATGTCATTGATCCAACGACTATACCGAATCCGAATCCGCTCCTTACAGAGCCGATCGTTACGCAAATGTCACGATCACCATCCCCCTCCGTTAACGCCACGTCGATTTCGACTGTCGAATCTCTCGCACCTGACCCTGGGGAAAGCAATGACCTCCTGAGGAGACCACCTCAGTCCTCTCGAAACGCGTATGAAGAATTGATCTCGTGGCTACAACAGCAAATCAGACACATGGATGAGGAGGGGATCATGCGCAGTACTTCTCCACCACCATCTTACCGCTCCTTGCACAGGAGTGATATCCCGGATCCTTCTTGTTCTTCCTTGACACCACCATGATCATCACCTTTAACACGAGATTCGCCGATGATGTACTCCTGTCTTCTTTGTGGACTGGGTAGGACCCCATCATTTGTATCACTTAACATGCTTGTTCTACGTATTATTTGAATATATACACCCTAGGGATACGGACCGCTGCTGTACGATTAGCCTTCAGTGCCTTCACTAGGACTTTTATAAGCTTAGCTTAGTTGCATTATTTGAACATCGAATTGCTCGTCTGTCTTGGATTGAATGTAGGTCTGTGCTTTTCAGACCATCATAGCCAGGGTTACCCACTTCTCACGTAATTTGTTCCTTGCGACCGATGGAATTGATTAGTATCACATCGGTTCAAGTTCTTTGTGAGAAGAGGACCTATCATGCAATGAGGTCGTTCTAGCTGCACCGTTCATGGATTCACGACGAAAATTACAATCCTCTGCAAGCACGAATGATCACCTAGCCGGCGGAATCGCTGTTGTAACGAAACGATTCAGCGCACCACGAAGCCTTGGGTATGCATTATCTGCTCAGCTCCCTTGAAACAGTCAACAATAGCTCGAACTATCTAAATTGCTATCTTTATACAGATGTTGTACATTTTCTGGCTAGTGCTGGTTTGATGAGCCCAGCTCGCTCCATTACCGACTTGATTTGGGACCATGCTTGCGGTTGGCTTGCGGGTATTCAAGTTCAATAAACTACAAGATTACACCCACATTGTCGTGTTGCCTCATAAGCCTAGAGCGCAATAGAAGTAAGAAGTGGCGCACGCTTGACCCATATTTTTCCTTTTTGCAATTTTCTCTGACGACCCCATAAGGGTACTGGAAAGACGATGCTTCGATGAGTGCTCTCTGGCATTCGGCCTGATTCCGATAGGTAGGTAGGTGGTTAGTATTACACGGCACGGTCCAACTGGGAACGCCAGGGAAAGTTGCCGGTTGCCGGGTTTCCTTCAACTTTCCTTCAACTTTCCCTCAATTGTCGTCGACTGGGGTACAGAACTGAGGGACGAAGTCAAGGTAGTCAGCTAAACCCTTTATTCTTTCAAAAAATGCTATTTACCTATCATATCAGGACTTCACAGCCCTGCCCGTCACCGCTTCTCTATTGTGTACTCCAGTATTGCGGCCGGCGACTGGAATGCTAAATAGTTTTGACCTTTGTAAGGTATACGCGTACTGGGGCACACAATGGTACAAAAAATTCCGATCAAACGATTTTTACAGAGTAAATAGACCATTTCATCCTAACAATCCTGTTGGCCTCTCCAGACGCCGCTGTGATCGCAGCTAATATGAGTGTCTCGACAAATTTAAATCCCTGCACGTTTCGTCCAGGGGATAAAATCTGATGGAGGACGGGAGTGTAAGCAGGCGCATCCGAAGAACAAATCCAACTCAGTTGCATGTAGAGTACTTGATGATTTAATATTGCAAGCACCGTACAAACTGCAATGCTCATCAGCATGCCTGTTTGCGATTCATTATCAGTGTCATACGAAAGTTTGGTATGCTCCTCTGCGTGTCGGATGTGAGTAATAGTGAGAGACGTGACAGTGGCGCCTGGTGCTTTTTAGTATGTCTTGATACTGGACGTGAACCCGAGAATTTGAAACTTCGCAAATGGATAGTACCCCAAAGTGGGACAGTCAATCTATATGCACACCATGTCTATGAAAGCAAGGTAAAAATGGTAAATACGTCGATTTCTAGGTCGGAGAAATCCTCTAGCCATTGAAAGTGGTATAAGGGCTCTTTACCGTGAAGGATGGACGTCAGGACGAGTTTACCGCCCTCAGTGCCAGTTCTAACAGGGATCCTTTGCTTCGCCTTCTCTAGCTCGGCCCTCCATTCCTCTTCTCTATCGCCTGCTCGGGATTTGTAATCATCGAACGAGCCGACGGTGACCTCGGGGGGAAAACGCGTAAAATCCACGGACACGACCCCAACAGACTCATCCTTATGCTCTTCGAGATATTCTTCCAAAATGTCGTCAATGTACTTTTCCTCGTCGAACAGGTACTGTTGAACCACCCAGCAGAGAAATTCGCAGTCTCTTGCAACGGCAATCTCGGGATAACCTCCTGTTGTGTCATACCATTTGAGAACGTCAGTAACCCACGAAAGCAAATAGGGGAAACGTACTCTTTTTGCGATTTCTTTGGGTCTTGCAGATTGTCTGGTGGGTGGTATCTTTCGGGTCTTTCTGACAAGACCTCGAACAAAAATTACCACTGCAGGCAGGACATCTGAACAAGTCAATTTCGATGCCAGGGCAGTGCTATTAAGAAGTTAATAATGAGATCAACACTCAAACGGCGTCCATACTTACGAGCGTATTCATGCAATAGTCGCCCACTTCATCTTTGTACGAACACCGTTCCTTCCATCTTTCCTCAAACGCCTCTTCCAAGTTATCCCACTGCTCAAGAATCTCGTTCGATACTTCGCTTCGGTGTTCCAAGAAGGATAAATCCGCGTGTCTCATCGACCGAAACATGGGTCGTAGCACAGACCGCCAAACCGTGTTAACGGTGAAAAGGTGTAGGAGTGAGCAGATGGCCTGGTCGAGTTCTCGGGGATAGTGGAACGTATGGCTTCTGCCAGTGAACCATGCAAGCGACACTAAGAGCCGGTTATCCAGGGCTTGAGTGATCCACTCCGGCCCATCGACCAGCACCCCAGCTAAATAGCCGAAGGAAAGGATTAGAGGCTTAGTTGCGAAATGCATTTCTTCGGGGTGTTTGTCAAGATGGTGGCGGGAATACGTGATGAGTCTGCAGACCCAAGGTATGGACTTCATCAATAGATATTCGAGGCGAAGATCACGACCCTCGCCAATGAATTGGATAAACATGAGATTGTATGTCAACAACATCCAAGGTACAGGCGTTTGACGGTCCTGAACACAAGATATGATGCGGGTCAGACAACCCATTAGACGGGACTTTGGGAAAGCGATGAACGTGTGAGTTACATCTCCGAACGTGTCATGGTCTTCAGAATCCATCCATTTTTTGGCCGCCTGAGTGAGAAGGCTGGCGACCTGGATACCATTCTCGACCGTCACGATCCACGCCTTCGTTAAACTGGACAACAAGTGTGGGGCCACTTGGGCGAGTGACTTCTTTATCTCGTCGAGCTCGAGAGCCCGGAGGAGAAATCGCACGCAGTTGCATGCAGCGCTGTCGATGTACTTTGAGAGTTCATGATTTGATACCATGATATCGGCGTGCTCCAGTATGATACTGTCAAGGAAGTACATGCTCCATGGGATAAGTCGCGGCCAAAATGTCGTGACTCTCTTACGAAGTTGCTGATCGGTCCGAAAAGATGGACTTTCTGAGATAATTCTAGCAATACCGCGCATGCAAGCGTCGATGACGTGGACAGCCGGGGTATGGGTCCAGGGGTCAAAGCCATCGGGAACCGGGGTTTTACCGAACTGGAGATCGACCAGAGATAACATTCGATGAGCATTGATTGGATTTCTGACGGCCTCATCTAGAAGATCTTGAGCGTCGCCAATCGGAAAAGGATAACGGTTCGGCGAATTTCTAGCTGGCAGACGGGTCCTTCGCTGAAAGCAAAGTTTGAGCATTATTTCTTTTGGATTGGTGTATCAGCGTACCGCTCGACGATTCATGGAATTGGGGAGCTATTTGCCGCACTTTTCTGATGACAGTGGTTGGTAGCGGCGCGTTGTCAAAGTCTGACACGTGCCCCGTAGTGAGAGCTGAGGAATTTGTAAATTCACGATCACGGACATATCGACGCGACGACACGTCGCTGCGAGCCCAATTTGGATTGGTCCAGTATTGATATCGAATTGAGCTTCCTCAAAGAAGCAAATATGGTGAAACCAATGGTGATAAGACTGTTACTGCGATTTGTTTATACGACAGGAGACCCCAAGATGTAGCACTAAAGTAACATTAGAACCTCTGAAGGAAAGGGAAAAGCTCTACCGCGGCTGCTTTACCATTGTCAAGACGCCTTCTGTTTTACGATGTCCGGTTTTCAGCAAAATTGCTGTCACGAAACGACATCGCCAGCAGCTGCAGGAGAATTGCGGGGAAGTCTTCCCTACGGGTACTGCCTGTAAATTATGTTCGCTTGGCATGTATGAAAACGAAGTGAAAGGATTCTATGTTTGCTGGCCTCCGACAATGCTGAGTGGAAACTGATTGTCATTGAGTCTGGACGAGGGAGCTGTAAGCCTACAGAGATGTTTTCAGGTAAGACATTGAATCGGGTTGATGGTTTCCTTCAGTCGCAGACGGCATGGAAGGTGACGCGGCCGCGGCACGGCAGCACGGCTGAAAACTAAAAGAGGAAATCCATATTCGTCAGCAGCCGTCGGACGCCGTCGGACCGACGGAGCAATTCGACTCTGTCACTCTAACGAACACATCGCTTCACTATCGTTCGGTGATAACTGAGTCGTATTCAGGAAAGTATTTAAACAAGCGCTTCACATCAGTCTCAATCTGCTCCAATAATAATAGTCTTTTCTGTCCCTTCCACGCCAGTTGCCAGTTTCTTGCGTCGCCACGTCTAGTTCTTCAAATTCAGCAGGACAGGTACGACGAGCAACCGACCCTCTTTCCGACCTGATCGAAAATGTAACGCACATATTGATATCCCAGCCTTACGCAGCCAGGGATCCATCTCTCCAAGATGGTTTCAACAGTCTTCAGCCTGGCTCGTCCCACGTCTCGATTACCCACGGTATGCGAATTAATTCATTCTGTTGCATCGCTTCATGCTGCGGTCCTCGCTCTACCAGTCGGGACAGCGCCAAGCGACATGGCGGTGTCCTTGCGTGGCTGCCCTGATTGATACTGATCAACGTTCGATGCTTATCTCCAGATTAGATATTCGAATTTTCGTCTTCACTCACAGTGACGCGTCCCTCGGCAACCCCTAATGCTCTGCAAAACGTTCCCCGAATATCATCAATCACAATGTCGGTGTCCAATAAAATTCCCAGTAGGGATACGGTCTTGTTACCCCACCTTGAAACATCTGCCAAGATGATGCAAGGCTATACGGGACCTCCTAATTAACTGCGGTTACCGACTTTCCACACATGTCTGTTGATGTCTATCGTAATTTCTGACTCATACAAAAAGCACACCTTCATTTTTTTCATCATCACTCCCTCTCCTCTTCTGGCTACTTGTAAAGTGGCTCTTACCCGTTACGATCATGTCCCTTCTAGAGCACGGTGCGCGTTTTGAAAAAGCGCTGACGTATGTGGCTAATCGCGTGTTTTCCATGCTGTAGTGAAAACTCTTGTTACTGCTGCTGAAGCCGCACGAGAAGATTCCCCGTATGGATACACTCCATCGAAAGGCGTCGCCCTCACATTCATTATCCTGTTCTCTATATCCACCCGTATGTATCATACCTTCGGGAATCTCAGTCTGGTATGAGTCGCGCTGACCAATATCTTACTAGTAACCCACACGGCCCAGAGTATCTACTTCCGCATGTGGTGGGCACTCCCGACTATCATCCTCGCCGGATGCCTTGAGATTCTAGGATGGAGCGGGAGATTTTGGTCAAGTATCTCTCCATCTCTAAGTACTCCGTTTATGATTCAGTAAGTCTGTCGTTCTCAGTCTACCGTCCGATTTAATCGGTAGAATAGAATAACGGCTACGATCATTGGACCCACTCCACTCGTCGCTGCCAGTTTCCTCATCCTCGGAGCTATAATTCGTATCCTGGGGCCTGCTTATAGTAGATTGAGCCCCAGAGCGTGTAAGCTCTTTCCTTGTTCTGCACTTCGACCTCGCTCACGGAGTTTTGTGCTTAGATTCCATCATATTCGTCAGCTGCGTGAGTACATTGAAATATACCATTTCGCTTGTCGTGCTGATCGATCCTAGGACATCCTGTCGTTGGTGGTACAAGGTGGTGGTGGAGGTATCGCGTCATCCGCGTCTAACCGCAACGACCTCCAAGGTGCCAAGCTAGTGAGGACCTTTGTGGCTTCTTCTAATGTGTTGATCTGACGGCGTTCTGGGATATAGGGATCCAATGTCATGCTTGCCGGTATCGTCTTCCAGCTTGGTATGTCCCGAAACCCTTCGGTCTCCTCGACGTCTCCTAACGTACCTCCTTGGCAGTCGTCATCACGTTCTACGCCATCCTCGCTTGCGAATTCCTCATCCGTTACACGCATAACCGCCCTGTAGCAAAACTGTTCTCGCGCAGGAAACGGAGTGATTCCCTGGTGACGCTCTCGTCTCCCAATCCTGCTCGCGGAGTCATGGATACTAAATTAAAAATCATGATCTTCGCGCTGGCATTCAACACTCTGTGTCTCTTCATTCGGTACGTTGTACTATATCTACGCCTTTCGCCTCAAAACTGATAGACATGAATTCGCAGTGCGATATATCGTACGATTGAACTCGCTGATGGATGGAACGGAAGGATCATCCTTACAGAGGTTTACTTCAGTATGCTGCGCCATTTTAATCACCACGTCGCCTCTTGACTGATTCTCGCGATTCTCAGATGTTCTCGATGGAGCCATGGTAGTATTGGCTATCTACACATTGAACTTTGCGCACCCCGGCTTCTTGATTGGTCGCGGCATGGGAAGAAATAGGAATGCTGAAGACGCGGAGAAGAATGATAGTGCGCTTGAGCTTGGCAGACCGTAGAATATAGACTGAGCGATGGGAATTTTTTTCATGGACGTGCAGGCTTCTGATACTCTACAGTGTAGCTTTAGTTAGACGCATATAGTGCCAATTTATATCATAACACGCGCCTACAACGGATTCTAGTTTACAAGCCATTCCCGTCCTGGAATGAAAAGTCTTTTACAATCTTACTGACGTGTGCCCCAGGGCTGAGTTGGTTACAGCGTCCGACTGTTACATAAGTGTTGCATATACACAATCGGAAGGTCGAGAGTTCGAGCCTCTCTGGGGCAGTGAGTGATCTGTTGAGAAATTAATTTTATTGTTGCCCGCATCTAACCGGTGTAAGCTACGGTTTGTTACTTACCTCTTCTCGAGCAGGTGTTTTGATATGGCACAGTATATTTAATGAGCAGAGGGGCAACTTACTGGTCCGAAACCCAGTGTATCAAAACGTCATTTCTCTGCGCAAACCCATCCTGAGACTTGAAGCATCTGAAAAGTACGACGTAACGATTTGTCCAAAATTCGAACTTTCTGAACTTAACGCTCGTGCCCAGGCCCCAACCCTATAGCACTCTTTCAAGAGTCGACTTTCTCCATCCAAGTTTACCTTTACCAATTACGTTCGTATCAAAGAGTTTAAAGTGCATAGTGGTTGAGGAAATTTTAAAAAAATTGCAAGTCATACATTAACATATGTTTCGGGCTGAAACTTCACATAAACTAAGATCCTATATTCACAAAGACGAGTATCACAAGGAGAATTGTATGTATATAAGCGATGAAACGTAATCCGCAAGTGGCCAGCTATCAGGTCGATAACGTAACACAGAACATCCTCAGGATGCCCCTAATGGCCGACTAAGAGAGATAGACAGAGCTGTCGGCAGGTGGCTCACCGAGTCGGAATTAAAGCCTCGATGCTTATGGCGAACGAAATCAAGCATACTGGCCCATCGCTTCCAACTTGGTCAATACACGCCATTCGTTCGTGTGGGTGTATAATCTGCCCATTCGAATATTGATGGCTTTAATGGAACTAATTGATGGTTGACTATGGTTGGCCAGAAGATCAGATTCGGCAAATCATCGGGCACGCCGGGGAAACAGAGAAACCCCGATCAGGCAAGTTGATTTTCAAGTGGCTGTACCCCGCGTTCATCTCTTCTCTTCTCTCTCAATTGCCATCTGGTCTACAATGGTGAATGGATAGCCATTATGAATGGGTGCGAGACAAATTTTGGGCCGGCAAAGTCTTTCTTCTCTTTTGTCATGATTGATACAGTCAAAGTCGAAGCACGTTGTCTTGCCACCGAAAATAATGCCACTTCGCAGCATGGATCCTTATAAATACCTCACTCGAGCGACAGTCGCAGCATTACTAGTTAGAAGCCCTCACATGGCCATGTCGACTACCTCACTGAACAAGACAGTCGATGTATATGCCTACGAATTCCTCCCAAACAGTGAGCCTTCTGTCGTCTTTACCTTACTCTTATGCTGACGATCTCTTCTCGCCGCCACCAGGCTCGTATCGCAAACTACCATTTCGCTGTGGTTACCACCACACCTGCTACCCATATCCCCGACCCGATAGTACACGATACCAACTGACAAACTTCCACAAGCTCGGGAATGAATACCACGTGTGGTACTCGGATTCACAGCCAGGGACGTTCGTGGTGTTCAAGTTGGGGGACATGACGTATATGGATATCACGGAGAAGGACCTGGTCAGGGTCGATGCGCTACTGGACAGTGTTTACAGCATTTATAACCGTAGATGATTGCCCGTCACCGATCTGCTTGTAACTCTTGAATAAATTTGGCGAAGATCCACTGAGTCATCTTCCGGTGAGCGCCAAAAGGTGTCATTCAAATCGGACACTGGCAATCATAGAGTCTGGACGAGTGGGCGTTACCATTGTGAGATGGGCACATTACGAGACTTATGAACGGGCATGGATTTGACTCTGGTGAAAGCGTTGAGAAAACGCGGCAGAAGCATACATATTTCTCGTCTCGTTACGCTTCTTATTCACTTCCTCAGACTTCTTTTATTAAACTTTATCGACTTATAGACCGTTTGCATGATCTCGAGCATTGATCTTATCCATTCCTAGTCCTCGCATCACTTCCGACGTTTGCCCGTGACACAGATTCCGACTTTCCACGAAGCGGTCGCCTATCACAGAGTGTGACAGATCAGTTCCAGACCCGCATCCTGAAACGATACGTACTCAATGCAATTGCTTCGCCTCCTCGAGTTCTCTTCTCTATTCACAGCAATGAATATCGAATGGTCGACCATTTCAGTGTAGAAAAGTCTTTGTTTCACGTCTTTCTCGCCGACAAAGAGCCAGACCGCGCCACACAGGACACCTCGAGGCTGTCAAAGGGTTCAGAGTTCGAGAAGCAGAGTACAGTGACAGCACTGAGCTTTCTAAGTAGGAAGAGTGAGGTGTCAGTTGACTTAGGAAGTATTTCGAAGATCAGCTCGTCCAGCATGGCATCAAGGTCTCTTATTATACTGATTATCGATGGAAATCCCAATGCAGGAGCTGAGATACTCATTTCAACACCGTGGATCCCAGAGGAGAAAGGAAATGGGGAAGAGTGAAGACGTAAAAAGTCTCTAATTCGAAAGCCGGTAATTGCCGAGGGTAGCACGTGACGCACTTGGACGGATTGAGCGGAGAAAACTCGGACCACTTCCGCCAAACTTTGTCCGGGAAATCCGAGGAAATTAGGCATCAAATTAGAGTCAAATTACGATGATAAAATATGCTATCTCAGACAAAGCCCTTCGGTCCGAAATAGCCGGTTCCGCTTTCAAAATCGTCTTTTTACCGATTTTTACCTCTACGAAAGGATAATGATTGGGTGAGGATCGAGTAAATGATCTTCGTCTCAACTCCAATTGCTTACTGTGTTGACAATACTCTTTAGAGGGCCTTGCCTTGGCTCGCCTCCCTCAGCCACCGCACAATATACTAACTACGGACAAAGTTGTGCTAGTTGAGTCCCTGAGGGCCCAAAATATGGCAAAACCCCGACGAAGTTCGACGAGCTTCTGGCGGTGTACGATGCACTCGACGAAGATGGACGAAACAGCTTAAGACTGGTAAACCTGCACTCGACGAAGATGGAGCACTACGAAACAGCTTTAGACCAGTAATCCCGTTTCCACAGGACTCGAAATCTGGTACGTAGAGCTCACTGGCATATACTAAATGTCTCAGGAGACTAAAATCTCATAGATGGATATATCATGTTTCTATGGCTCTGTGTAGGAGGGATAGAATGTACAGCCATCGCATTGTGACCGAAAGGCTTACGCTGGTCTGGAGACAATTTCATTCACTATGTTTCGTCATTTCATCGATCTCGTTATGATATTAGCTAATGACTACTCGATGATCCTGTCAGTCGTTTGATTACTACGCTGTGTCCAAAGACATCGAATTGATGATCAAACAATCGAGAGTGCTGACATTATGCCGATAGGTCATTTATGCCTATGGTAGAAGTTGGGTAGAAGTGTCTATCAGATGCTCGTTTGTCTGTTTCTCCAGAATACTGCGCCGAGGGACTCACTCTCAGTTACTCAGAGATCCGGACAGAAGCTGTCATTTCTAAATTTATATTGTCTTCCTTCACTACATATCTATCTGATCGTTCTCCAGGAAGAAGTTCCGTGCTATAATTCAGAATGACCGAACCACATCTTCTTCCCGAACATTGGGCACTGTCCGTCCAACTACGTGATTATTGCATTGAGGACCGCCGTCATGTTGATTTCAGTTGCTATTGACAGGGATTTGGACAGACCTGCCGAGATATCTATTAAAGCGAGAGTCTTTCTGTCGCAGGTTATGGTCTTGACCCGTTTACCTGCCATGGCGTCCACTCTCTTCCATGTGTACGTCAATTAATCGGATCACATGCAATACCTAGCTCACCTGAATCGATATTTACAAGGTTTATAAACTCGGTCGTCCAGATACTCAAAGTCTTCGATATCGCTATAAAAATCTCAACTAAACACGCTCCTCAAGCAGGCCAAGAGTGCATGATCGTGCTAGCCTGGAAACCGCATGATCCAGACCGCTCCTCTCTTCCTTCCTTCGCGTCGTGCGTCACCTCGGGTAGGGGTCGTGAATGGCGTTCTGTGGAGAACCTCTTGTCGTACGATGTCTTAACAACGTCTAGCGCCAAAGGGTATGTCCGTTCCACAAAGATATCCTTTACATAGCCGAGTAATGACATTCTCCGCAGTGTACATCTGGCGCTCATCAACCCTTCCTGCGGCGAGTCACTTATGTTTCGCGCGAGGTCTCATGAGGGCATTAGAACCAATGAGGTATTATCTTGGTGTGCAGATAAAGACTTATCGGAAGAAGACGGCGAAGACCTTACGATACACGCAGACAGTGGAGAGGACATAACTAGGAGTCGGGATGGCGGAATCGCCACTAGTAAAAGCGCTACAACAAATGATGAAGACGGTCGAACTCTGACCAGCAGACAAACTGACAGTGGTAATTTCGGTGGCAATGACGACGACCAGGGAAGCAGGGAAAGTGGCGACACCGACATTGGTGACCAGGTTGGATCCATAAAAGGCGGTACCGTTGCCAGTTGCGTCTCTAGTACCGTGTCCGACGCCACGGAACTGGAAGGCGTCGATGGGGAGGTTGGGAGCAAGACTCATGAAAGTTCTGCAACTTGCAATAGTACAGACGAGAGTCAAGATGGAAATGCTACTTATGCCCCGTCTGGTGGTAGCCACACAGTATATGGGGAGCCCCTCAGCTCTGTTGATCCTGTATCCATGTAGGTTTGATGCGCTTCTGTTCTACTCGCATTTTTGTTAACTATTTTTCTCATAGAACAACCACTTCAGGGACTTCACCGCCAGGAACGACTGCTTCAGCATCTACATCTCTACATAACCACGTCTCAACGAACCATACGAAAGTAATCATTGGGAGCACCCTCGGATCATTGACCCTGGTAGTGATAATACTATTATCAATATTCTTCTGGCGCAGGAAAAAAACCAGGTTCAGAAATGACAAGGTCTCTCAAAGCGAGAGCCCTCCAACGGATTCCAGACCTGGCTCTGTCGATACTCCCATATCATCGTCGTCATCGCCTTATCTTTATCCCTTCGCACCGAGCTGGAAAAGCCGTGATTTCCCCTCGCCGAGAACGAGAACGGAATCGCCTCCCAGAGTTTCTTCTTGGCGGCAAGCAGAGGAAAACCAAATCCAGACTGGGGAAAGTCGAGTGAGGTTGGCGGTGGAAAGCGCATATGGCGAACCGCTCCCACCATCATATCGCGAATGATATTGAAGAGAATGCACAATTCACTTCCCCTCCATTTGCATCTACTACACATTCCAGTATTACTAATCCCTTTAAACAAGGTGCGCTTCAGAGTCGTGCTTTGGGCATTAAACTCATACAGACACTGCCATACAGTTATATTTGTACCCGGAAATTTCTTTCTGCTGCTTGAGCTGGTTTATGAACTCTATAGCTAATGTTCTACACGTCAGCTGGTTGTCTACGGTAGTTGATATTGTACATTGAGGACGAGAATTCATAATAGCACGCCGCTTTTACTTTGGACAATATGAAATGCACTGTTTAAGCCATCAGCTTAGTTATAGGGAAAGGAAGACTCGCATGAGCATGATTGTTTAGACAAGCTATTATACTCAAACCATGTCTCGTCGAACAGTAAAAAAAGCCCATCAAGATGTGGTATCGAAATATCTGCGAGTTTATCATGAGGGATGAACCGACAGACGCCCTAACCCTCTCGCGGAAGCTCCAATATCCATCTGCCTAAATGACTAAAGCTCGAGGATTATACATCCCCGAAGTTCTCGTTGTCATCGTTGTAGTCACACAAAGGCCATTTTTGACCATAATATTTAACAAGCGGAGTGTAGTACAACAATCTATAATGATACTAATAGCAACAAGACACTAACCCATCCTCTGAATTTTGCGCCATGACTTGACTGGCCCAGCCGATAGAGAGGCATCCTCCATAACCACATCTACATCCATGTCCTCCGCTTTTGCCGCTTCGACCTCCGGCATATCCAAAAACCTCTTCAATGGGTCCTGCCAGAAGCTCGACGCGCAGTCCACGTCCTCGATGTCAGGAAAATTCGCCATTGGGATAAACTCTGGCTTCGCATCCTCTGTGGGGGTTGGTGGAGCGCTGTTCCTAGTCGTTTTGAGCATGGCGAGGTCCGCTTCGAGAGCAGCAAT
Organism: Desarmillaria tabescens; assembly: GCF_030435595.1. NCBI lineage: Eukaryota > Fungi > Basidiomycota > Agaricomycetes > Agaricales > Physalacriaceae > Desarmillaria > Desarmillaria tabescens. The sequence continues at coordinate 938,049 of NW_026848312.1, forward strand.
GCGGCGTTCTTGACTTTTGATTTCTTCTGCACGAGCTTTGAGGAACTGGAGGACGTCTTCATCTGGAGGAGGGGGATGGGAAATGGAATAATCAGGAGGAGGAACGGCATCGTTGGGTGTAGGTTCTGGGATTGGGGGCAACACTGGCGGGATCGTCGACCAGACCTTCGTCTTCCTCCATTCTTGCAAATAATCCATCGCCAGTCGGCCCGAAGCGCCTGGTGATGTATCCCAGACCCAGTCCCCGTCGCGTTCCCTGAGCCCTTCCAGCCACCTACCCAGCTCTATCCCACCGAGGATATCTTCTTCCAAAAGCTTGAAGCCCTTATGTCCTTTCAAAGCCCATTGTTTCCAGTCTCCAGCCTATCAGCTGATAAGGAAAAAACAAAGCAATACCACACACATACCAAACTTGAGCGCGTCGCTCGCATATTCCACTTCCCCGTACATCTCATGAAACTCCTTCACACTGTCCGGATCAGATAAGAGGTAATACGAACGATACCTCACCAGCAACCTATCAAATGTAGGGCACCTCCACCCCTTCACCATACCCCGTCTCAAAGCACTCCTTGCCTCTTCCAAAAATCTATCGCACATCCGGGAGATGTGGAGAATTCCGGACTTAAACTGATCCCATTCTCCAGAGTCTAAAACGAGGCGAAGGGAGGTCCATTGGAAGTGAGCAGCGAAGAGGAGAGGAATACGGTATCCGCCGGGTATCACGGTCGTTGTTCCGTCCGCAGAGGTGATGGTTACCCACATGTTGCGCTTTGGGGGGACGGAGAAGGAGTGCGTGATAAGGTATTCGATAATATTGGCATTAGTCATGGTGCTGGCGTCGATATAGTTGAGTTCGGCAGGGTTCTGCCAGCCATGGTCAAGAGGAACTTCGACAGGGATTTGGGCGTCTGTTGGCTCGTCCTTGATTATCCTGGTAGATGCACGATTTCGTGCCGGGCGCGACTTTTTGGCCTCGTTCGGAGCTCCCGTCATCCTTCGTGCAATCAGAAAACGGTGATAAGGTAGGCTGAGGGGTTACCTTTTTATGAGAGAACGAGGCTACTCGAACATTCTACAGTGAAATTTTATCCTTTGTTTCTCGATGAGAACGAAACAAAAGAATCGGGGCAGTGCGGAAAACTGGGTAGCGACGGTGAAGAGAGGAGAGTATCCGGATATTTCCGTAAATAGCAGGTCAGTCGGCAAAAGAAAAAGGGCAAAAGGACGTCTCTTCCGCTATCCTTTCAGAAGAAGTTACGAGATTCAAATTGGAATGATTTTAACGATACCCATACTGGATACGAAGTCAAGAGTAACAAAAGGATTTGATTCCACGTACACGCCGCCCCCTTCTGCACGACATTCGTAACAAAAAACAATGATAGTTATTTGTACAACGTAAAGGAACATACATATGATAGTTACTGTGGTTAGTGACTACGCCTGTCGTAGTTGCCAGTGGCTCAACAAGGTCCCGCAAGAAAGCAAGAACAGAACTGGACCTCCTTAGCTACCAGCTTGACTCTCTAGATTCTACGCTTAATTCGTCCAAACTGTACTTGTACTGACCTTATTCAATTTTTTTTTGCTGCTGATAATCTGACTAGGCTCGCTGGCGGTTATCAGCTAGGACAGAGATCAACAATCGTAGCAACTGCAGGAAACAGTTACACACACGATTTTTCCCCAGTCTCATCCAACCGCCTGCGGTGAAATGAGTGCCCACCACGAAGGTAAAAACTGTTGTAAATCCAGTGCGAAGGAACGCAGCCAGCAGCAGCCTCGGATAGCTGCCGAACTGCAGGAAGGTGATTGATTGCGAACAGTTGCGCAATGCGGACGGAGTTTCGGAAGAGTGGCGCAAAGTTGATACGTGTTTGTCAACGCCTTCCGCCTTTCTCCCCCTATCTCTTGCCTATCTCCACGTTGCCTGCTCTGCTCATTCATCGGCGTTTGGGATCCACGTCGGGGCTTTCATAGTGATCCTTGCACCCGTCTGGGGAGTGTGTGGGCTGCTCATTCATTTTTATGGATGAATATCTGTGATGCAAACAGTGTCGCTTTCTTTTTTCCCGTCAACGTGCCCTTGGCAGCGACTGAGTGTGTGTCGTTGTGCTACCGTTATATTTCTCTCGGGGATGTATCCGATTTTTTCCAGACAAATGAATGGACGATCCATTCATTGGAGAACATAGTTCTTCGGCAACGAAAACTGGAGAGATGAACCATCGGCATTACGGAATATTGCAACAAAAGATAAAAGATCTGAGTCTTTTTTTTGGAGAGAAAGAGGAGATAGGTATTCCTTGCTCGTTTGAAGTTCACGTATGCAGAGTTTCATGTTAATTCAGATCTCTGCTAAGAGCACTTTGGTGACGACTCGTCAGGCGATGCTGACGGCATCATTTCACATCTCCGGCCAGGCTGATGCGTACCTTGCACATGAGATTTTCGTGACCGTTGGGATCACAATACTTAGATCGTGCCTGGGAAATGGCTACCGATGCAATGGTCCGGCGGAGAACGCGTGATACTCTCCACTGATTGCCTTGGATGTTGCCGTCGATCATTTCACGGTGACTGTTTGTTATTCCTTTGATGTAGATTTAATATCAAGGTAGCTCCGTTAAACGTCTTTGGATTAGTGCCAAAGGGTATCTCGATGTTTCGACGCTTGGCTTTCGCGACTCGGGCCATGGATACGAGCAAGTAAAGATCATCATCAACGTTTCGCGTTTCACGGTAGTTGGTCTATCAGCATTTTTTCTACTATTTAACGAGCCGACGCGGATTGTATCGGAAGATACCTTCCGGCGTGTAGACTTCGTATGTTCTTGGGCGGCTAAAATTTAATAGATGAATGGTACGATCATTCTCGAGGTCTGTACAAGAAGATACGGAGGTAAATTCTCAATTATCAACTCGTGACCACATGTAATCCTTACGTTGACTTATAGACAAGTCAGTCGCCGTGACATGTACTGTGGAGCGCTCCAGATTGCCCTTATATCGCTTCGAACGCCATATGTACTCAGTGAATCTGTCAGTTCATTTGATAGCACTAAGCCAAAAGGAATACTAACGATTGAACAATCACCTAGTCCAGTGCTTGGGTGCATGGCGACAGTCAGGTTACACCTATAGCAGAACCACATATCAGATGCGACATTCGGTTTTCCCTTCAGAACTGCGCTGAAAGGCGTCGCTCTCCTAGTCATCGGAGGTCACGGATCGTACTCCCATGAAATTACCCACGTCTGAAGTTCATCGCGTCTTCCTTGACTACACATCTGACAGATATTGCTTCAACAAGATGGTACACGGTTCCATTCTGAATGTCACGTTGGACGACCGGTGCTGCGTTTTCTTTCCATCATACACAGCAGCTTCTTTGTGAACCTTGGGGGGACTTCATCTGTCATCTCTCCAAGTACGGTATGAATATATTGAGTACTGCCGTCATTTTGATTCTAGTTTCTATTGACGAAGATTTGGACGGTTCTGTCTCGCTATCAGATAAGGGAGGGTGGTTCTTTCAGCAGTAGCCCATTATCTTGACGCTGGCTGTCATGGCGTTCACTCTCTTTTACGCGTATGTCGATTGACTTCATTGTGATTAGCAGTTGACTCACACCGACATTTATTAGGTATTTGACCCTATTCATACTTCAAGTCTTCGGTCTTCCTATCACGATTTCGACTGAACTTGCTGTTCAAAGAAATCAGGAGAGCGCAATCGTGCTAACTTGGGAACCGCAGGATCCAGAGTATTTTGTTTCTTTTCCACCACACGTCACCTCGGGTAGGGGATGTGAACTGTGCTCAGCAGAGAGCTTATTAGCGGCTCGCAGGGCTTTCATTTCGTCCGGTGTCGCAGGGTAAGATCTCGAAACTTATGCTGTACATTTACGAGTACTAAAGATTTCTGTAGCCTACACCATACCGATACTTGGCACGGGGACTCTGTTGTTCTTCACGCGACATCACCTGATCCTCGCGTTTCCAACGAGGGCATCATAACAAGAAAGATACACTCTCGGAGCGCAACAGTGAATCTCGACGATAGGGACTTGCATGGTGGCAACAGTGACGGCTTCATGATTCGCGCAGACAGTAGAGGCGCTATAATACTAAAGAAGGGTAGCGGCGGCAAAAATGTGACTAGTGGAGGTGTTACAATCAATGGCGGGCGTGGGAGTACTACGATAAGTGGAGGTGCTAAAATAAAGGTTGGGCATAAAGGTGGTACCGCAATAAGTGGGGATGTTACAGGCGGGCTTGGAAGTAATGCGACTAGTGGAAGTGCTACAGTAGGTGGTGGCGGGTCAGCGGTCAGCGGGAATGCTGTAGCGGATGGTACAAGCACAATGGACAATGAATCCACCGGATCCACCTCTGCGTAGGTTTAATTCGACTCTGCTCTGCTCGTATTTGTTCTAACTTGCCTATAGAGAGATAAATTCTGCAACTACATCGCCAGGAACGTTTACCTCAGTGCGCCATACGAATGTACCGGTAATCATTGGCAGCACCGTCGGATCAGTGGCCCTGGTAGTAATACTAGGTCTCCTGGGATTCCTCTGGCGCCGGCGAAAAAGCAGGCTTAGAGACGAAAGTACCTCTAAAACCGAAAGCCCTCCAAAAGATTCTAGACCTGAGTCTACGGGAACCCGTGCCATACCGTCAATTTCGACTTATCCTTTTACTTTCGCGCCAAACAGGGGAGGCAGTGATGTTCCCTTGCCTTCCGACGATGGCACGCTTGACTTGCCTCACAGAGTAACTGTCTCTCCTTCCAGAGGTTCTTCATGGCGACCGGGAGAGGCGAACCAAAGTCTTGAGCGGGAAAATCCAAGGAAGCTTACGGCTGAAGCGGTGGAAACTACGCACGTCGAATCGCCACCACCTTAATATCTGTCACCATATTAAGGGATACAGCATGGCCTGGTCGTTAAGTCATTGACTTGGTTGGAGTGGAGTGAAGAGCCGCATTAGTATAACTATTCGGAGATGCTACCGCATTTCTGCTATCCGTACCCTGCGAATGGACAAATGTTTCCCCCGGAATTTATTAGTATAGAACAAATGGACAAAAGTCGCCTACACAAACTCAAAGGACTTTCATGTAACTCTCCTATTAGGTCATGTAAAAAGCGGAGGCAGTAATACTCCGATGTACGAAATGGTTTAACCTAGGGATATTTCTATACTCGAGTGCATTTACACCTACAGCTTTCTGGGCAGCCTGAATGAAACGGTATATCACGATTCTCTTCCACCCTCTTACCTTTCTACTTGCTCCTCGCGAGAGACAGATGATGGGGTTTCTTCGCGCTGATAGACCTGCACTGAATCCAAAATGGATTGGTAACAGATCGATACGCTGATAACACGGTAGACTACTATACAATTAGGAGAATCAAATTCCTGGGAAGTCTCTGACGCAAGCCTCCATACAACGAAAGCAAACGAGAGGGAAGCGGAAACGCGGGCCGCGTGAGAACGTGAGCCGGCAAATACATGTCAACACCATGTCGCTTTCAAAGTTCATTGCATTTCTCTCCTAACATGAGAATCTCTTACAACGACGAGGATATATCAAGTAACATTCAATTTCTGGCTTCACCTCTTCAAATCCTATTCCTGCTACTTTTCTGCGTCAGCTGCACTGAAGGCCGAGCCTCTAGAGGATCATGATCAACTCAATCGAAGACCTTCAAGAAGTCGACATGAGCTTTTCGTGACCTTTGGAATCACAAAGCTTGGATCGTGCCTGTGAATGGTTACCGACGCAATGGTCCGGCGGAGAACGCGTGATGCTCTGCCACTGATTGCCTTGGATGTTGCCGTCGATCATTCCATGGTATGTTATTCCTTTGATGTAGATTGTATATCAATGTGTCCGTTTTATATCTTTTGCTTAACTCCGGAAAACATCTCGAAGCTCCGAGTCATGGATACGGATACGGAGTAAAGAACGGTCACCATCATCGTCATTTCGGGTTTCCAGTTAGCTAGGTCAGTCCATAATGCACTTGACATTAACGAGGCTACCAAGCTAACGGTAATTGCGTCAGAAGGTACTCTCCGGCATGTAGAGTTCGCACATTCTTGGACGACCAAAATCTGATGAATGATGGTATCGTCATTCCCGAGATAGGAAGATACGGAGGTAAAATGCCGAATTCATCAAGTTGCGATCGCATGTAGTCCTTACGTCAGCCTGCAGACAAGTTGAGCTGCTGTGACATAGACCGTTCTCAAGGTGCCCCGATTACCGTTGCATCGGTTCGAGCACCATATGCACTCAATGAATCTGTCAGTCATTTGATAACACTAAGCCCAAGGGAATGTTAGCGATTGAACAATCGCTTATTCCAGTGCTTGGGTGCATGGCGACAGTCATTATCCGCTTGCGGTAGAAGTGTCTGTCAGATGCGACCTTCGCTTTGTTCAGAACAACGCCGAAGGAATCGGAAGGATGCTGCTCTCCCAGTCATCGGAAATCTCACGGATCATAACAACGGAAACTACCCGCGTCTGAACTTCACCTCATTTTCCTTGACTACACATCTGACGGGTATCGCTTCAGGAAGATGCTCCCACAATTCTGAATACCCGCATTGAATTACTCGTCCCTCGCTCTCTTTCCATCATGCACAAGGGGTTCTTCATGAAAGTAGACAGGACTTTCATCTGTCAACTGCATGATTAATGCATTAAGCACTGTCGTCGTTTTAATTCTAGTTGCGATTGACGGATTTGGATAATCCCGTCGCGATATCTATTAAAGAGGGATTCTGTTACCTGTAGTTCATTATCTTGGCCAGCTGGCTGTCATGGCATCCACTTTCTTCTACGCAGTGTATGCCAAATAACTTCATCGCATATAACACCCAGGTGACTGAAACTGATATTTGCTAGGTTTTCAATCGCATTCATACTCAATGTTTTCGGTCACCCTATCACAATCTCGACGAAAAGCGCTCCTCAAACAAGCCGACAAAGCATGGTTGTGCCAGCTTGGGAACCGCGGGATCCAGACTATTTCCATCTTGTTTCTTTAGCTTCACGCGTCACCTCGGGCAGGGGACGTGAACTGCACTCAGCGGAGAGCTTTGTAGCAGCTCGGAAGCCATTCATTTCATTTGGTGTCGCAGGGTAAGTTGCACAAGCCTATCCTTTACATCACCGAATAATAATGATCTGCGTAGCCTCCATCACATAGATCCTTTGTCCGGAGAACGCGCAACATCGCATGATGCTCGTGTTCTCAACGAGGGCAATACAACAAACGAAATGCTAGCTCGGAGAGCAACCTTTGAAGTATCAAGAAAAATCCATGATAGAAACTTACGTGACGACGACAGTGAAGACATCAAGATTCGCGCAGACAGTGGAAAAGCTATAACATTCAAGAAGGTCAAAGACCGCGGGAACGCGACCAGCGGAGACGTTACAATAAATGGCGGTGGGCGCGGAAGTACCGCAGTCAGCGGAAACTCTACAACAGACGGAGGGGAAGGCGGAGCCGCGACCAGTGGAAATGTTAGACTAAATGGCGGTGGGCGTGGCAGTACCGCAGTCAGCGGAGATACGACCGGTGGGAAAGGCGGAGCCGCTACCGGTGGAGACCCTCCAGAAACCGGTGACGCTGGTGGAAATGGGGATGCTTCAGCTGGGAATGAAACCACGACTAGTGGAAATCCTCTAAAAACCGGAGAAGCTGGCGGAAACGCGACCAGCGGAAATGCCACGGCTGGGTATGGTGGAGACGCGACTACTGGAAATGCTTCAGCCGGGCACGGTGGAACCGCTACGAGTGGAAACGCTAAAATATTAAGCGGAACTGCTACAAGCGGAAGCGCTACAAGCGGCGGGGTTGGTGGAAATGCGACTAGTGGAAATGCTATCACTGGGAACGGCGGGAACGCGACCAGCGGAGACGCTACAAACAACGGAGATGGTGGATCTGCGACTAGTGGAGATGCTATATCAGGCGATGAAAGCCCAGTAGATGGAGAACCTACCCCTACATCCGCCGTGTACGTTGAATTTGACTCAACTCTACTCGTATTTGTGTTAACTATCTTCTTCCTAGACAAATAGCTTCATCGACTACATCGACGAGTACTGACACCACAAGCCATAGTACAAAGGCACCCGTAATCATTGGCAGCACCATCGGATCATTGACCTTCGTGGTAATACTAGGATTCCTAGGATTCTTCTTGCGTCGACGAAAAAGCAGATATAGAGATGACAATACCTCTAAAGCTGAAAGCCTACCTACGGGCTTCAGACATTTCTCTGTCGGTACTTTCATCTCATCCCCGCCTTCAGTTCATCCATATCCTTTTGCACCAAACAGGAGATGCAGTAATTCCCCTCTGCCTTCCGATGCTGGCCTTCCCCAGGACGTAACATCAACATCTTCCAGAGGCTCTTACTTGCGGCGAAGAGAGGAGGAACGAAGTCTGGCGTATGAAAATCCAATGAGATCGACGGTTGAGCCGGTGGAAACTACATACGGTCCATCGCCTCCACCATCGTATCAGTCACCACGCTGAAGAGGAGAGGAACAACCCACTGCCCCTCCGCACGCGCCTTCCCTTTTCCATTATTGTTTTCTTAAACGAAGTTCGCCACGGAGTCGTCATATTTATACTTTGAACAATGAACTCGATCTTTATATCAATGGACGTCAGATTTTTTTGTACTATTGACGGACTTTCTACTTCCTGGACTTCTTCATGAACGCAGCTTTCAGTATCAGTAATTAGCATGTATACACCGTAGTCTTCCGTGTACGTGCATTAGGGGATCATAGCTACTACGGCATGTTGACGAATGGATATTCTTATAATCTGATTCGAATGTCCTATCCATACTTTGGTAAATACGGGTGACGGGACCCAATTGTTAAGCCATAAGTGAGAGGAAGGAAGAGCTACAGCAGTCTGATTGCCCTGAAATGCTATCGCGTTCGCATGCTATTTTACCAACAGGTATTTTCTCCAGGATACATTAATGAAAGAGAATGAGGAACGGTCGTTTACGAAAACTCAATGAAGACATCTAGCGCCTTCTCGGGTTCATCCCAATGCACCTGCCATGAGTATCAATAAATGATATGAAAGTATGGGAGCAAGGGTGCATTGGAAACTTACGAAATGATTTGCCCCAGGAATGATCCTATACTCAAGCGCCTTTATATCCGTAGTCCTCTGTTCCTTCTCATCATCTTGTACCGCCCAAAATGCAGCAAGCGCTAATGCACATGTCTTATCTCCACACAATACCGATCTTTTCACATTTGGGAACACCTTGGAATCGAAGAAGGTTTTACGATAAGCTTGCAGGATCTGCTTGGAGTATACAACCAAGAACGGCAGGTCAATCGCGGCATCGTTTCCATAACGTTGAATGGATGCAGGCATTCCGTTGTAAAACGAGGGTACCCTTGAGGACGAAGCCAACACCCAGGACAGATTGTCCAGATTGCGCTCTGAGAGATCTGGGTGGTCGAAATAGGAAGTACACCACTGCCCGAACGCAGGGATACGAAGATCCTCGGGCACGCTTGGATCGCGAAGGAACGTCCAATACTGGTTTGGGGCAGGTAAGCCAAGCGTGATTGGTCCCGGTTCTATGAGGTGTTCTTAGAAACTATGAGGGCTCGAGAGAAGTATGTGCTCACCGTAGAGGATGACAGAACGTAAATGCCTTTCTAGACGTTCACAAATGTCGTTAGACAGTGTACTAGTGCTCGATATCGCAGCGGAAACCAAGGTTGCACCAAGTGACCATCCGAGGAGTGCGACGCCACCACCGCTCGAGATCGGTGGGAGGCCGAATGTCCGTATGAATGTGTCGATGAATATGGCAACCTCATGCCCTCGAGCCTCGACAAAAGCCTCTCGTTGAGCATCATCCGTACCGGCGTTTCGCAAAATACCCAACTCTTCTGCTGAGAAAGGTGTGGAACCGGGAAAAGGACGCCTGTCGAGGGCTACGAATCGGACTCCCTTCTTGGGTGCGAGGTCTATCACTCGCTGGAAGATTTCTGAATGTGCGGCGTAAATATCTATGCGTCGTTTTCTGTGAACAGACAATGGTACGGACCCTTGGTGAAAATCATGCCATGAATAGCAAATATAGTGATGTACGAGGACTGAACTGGTGCACCGCTGTCGATATAGGATAGCTCGACTCCAGTCGAGGAGTTGACTACGATGGAAGGAAAAGGCATGATAGCGGAATTAGGAGTTCCGGCGGTCCCAAATGTATCATCACGCTAGTGGGAGTCTTTCCCCACTTTGGCGTGAGACTAGCTGGGGAAAAGGTGGCAATTACGATCTTCGCTCTTTTATCACAGGGCGCATGACCTTCAGGATCACCATGACCACCGATGAGCTCGTGCTTTGATGAAATTGAGTCCGCATCAGAACACGAGCGAGCCGCTTGCATTACAGCGCTGCCAGATCCTTAAGTCCATTTGCGTCCAACTCACATCTTTCGCGGACTGAAGAGCAGGCGAGGATGACATATTTCTTCAAAGATCGAAAGCACTAGAAGAATGTACATTTCGAAGGTCACAGACTGACAAGAAAACATGTGGGTTAATCCTACATTAAACCCGAGGAAAAACCATTAATCAAGTGTAGAAGAAGCGATCTAGAACACTTTTACTTGGAGGGAGGACCAGGCGAAGACAGGTATTGCGTGTCGTCCATGCTTAAGATAGTAAAAGTAGAGATTTTATTTTTTTATCGTTCTAATAGCCAGGCATGCAGAGGCAAACCTGAAGAAAATTCAACGTGGTCAAGGATGGGTCAAGATTAAGTTGGGGTCGGAGTTAGGTCGGAGGACGACGCCGACGGCAGGCTGCTTCACGTCATACTGCACCATACTAAAATTAGCCATCTTCAAGTACTGGCGTAGCAAGGAATCAGGCAGGGATTTCTTCGTCTGTTGGTTTTTTATCAATTCACGACTGGATCTTTGATTATTCGACTCAAAAGCATCAGCTAGGCATAGTTTGGCAACTGCAAAGCTTGAACTGAGGCACTTTTGACGGTTTGAAGCTTCTTCCACGATGAGCGGTATGAGTATCTAGTCTCTCTCATTCTGAATTAGCAAAAGAATCTCCTTGCTAACAGATGCTCGTCGGAAAATTTGCTTGACCTTGATCATGAGATTGATCGTGAATCGGACTCAAGACTCGATTCCAGTGGATGAACTAATATCGACACGAGAGTGGAATCATCGATGTGAAGTCAAGGTAATGATATTATCTGTATTTCTCAACAGATATCTCTATTCTGATAAGACATTCACAGCTTCTCAGACTCTGAAATATATATCCTGAGACCCGGCCTGGCCGACTGGAATGATTGTAGATATGTTTCCTAGCGACGTATCCATTGTCGGATTGATGATCACATAGAATATAAACTCGATAATAGTAATGAATGGTTGATCCTGGAAACACTGATAAGGACTTTCAATGAGTCTGACGTCACGCCCTAATAAAGCATCCCTTTACGCAAAACTCTCACTAAATAATGTCATTTGGATGTTTCAATAGGTACTCCTTGTCTCTCTAAGTCATCTGCGACCCGCTGCGCCTGATTGGACCGACGCGCTCGAATCCATCGACGCCAAATCAAGATGACGAACACGAGCAATGTAGTCCCCAATAAGATCTTGCAACAAGCATCTGTACTCCAAGTACCGCTGCTCGTATTGATAGACCAGTCTAACAATGACCGCTTACTATTGTGACATGGTTAGCGAGCTGCTATAGGTAAGAAGGAGAGCACAAACCTGGAGGGGGGACCTCCTGCGACGGGAGACGGGAGACGGTGTAGGTTTACTTGGTGCACTTCCCATACTAGCTTATACAAGTAACGGGTTAACCTATACGCAGTGATGATGAATGGAAGAATATCTGATGGAAAATGGCACACCTTCACTGGAGTGGGAAGAACAGAAACGAAGGATGATTCTACGAGGTCATCTCAGCAGCTCTTTATATCAGACGGGCTTGTATTATCCTATATGAGGTTAGGTGAACGGAATGAAATGCTGGAAGACTCAGTGAAAGTACACGGATAGAATTCAATGAAAGTACCTGAATAGAGTTTAGGGTTTGTCATCATTGATTTGATGCGCAGCAGTGATGCACTGATACCAATCCCGTAGGACGACGGTGCTTGATGTGCCTTAAGGGGGGTAAAAGAGTCTTTAAAAGACTGGTACGTCACACAGCAACAGTTATATTCTAGCTATAACCGTCTAGATTCGTGCTGGAACCGTATCATTTAGTCCAAGAGAGAGAATGGGAATCACTGGTCGTAACGACGAAGCAGAGAAGTCGAAAAGTCCTGCCGGATGTGCATCCGATTGAGAACGGTCCGTGCGGCCCAAGAACTAGCTTCCCGCCCGTACCCTCCCGCCCTCCCTGCTTTCCACTTTATCCCTAGCCTGCCCTTTGGCATGGCCATGCTTCATACTCAAGTCCTCCCCACCCCTCACGCCATCACTGTCGTCGTCCTGGTCGTCGTGGTGGTTGGCTTTGCATCTATACGTCCTCCTGGCGGCTGATGGAGGCGGATTTTGAGTTCTCGAGTGAATGCGGCATCGTTAATGCATTGGGCAGCCATGGTGAACGGCGATTGGCCCCGATTTCGATGTGAGGGATGCTAGGTGTGTCACGGTGGCAACAAGATGGGGTTTAATGGCGGCGGCAAGAATTGGCGGGCATCGTAGTGCAATTCTCCATCGTTTGGAGGGGGGAAATTATGCTGCCTTGCAGGAGGGCTTACGCGCAGGCGAGTGGGGTATGATGCACGATATCCAAGCCATTCGAGAGCCACCAGATGGATCAAAAGTATCTATGGACCTTATGTAAGCATGGAAAGTAATGAAATATACCTTTATGCACATTCAAACGAGAGGTAATGGCACGCAGGCGACTATACGATGGACCGATGGTGACGGTCAGAACAAAGAAGGGGTACAGCCACTCGATCACTCTGCGGTTTCCCGGACCGGAATGACCGAGCGAGTGGAATGGATGCTCGGGATGCATCCTCTGCTCTAATCCTTTGCTCCGAAGTCCAGAAAACCAACGTAATATACTATCACAGTAATATAATAAGCATTTGTGTACTTTGAGTAAATTTAACATCTCCCAACCCTGATCAATCCGCCTTTTACGTGGATATCACACATTTTAGGTCTTTTTCAAGGATATATCCTGTGTACACAGGTATGTGCAGCCTTTCCAATGGAGAGATGGGTTGAATAAGCAATGGCATGTATTCCATTATCAAAACGGGGTGTCCGATCCATGACGATCTACCTGTTTCTTCCACGATGAGCGGTATCTGGTCCCTCTCATTCTGAATTAGCAAAAGAGTCTCCTTGCTAACAGATGCTCATAGGAAACATTACTTGAACTTGATCCCTGACGTTAATCGTGAATTGGACTCGGACTCGATTTCAGTGGATGAATTGATATCACGAAATGAGAGTGGGAATCGTCGATGTGAAGTCAAGGCAATGATATTATTTGTATTCTTCAACAGATATTTGTATTCTGATATAACATTTACAGCTTCTCAGACTCTGAAACATATATCCTGATACCCGGCTTCACCGACTGGAATGATTGCAGATATGTTTCTTAGCGATGTACCTATTGGCGGATTGATGATCACACAGAAGACGAACTCGGTAATAGTATTGAATGGTTGATCCTGAAGGACTTTGGTCAGCGAGTCTGATGTCTCGGTCTCGGACTGTGCTACGTCTAGTAAAACATCCCTTTACGCAAACATCTCACTAAATAATGTCATTTGGATGTTTCGATAGGTGCTCCTTGCCTCTCCAAATCATCTGCGACACGCCGTGCCTGACTGTACCGACGCGCCCGAATCCATCGATGCCAAATCAAAATGACGAACACAAGCAGTGTAGCCCCCAATAAGATCTTGCAATAAGGATCTGTACGCCAAGTACTGCCACTCGTATCGATAGACCAGTCGAACAATGACCGCTTACTATTGTGACATGGTTAGTGAACTGCTATAGGTAAGAAGTGGAGCACAAACGTGGGGGGAGGATACTCGTGGATGACGGTAGGGAAAGAAATTCGGGTGTACTTGGCGAATTTCCCATCTTAGTTTATCCAAGTAACGAGATGACCTACATATAATGATGAATGGAAGAATCTATGGTAGAAGATAACATACCGGCACTGGAGTGGGTAGAACAAAACGAATGATGGTTCTACGAGGTCATCTCAGCAGCTTTTATATCAGGTAGCTTTTATCCTATATGAGGTTAGGTGAACAGAATGAGATGCTTGAAGACTCGGTGAAAATACCTGGACAGAATTCAGGGCTTGTCATCACTGATTCGATGCGCAGCAGTGATGCACTGATATCAATCCCGTCGGACGGCGGTGCTTGATGTGCCTTAGAGGGGGGGGGTAAAAGACCGGTACCTCGCACAGCAGCAATTGTATTCTGGCTATAGCTTTCTGGGTTCATGCTGAAACCATGACATTTGTTCCAAGAGAGAGAATGGGGATCGCTGGTGATAGTCGCGGTCGCAGCTACGAAGCAGAGATTGAAGAAGTCGGGAAATCCTGCCCGGATGTGCACGTGATGTTCACGGTCCGTGCGGGCCGAGGCTAAACAGAGCCGATTCGACCCCTGATGCATGCGCCCAGCTAATATTGAAGTTTACTGGCGGCCCGTGCCAGGTTCCAAGTAATTCCTGAATTTACCTCCTAGGATTATCTCTCCTATTTCATTCATTGAACGTTTGCATTACAGGGAGACCCATAGTCTCTTTCGGAGTCTTTTTGTTTCCGCATGGATAGAAGCCAACTCGAACATGCCTTCTGAAGCTCGCTATGTAGTATGCCGTAGTGGCTGAACTCAGATAGATACAGTTTAAACGTGCGTTAACGAAAATACTGAGATCAGTAGCGCGAATCAATTGATCCTTGATGCTGATGTTCCTCACTTCCGTAACCTCTGTTCTCTGGGAAGCTGGCATAGGCTTTCTGAGCTTAGCGAGTGGTTAAATTAATTGAGTCGGGAGCTGGTCAGGAGTTCATCCATTGGAGTGGGTCGTACATCTCTTGCGAGTAGTGAGGAATCAACAGGACAGTTACTTCACGGATATTATCACAATGGACTTCAAGGCGACCTTATACGTGAAGGTTCATGTCTCGATCTTCAAGTTGTACTTGACTCCAGGCCATCACGTCGCAACCAGCGAAAGTTTGGATCCCAATTGCTGTTTTGTCGTAGTCTAATTCTACGTATGACCTTCCTTGCTTTCTCGGCAACTGAGCTGATCAAAGGAAATGAGACGAGGGACCATTTTCGTACCATCCCCTGTCGGGGTATCATTGCATTTTATCACGTTGCTCGAACGTGCATGTAAACGGTTTCTTCCATCGAATTAAACTGCACCCTATACAAATACTGATGATTATTCACAGAATACGATCCCTCTATTGATCCATTCGAGACATGGTTAATCATGATAATATGCGGGCGGCGCCTCCTGAAAGTCCAGAGTCATCTTTCCGTTGCTGCCGCCTTCCAAATCGACCTGCGCGGGCAATGTGGTTGTATGGAGAATCTCATTCTCGATCACGGAAATCTCGCGGTTTCGTCGACGCCAGACTATGAAAGCGGCTATGAGAAGTAACATCCCTAACAAGGCCCCTGCGATCATAAAAATTCTAATTCCTCGACCCGATGAGTAACACGGCCATTCTTCGAAACGAAAATCGGACTTACGATGTAATATCATTGTCATCTATCATTCTTTTACTGTATGAATATCAGTTTTTTCGAAGTTGCGAGAGCCCGAGGTAGAAACCACTAACCCCAGGGACGTGCTAGAACTCTCAGGTTCATCCGAGTCGGGCGTTGTTCCGCTGCAGAAAGGACATGCTCCTGCATGACCAACGGCTGGACTGACGGGATATGTCTTGTGTCTGCTAGGTCCATGGCCCATTTTAACACTGTCATAGGAAAGATACCGAAGAATCGAAAGAAGATCCACATGTATTCAACTAGCGCCTCACCTGTGGAATGACGAGGATGAAGATTGGGAACGGGGTGTTGACCGTAAGATGGATTAGTTACCCCGGAGACAGCGGATAGTGGGAGGGTATACCACATCTGCGACATTTATAGGAAAGCCCGACTTTGAAAAATAAACCCTTCCCGTTCTCCATAGATCAGACCAACAAATTGCGGCCTATTACTTGAGCCGAACATCATACGCAATGAGATCCCGCGAAGAGCTGATATTCATCAATCCAAGGATAGGCATAGCTGTCACTGTACGATGATATGAGTCTTGGGGAAATGAAAGGTAATTGGCGTCGAACGGAAAGCAATAGTTCGACCTCACAGAAGAAAGAAAGTATTAAAGTTCCTTGATATACGCAATTCGGAAGGAATGCCTCGTTCCGAACGTGAATGCGCTTCCGTAGGTCGCTGAATGTCCAAGAGTTGTCATGGATATCCTATTGAGATCATACGGCATTGACTCACCATCAATGGAATAGAATGAGTTGGCGCCTCGTCGAGAATAGACGACCATCAACATGTTGTGTTCTACGAGAAGAATAACTAGTATGAGGATAGGGAAGCGATGTATAGCATCAAATCCAAGCATTAGGCATCTTTGAGGCGACACAAGAAGACTGAAATGCAAGTGTTGTGATCTACAAAAGATGGCCAATGGATTATGGAAATGCCCGGCATGAGATAATCCATTTGACAGTCGACAGTGTAGGCATCCCCAAAGGTGGAGATGCTGATCTGGACATATCGTCTAGGAAACCATTCGAATCAGCGCTGCACAAAACATGGAAATCAACAAGGAACAAGACAAGCGAGAGGGTTCTTCATCGGCCGACTCGGGTTGTATAAATAAATACATGTACACCAGTATTGCGTTTGCAAAGCGAGGCAGACTTCAAGCATTTGTGTACGAACTTCAGCGGCATATAATTATCAATCGTGTCGATTTCATCTTTCGAATTTTTCGATAGTAGCGGTGGCCAAACCAGAGTGTTATGCTTGGATTAAAAAAAAGAAAGAAAAAAGAATCAGTGCAAAACGGTCAAATTGGTACAAATGAAGAAATATACTTGTATACGTTGAACCATTGCAAGAGAAAGAACATACGGAAATATGTCACTTGAGGTAGCGGTGAAGAAAAGCCATCCTCTTATCAGTGACGGTGAAGAGCTAGGTCGGGCCGCCGTTCAAAGTTTTAACCGCGGCTTGACCGCGGCAACGAACCCTGGTCCACCGGCTGCAAATTGTTTTTCTCCCGTTCTCCCGCTCCCATCGTTGCGGATAGCCGGTACCCAGTGCGAACTGCTGGACCACATGGAGCATTCCCAGAGCTCCGAGGATCGCTGTCTGCTGTCTCCCACTTACATCGCTCGAATGAGCCCCCCGGATTGTCAGCGTCGGGCAACTGAATACGAAGGCACTCCAGGAACCCGAAGTTTCTCCTTGCATGTGTAGTTGCGCGACTCGGATTCTCCCTTCCTGCGATGATCTGCGTTATATCAGTGTTCATGTGCATGTTGAACGAAAGTACTGTGGTGCCTCAGTGATTGCTTGCGAGTTCTTTGGGGGACATCTGGCGTGTCGCTTATCTTTCCATTCATTCAGAACAGCTGTCTTGTTCCTTATCCAGGTCCATGCTTCTTTAAATTTTGAGATATTCACAGGCTCCGGTTCTTCGTAATGTGCATGCCGATGAATTATTCGTAGGAGCGATGGACGCGAGTTCTTAATACTTTAGTCGGGGAGCAGGAGCCCGTATGTGAATTGGCGCCCTGATGAAGAATACGGCTCCGTGTCATCAGAAGGAGGCCAAGACCGCGGCAGGTAACACGCGTATTCTTGGACCGCCAATAGTGGATTCACCATTTGTCAAAGTCAAAAAGGACGCAGCCCTGCAAGAACATGATTCTCACTGAAATTCTTTAGATCACGCCAATACCCACGATGCCATTTTGGCTCTGATCGAATCAAAATATTCTCTATCTTCGATAAACTGCTCTGATATTACCATTCACTCTCGCCGCGAAAAAAAAAATCAACTAAAAACCACGATAATCGCAATCCAAGCTTCGGGGCCATGGTACGCCAAGCTTTCCGGACTCATTTCTCTCCTAGCCGTTTACCTTCCCAGACGACCGCATACCGCACAAATGTCTCTAGCGGGAGTAGATCCCAACTAAATTCATTTGAAATACAGTCTGTCGCTTCGGCCTAATTCAATGAAGGAGTTGACTGTCTAGTGCCTTGGCATCCAGCAGGCTGGGATGCGGGTCTAGAGAAGGACGGCTTGAGTACGGCGTCACATTTCTCATGTCTCCATTACTAACGGATCTTTCAAGGTACCTAGTGCTAGCGTCATGGACACCACGTCCTGAGGCACTCAATTAGATAGTGTGTGAAGCTTTCATCCTTGTCTCGGTACTCATACGCATGTTAGAGCAGGTATAAAGTGAGTGGAGGCCATAGTTTTGTTCTCCAGGTCGACATGGCTTTATCCCTCTCGTCTCTGCTTACCATTGCTCTTCTTTCCGCTAGCTCTCGCGGTCAACGTGAGGGAACCATTGGTCCTACGGGAGACCTCGTCATCTCCAATGGAGACGTCTCTCCCGATGGCTTTGGACGCATCGCTGCATTGGCGAATTCGCGTATTGATGGGACGCTCATTCGAGCCAACAAGGTCGGCTTCTTGATTGACCGACTAAAAGATGTTTTATGAACGCCTTGCTAGGGAGACGTGTTCCAAATCAACGTCGTCAACGAGCTTTCTAATGACTCGATTTTACAGAGCACGACTATCGTATGTTTACTTTCCGCGGAAAGTATCAGATTGACATCTCATGCATCTCCTTCAGCACTGGCACGGTCTCTTCCAGAAGGGTACTGGGTGGGCTGATGGGCCCGCATTTGTGAACCAATGTCCTATAGCCAAGGGAGATTCATTCCTATACACTTTTGATACCACGGACCAGGCTGGATCGTTCTGGTACCACTCCCATTTGTGTAGGTATTCATTTTTCGTTGGATCACCTGTATCTCCGACGACGTCTGTCAATGTAGCTACTCAATACTGTGATGGGCTACGAGGGCCTCTTGTCATCTACGACCCCAATGATCCACATGCCGACTTATATGATGTCGATGATGGTACGTTCATCATATCTCCGTGGTTGTCCGTATCTTAACTCTGTCACAGATAGTACGAGTATTTTGACATTGTCAGATTGGTATCATACACCCGCGAAGCAACTCGGATTCCCGTAATGCCTTTTACTATTTGTTCAAGTCAGCATCTGATGATAAATCAATAGCACTCCGGACTCTACACTCATAAACGGACTGGGAAGGTAAGCTACGATTTTACAACATTTAAAGTCCGGGTAATAATAGGTGACATAGATGGAGCCTCGGAGACCTCACAGAGGACTTATCCATTGTACAGGTTACACAAGGAACACGGTGAGTTTACTCTGTATATTTAACGGTACCTCGCTCATGGGAACTGTAGGTACCGCATCAGAATGTTCAATGTAGGCTGTGAGGCGGCATTCACCGTCTCCATTGAAAGCCATTTGATGTGATTACCTTCCTGGCTTTATCCTTGCTTCTTTTATTTACCGATGATGGGTAGGACAATCATCGAAGTTGACGGTGTGAATCACGTCCCGTATACCGTGGATGAAATCCAGATTTTTACAGGTATGTTAGCACTACCTTCCCTTTGTAAAACAGCAGCTAACATCGATAAGGTCAACGGTACTCCTTCGTGGTACAGTGCTCTTTCTTCTTCGGATATTCGTGAAGATACTGAGGCGCACTGTAGTTAAATGCAGACCAGGCAGTCGGCAATTATTGTACGCCAAAGTTTTCCGACCGTAAAGAAATCAATATCTGACTTTATTATTTTCAGGGATCCGAGCCAATCCCAGCGTTGGGACAGCAGGCTTCGCAGGCGGTATAAACTCTGCGATTCTACGATATGACGGCGCCGATAGCGCGGAACCATCTACCGGCACTTTCACGAGCGTGCTAAAGATGAATGAGACCGAGTTAGTGGTACGTCCTTATAATATGACTGTTTGTTCCCATTCACCTTTCTGAATAACTCTTGACAGCCACTTGAGAACCCTGGAACTGTGAGTTCTACACTTTCACACTGATATACCCTCCGAACATGGCCTGAATCTAATATAGCCGGGATCCCCTGAAATCGGAGGTGTCGACTACGCGCTCAACCTGGCTTTCGCTTTTGTACGTCTACTTCCTGATTTCATGGTTCTATTGTATTGAACGGTCACACAGACGACAGCGGGCACATTCACGGTCAACGGCGCTCAATTTGTTCCTCCCACAACTCCCGTTCTTCTCCAGATTCTAAGCGGTGCACAAAGTGCGAGCGATCTCCTTCCCCAGGGTTCGGTCTTCCCATTACCAGCGAATTCTACGATCGAACTTTCCATGCCAGGCGGTATTGTCGGTGGAGGTGTAAGTTCATTATCCGTTATCGTGTTAACCATACAATTATCTGACGCTATCTTTGATACTTTTTCTAGCATCCGTTCCATTTACACGGTGTAAGTTCTTCAGTCAAATATCCTTTGCTCCTCGTTCTCACGATAGCCCTGAAACCAGCACACGTTCGATGTCGTCCGCAGCACCGGTAGCACTGTGTACAACTATGAGAACCCTGTGAGGCGAGACGTTGTCAACATCGGTGTCAAGGGGGACAATGTTACTATCCGTTTCACAACCGACAACCCGGGACCTTGGTTCCTTCACTGGTCGGTATTTCTCTACGGTTTTGGGGTGGCGATGTATTAATGATTCTCTATTAGCCACATTGATTGGCACTTGGAGGCGTGCGTGTGATTCATTACATTCTTATTCAATTTGTCAACCATCCCCAACAGTGGACTTGCCGTGGTTTTTGCAGAAGCCACAGAGAACTGGAACAATACTATTGATCCAACTGGTACAGTTGATTCTATTTCGTTTCGAACACTACACTTACGTTCGCGCAGATCAATGGGATCAGCTCTGCTCCATATACGACAGTACACCTGCTGCGGACCTATAAGAGAAGATATGTAGGATTTCGGAGATAAACTGCACATACCCATCTTTTGGAGAGCTAATACTATGTTATAGTTATTTCACTCAGTTCGGTTCTCGTATTATTTATTTCCCATGTGCCTAGACAGAATCAGTGTTTAATTTGAGACCATCTTTCTGAGACCGCGATGCGCGAATATTTGACACCGTCAACTCGGCCAGGGATGTTACAGAACGATCAGCCCGCTTCGTCAAAACTCCGGTGATTCATCTTCCGCAAAGAAACGCAGTCGACTAAATCATGACGTGGTCATTAAGGCCATTGAATTAGTTTATTGATCAACTTGAAGATGGCCGAATAGCCTTTAAGATGCCCTGACGGGCAAAGGATGCTGTATGATATCGGTAACAATTATAGAGTAGATAAATTTTCGAGGAACGATTCGGCTCTCCATGTACGGCGATGATACTACAGGATCTAGTTATCGTTTCAAGTTGCTTTGGCGATTCTTAGCTGTGGGGACATCTGTCCATCTGGCGGCTTCAGTTGGCATGGAGGAGGATGGACTCTATGTCGACGACAGGACAGCATAGGCGAGGTCTAGGTTCGTTGTCTGCTTCGTCATGCTTGCCCTACACTTAATTGATAATTGAATATGAGCGAGACTTGATGTGGATGAACGGAAATACGTCCCTGGTGACGCTCACATACAAATCAAGTACTTATTATACCACCGTTCACAGCTCATCTCTTTTGAGATTGTGGGTTGAATGAAATTTAAATTACATATATTCTAATTTCGATGATTGTCCAGCCAGAGCAATATATCAACAAGACCTGCCCAAATAAATCACCACCAGATGTTACTAGAAATATCTGTTAGATATAAGCGACACAAATTCGAAGCAAAACATACCTCTATCAGCAAATTTTTGTCAAATTCAGACTTTCAGCGGAGACTTCAAAGTTGCGGGATCGTAACTTCGAGGCTCCCACCAGCGTGATATAGATGTTAAACGGCTGATGCGCGGTGAATATGCGGGAGGTGGAACGTCCGGCGAGTGATCATTCGGTGAGGCCCTAAGATGCCTTTTGTCATCGAGGTCATTGAGGAAGGCGCGCGAGGGAGGGATGTTCCGGCGCTTGCGGTACCGCCATATGAAGACAGATGCTGCGATTAGAACGAGAAGAAAGACGCTGATAACGATGCCGGCTATGGTTGTGGGTGTATGATCATGTTTCGACGGTGAGGAATCTGATGCCCCAGGGGTTGAAGCGATCATTCTATCAGAATCCATCAGATGTAAATTAATCGAAGCTCAGCATCAACCTACGTAGAGCTCATTGTAGCAGATTCATCGACATTAGAAAGGGTGGGTGATCTGAAAAGAGAGATTCGGTGATGTTGACTTTGACACGGAAGTGTACGAGTACTCACGAGACGTCAATTTCCCGACCTTCGTCTACCTGAAAAGGTTCACTCAAAGCAAATGTGACGTTTGAACTTCTGATAAAACTTTTCTGTGAGATACAGGCAAAAATTTTCAGTGAAGGACCACTGACAAGTCGATGGGGCTAATTCTTTGGGCTACTATGTAGGTTGTACTGCATATATGGACATTTATTAGTTATACGATTCCATAGCCATCAAAGACGCACCCTGAAAACTCGAGATCAACAGACACAATGCGAGCCTCAGTTAAATTGTCTACAGGCTGTATGGATGAAGTAAAGTTCGTATCCGGTGGACTCATTCTTCGAACGGCGATAAAGAAATGGAACGGGTCCTCGGAGCTTGGAGTCAGAAGGACCGAAATGGTTTGATTGGCTTGGAAATGAGGCGGAGTGGTTACCGTAATGCTGAGAGAGCATCCTCGCGAGATTAGCGTGAATAGGAATCTATTGAAAGACAGTCAGGTAATTAGTAGACATCGAAACATCCGTATTTGACATACGAGTAGAGCAGATTGAGGATCATGATACCAGCCGGTAAGTCGACAGACTAAAGAATTACGGTTATATAGACAGATAGGACGAAATGATTGCAGATGCTCACAGCCTCAACATCAGATGCGCATCATAAAACGGGAGAGCTTGCTTTAGGTTGATCATTGCGTTAGAGAAACTATTGGCAATGTTGGAGGCTACGTCGAAAATTTATTTTGGTTAATGCAGTAGGACCCGCCTCGTAGAATCGTCGCTAAGGACCATTATTATTCAACGTGAGGTATAGCCTGGGAAGCGGCAAGAATGCGGGAGCCGGGATCCCTAGTTGCGAAGCTTGGGAATTTTACATAGCACAGTCAAAGTTTAATCAAGCACGGCTCTGAGCGAAAGATTGATTTATCTTGTTTCAAGGGGTTCCCTTGATGAAAATTGAATGCAAGTCGAGAACAGTGAGCACTGATCAGTTGCTGATCATGGTGGCAGTATCCCGCAAACAATGTTTCCTTTCTAAGTGGGGAGCTGACGTAACTCGAGAACGTGACTACAACGCGACGTGTTTCAATTTCAAAGTCGCTTTGTTTACGAACTTTCCTTCCCAGTGAAAATTCCGTCAAGCCGGTTTGAGCCAAATCAAGCCGCAAAAATTACCATGTAGCGTGGTCGAGCCGGATCAAGCGGCGTATACAAGAAAGCATTGAGCTCCAAACCTACACCTCTTTGCGCTCAGCATATCCAAGAATACCAGAGTCGAATTTCTCTGAATCCAATGGTTAACCGAAATGCGCCGAACTTTGCGAGCGCAAACCACATTGGCCAAGTCGAGCCAATGGATCTGACCACGCACGTGCATGTCGTCCGGTGACGTGTTTAACGCCTCTTTCCTTTTTACCACCACCATCTCCGATTCTCCGTCACCTTCCAGCCTATTCGCCATCTTCGCCGTCGCCCTACACCCGAATCCTGTATTATCGCAGGTTGTGGCCTCCGCATGTGGCCTCTTACTGGCAAACTGACGCGAAGCCCAGCGATACGATGCTACAGACTGAAACTGCCATGAAAGGTGGATATATGCGCCGCGTTTAAACACCCTCAGCAGGAATACGTCTTCGGAAATTTCGTTTGAGTAGCAGGATATCTGGGTACTTCTCAGGTACGTCTCGCTGCACTCTTATATGTCGTTTTGCGACATTTAGAATGTCTTCAGTCGCTCTATGCTCTCTAGCCGCCACCTGGGTGTGGTCACGGTACGTTCTGTTCCATATATGCATATATTTCTTAGCTCACTAAATCTAGGTCGCGCTTGCTATCGCTCCAGCTAGCTTCCATTTCGTGAGTAGCCTTAAAATTGTCTTTCCCCGTCATTACGTGCTGATTTAACATTATCCAAGGCTGTCTATTTTGGTACATCTATCTTGACACCATGAAACGCAATTGAGACATTCATGCAGGACAGAGCCAGCTGTAGACGCAGTGGGAAGGGTGCTGCAGACCAGTGCCGCTACTTAGCGTAGTAGCGATTCTCTGATTTTATGTATATTAATAGTATTAAATAAAAATAGCAATAAAATCGAGCCCTACGAAGCCTAATGGAAACCCATGACACCGACATACCAAGCTCGAAATAGCTCGATTTGAGCTGGTAAATGGTTCACATTTCGAAGCTACAGCGAGCAGTATAGAGCCCCATCGATCATTTCCCCTGGGCTTGATTTGGCTCAGTACGGCTCGACCGACTTTTCACTGGGTTTCATTGCTCATTGTTTCATCTCGGATCCGTTCACGTTCAGTGCCTTCAGCGGGTCGAATAACTCGAATTTTGAACAGAACTTGATAATATGGAGAAACTGAATGTGGTATGTGTCCTTGCCACTCCACTGACCTACTCACCAATGATTCAGCAGGCTTCAATCAACAATCGACTATCTGACGACGTTTTTATCTTAATCTTTGCGGGTGTCGCAGAGGTGGATCTTGAGCAGTGGACCGGGGTGTACGCGAAGGGAAGGCATGGTTGCGAGAGGGAAAAAGATTCTATAAGATATGTATGAGTATCAAGTATATATCTCAGCGTGAAGACGTTGGTTGAACGCTGTACTGTACCTATAAGATATGTATGAGTATCAAGTATGTCTATAGGTACGATTAGCAATAGTATAATAGAAATATAATGAGTATACACGTACATCTCAGCATGAAGACGTTGGTTGAACGCTGAGATGCCGCGATGAAAAAAATAGACTAATCAGGTATGTACCGGTAATCTAAATATAGTCCGTGGCTTGCGGTTAACGCTCGCCATGCTCGACACTCCCCTTCGAGCCTAATCGCTAGCCATCCGAAGGAGCAAGACCCATCAGCGCACGAAATTGGGCAAGTTTGACACGTTTCAAGGACTTGGTGAACGCATCCGCAATCATGTCGTCCGTTGGGCAGTACTTGATGGAACTCTGTGACCTGGAGACTGTTTGCCTAATGAAATGGAACTGCACATCGATGTGCTTCGTTCGTGCATGGTACGTGGAGTCTTTTGAGAGTGTGATTGCCCCTTGATTGTCGCAGAATAACGTCGTTGGGGTGGCGATTGGGTGGATGAGTTCCTTGAAGAGTTTGCGGAGCCATATCAGCTCCTTTGATGCGTGCGTCAGGGCAACGTATTCAGCCTCGGTGCTGGAGAGGGTGATGATAGGCTGTTTCTTGGAGCTCCAGGATACGATTCCGTTCCCTACAAAGAAGGCATACCCTGAAATCGAGTGCCTGTGCATCTGCTGAGCCCAGTCTGCGTCGGAATAGCCTGTAACGTGTGTGCTCTTTCCTCCTAGGGTGAGGCTATAGTCTCAAGTTCCCTTTAGGTATTTGAAGACTCGTAAAACTGCATGCCAGTGAGAGGTTCTTGGCTCCTGCATGTAACGGGATAGTGTTGACACCGCGTAGGAGATATCGGGTCGAGTTGCAAGAGATGCGTACATGAGACGTCCGATGGCCTCACGGTATTGGGAATGCTGGGCCTTGGGGAGCACAGTGGTGGATACGGAGGGTGAGTCATAACTCAAATCGATTCCTGGTTCCATTGGCGTGACGACTGCTCTAGCTTCGCTTTGGCCAGCCCATTCGACGATGCTGTTGACATATGCCTGTTGGCCTAGGGTGATGGTCCTGGCCTCGCGGTTGCGGTGTACGCTAATACCAAGCAGCCATTTAATCTCGCCAAGGTCAGTCATCTCGAAGTGCTCTCTGAGCTGCTTCTTGATGAGGTTCATTGCATCATTGGAGTCGGCAATGATGGTGAAGTTGTCTGTAGCGGCGGCGACGATGGTGTACTTGTCTTTGCTGAATTTGTAGAACACTGCTTCATTGGCCTGGCATATGGAGTATCCAAGAGCAAGGAATACTCGTCTCAGCTTCTGGTACCACTTGTGTGCGCCCTGCTTGCTTCCATACAATGGCTTACACAGTTTACAGCATAGCTTCTTCCCTTTGAGTCTGTTGGGGATTTCCCTAAAGTCCTCGTACATTGGTGGTAACTCCATATACAAGGTTTCGTGGAGGTCAGCTTGGAGGTAGGCATTTTTGATGTCTGCTTGGTGTATTTTGGCATCCTTCTGAGCAGCTATGGATAGTAATGCACGTAGGGTAGTTAGGCGGACTGTTGGAGCGAATGTTTCGTGAAAATCAACGCCGTAAATTTGGGAGAACCCCTTTAGGACCAGCCAGGCCTTGTATCGTATGATACGGCCTTGATCATCCGTCTTGATATGAAATGTATATCTGTTTTTAGTGACATTGGCCCCGGGTGGAGTGGGGATTATGTTGTACGTACATAAGCCTTCGACTTGGCTTAGCTCCCTCTCGACGGTGTCCTTCCATTCCCGTTTTTGCGGTCCCTTCAGTGCCTCCTGTATGGAATCCGGCTCTCCGTTAGTTGTGGCTAGTGCTGACTCAACTAGGTTAGCAAACCACTCTTCCTCGCTCGTATCATAGTCCATTCCACCTGGTTCAAGGTTCCCGTCGTCTTCAAGGACACATGCAGTGACACCAGCAGCCTTTGACATTCGGTTGATGTTGTAGAAACCCTCTGGCTTGCGTGAGCCTCGTTGGGGCCAGGCTGGGGGGTTATTTTCATCAGGAATGTCCTCAATTTGGACCCTTCATTGGTGTGGTGTGAGATTTGGGCTTGATGGCGGGGTTGATAGAGGTGTTAGTGGTGATGGTGGGTTTTCTGGAGTGTCTTGAGTGTCTGTGGGGGGTGTGGCAGGTTCGTCTCCCTTGTTTTTGGTCTCTTTTGGGCTGTCACAAGTGTCATTTGTAGCATGGAATCCATTGGGATTGACAATTGTTTTGTACTCCCCCTCAATTTTGATGGTTTCTTTGCTCAGGTCTTCATCTTTATTGAAGTAGATGTTTCTCTCGACACTGACAAGATGTTTTCCAGGCCAATAGACCCAGATACCCTTTGACTCTTTGTCAATGCCTACAAATCGGCCAGGATCAGCACGAGGCTGTAGTTTCCCCCATCCGAGTTGCTTCACCCACATGGTGCACCCGAATTCATGCAGATTGGACATGTCAGGCTTCTTTTGTGTAGCCTTTTCATGCGGGGTTGTCTTTTTGTTGGCAAGAGCGCTGTGGTGGAGCCAGTTTCTCAGCCAGCAGTGGTAGGCTATGGCTTCAGCCCACAGATAGTTGGGCAGCCCAGCTGCAATTATCATGGCTTGGGCACCTTCGAGCACGGTGCGCATTTCTTGTTCCGTCATTCCATTTGAGGATGGCGAGTCATGGACATTGAGGTGATGTATTGTCCCTGCAGATTTAAGGTGTCGTTTGAACTCCTCGCTCATAAACTCTCCTCCACGGTCACACCCGAATATCTTCACGATGCCTACTCCACGTTGGGCTTTCATCCAAGCCTCATGCTCCTTGTAGCAGCGCAATGTCTCCAATTTCTTCTTCATGAAGTATGGTAAGTGCTCCCTCATTGCGACGTCTTTGAATAGTGTGAAATACTTTGAACCGCCAAGAGACTTGACTTTGGCTGGTCCCCATATGTCTCCTGTGACCTTGTCACCATATTTCTTGGCTGACTCATTGTCACTATGCTTCGGAAAAGGTTTCGTCACAGCTTTAGCTTGCACGCATGCTGAGCAGAACTCTGGTTCGGAGTTTAGGTCAATGTTGGGGGCGATAATCTCCCCATTACGTATGCTCTGCTTCAGGGCTTCATGGCTTGCATGTCCTGTCATGCAGTGGAACTGCGAGATACTGATTTGAGGGGTAGCGGCAGCTGCTGTGGGGGATTTGCTATGGTGATGGTTGGTGGAGCCTTGTATGTGGTAGAGTCCATTGATTTTGGGCACGATCCCAATGATGTGTCTGTCGGGTTTCGGGGTTTTGATATAACAGTTTCTGTCTTCAACTGTAAGTGAATAGCCTGCTGTATCAAGACAGCTGACTGATATTAGCATAAACGCTAGGTGCAGGGAGTAGTACGTGTTGTAGAGGGTGACCTTGGTCACTGGTTTGCCATGGCCTATTGGCAGGTATGTGATGTAGTCTCCTCTGCCAATAGCATTGAATGAATGTCTGTCAGCGGTGCAGATGGGTGTTGGCTTGATATCCACGAAGTTGATCATTTTACTTCGGGCAGGTGAGAAGTGGTGGCTAGCTCCCATGTCAACGAGTTCACCATCGTAGCATATGCCCGAGGCGGCTAATGCTTCAGCCTGGGCTTGACAGTCAGATGTGGCGCTAAGCTCCACGTTCTTGTCATCAATTATTGTAGCGAAGCCATAGCTTTTGACTTCAGAGCTTGAGGACTGGCCTGCAACATTAGCCAAGTCACCGTCTTTCTTCTTCTTCAAGTCCCAAGGTGCTTGGCCCTCTTTGCCTCCTCCCTCACGGAAGCAGTCATCGAAGGCATGGTTATCCATGCCACAGTTCGTGCAGTGCTTCTTTTTCTTCTCTTTTGATTCCTTTCCCTTCTTCTTTCCCTTTCCCTTGTCCTTTGCAGCCCTAGCGCTTGCTGCGAGAGCGGAGTTCAGTACTCCTTCGTCAATATTCTTTTCGACTTTCATCTCGTCAGCAGCTTCCAAGACTTCTTGGATGAGCATAGCGCTTGTTATGGGTTTGCTTGTTAGCTTGGCTGCTATGCTGAGCGTTTTCAGGACTGGGCGGTAACTAGGGGGAAGAGATTGTCGAATGTACATGCAGAACGACTGGTCGGTGATGACAGTACCCATGCCAGCAAGCTCCTTGCCCATGCGTTGCATATTTGAGAGGTGTGCACGAATGTCACCATCCTCTGGACATCGTGTGTTTTGCAACTGCAAGAGGAGATCTTGCTGTACGAGGTCTCCTTTTGTCTCGAAGATGGCTACAAGTGCAGCCCATACATGTGCTGCGCTCGGTTGGTTCTTTATTTGCATGAACGTAGAGTTTGAGACTGTCTCGTAAAAGATCTCTCACATCGAGGCCTCCTTCTGGTCATACTCATCCTGGAGCTTTAGGTGTTTTTCGAGCTCGTCGTCAGACAGTGGTGCAAGTTCTCCCGGCTTGTAATAGTCCCCATTCCTTTCAGTGAGTTCAGCTGGCTTCTTTGCGGTTCCGGTGAGGTGACGTTTTAGTCCCTTTGAGGTTGCTGCATTGGGTATTCGCTCTTTGTAGAGGATCCAATTGCTCCCGTCATCTTTGAGCCGGGGCAGGTTGAGAAGCTTCACTGTGGAGGCGGTATTCATATCACCGGGGCCCATAACCTCTTGAGCAGTGGACCGGGGTGTACGCGAAGGGAAGGCACGGTTGCGAGAGGGAAAAAGATTCTATAAGATATGTATGAGTATCAAGTATATATCTCAGCGTGAAGACGTTGGTTGAACGCTGTACTGTACCTATAAGATATGTATGAGTATCAAGTATATCTATAGGTACGATTAGCAATAGTATAATAGAAATATAATGAGTATACACGTACATCTCAGCATGAAGACGTTGGTTGAACGCTGAGATGCCGCGATGAAAAAAATAGACTAATCAGGTATGTACCGGTAATCTAAATATAGTCCGTGGCTTGCGGTTAACGCTCGCCATGCTCGACAGTGGAGACCAATCGTCCAGCGGTGCACACCATTTTACGGATGTCCTCCGTTTGCAGGCGGTGGAGATCTGTGGCTCTTTCTTTTCCTGAACTGTGGTCCAAAGTCGACGTATCTCTACATATCCCGGACAGGTCCTTCGGGTGGCACCAGGGATTTTTGCCACTCTCCACATCTGATTCAGCTAAAAGCAAACAACGACTATTTGCGGCCAAGATGAGTCTGCTGAATCTCCAGCTGCATCGTGCAGGGGGTTATAAACTCCACGTCAAGGTGTACGGGGACGACATGATGCGTTATGCCTTGCCATGCATAGATCTCATACGTACAAGAATTCAGCGATGGAGGAGCTTGGATTTACTTTCCCCGGACTTGTATCCCGAATCCGTCCACCATCTCATCAGAGACACCCCATCATTTGATAGCCTAGAAAGTCTCAGTGTGAGGCACATATTCCTTGAACAGTTCTACAAACTTAGTACAACCGAGCCAAAAATGCCTTTGCTACGCACCTTCTACACGCGACGGGATCTAAAAAGCCCGAATTCTCGTTCATCGGTGAACATGCCCTCACGTCTTGGCGCGTGGAGCAGAAACGTCGAAACCATTATCTGCGAAAACTTCCTCTGCTGGTTCCCTCTCTTCAAAAATGCACGGAATTTAATTATCACCACGACAATGAAACGGAAGAAAGACGACACCGAACCAATGAACGGTCTGTCGCAGATGCCAGGGGTCCACGAAATTGGCAATATCATCAGTTTGACCTTTGATATCAACGTCGATACACATAACATTTGTTGGTTTGGGGAGCATTTCCGTTTTCCGAACCTCCTTCATCTCAAGATATCGTATCACAAAGATGTCAAGTTCGGACCAGAATCCGACGGTGCCCAAATGGTTTACATGCGCTATCCCTTCCAGGCCGCGTATGTTGAAAACCTGTTACAGTCATCCCCTTCCTTATCATCGCTCACTCTCAATAAAATCCCCATGCGAAAAGCCCAAGTCCTTGCATTCCTTACGCCACTTACCAGCCTTACCAGGCTCTCCATTCACGAACCAACGCCGTGCCTCTATGGAATACCTATCGAACCACTTTTCGTGCCGTACTACCCCATATCACAAGGCTTCATCGAGGCATTGTCAAACAATACACACTTGCTACCTCACCTGAAATCATTGGAACTCGTTTGGCGGCACAATGTGAATGAGTGTGCGCTACTCGAGATGATCGAGCATCGTCGTGAAATGAATCTGGAGGACGTGTCCTTGGGGACTAGATATCCGGCACCAGAGATGATGGAAGAAACGCGGCTACGTTTGAAGGAGATCCGGGAAATGGGACTTCGCGTTCAAGTACTGAGATACGATATTTCTCCTATTTTATCTTTTACTCAGCCATCTACATTGGTCGAGATGTACGGTCGCGATTTTAGGGCTGCCAGCTAATAGTTATATATTATGAGTGTATTATGCCCATTTCCTCTATCAACAATCGATGCTCCAATGCGTAGATAATTTTATGTTACATTTCTTATCCCCCGCAGAAATAGGCGAGCTCAATACTTAACAAGAAAATCTTTACCTTGTGAAACGCTCGGATCCCAATATTAATATGAGACGGCATAACGATGCTAATAACATTTGATGATGGTTGCGCGCAGCTGATATACATCAAGGAGAGATATAGCACCCATCGCCATCACAAGATCTTCCCTTGTTTCATCTTCTTACACTGGTACCTATGATCCGCATCCCACATCATCTCATGACACTCCTGCGAGCACACCACCAGCTCTAAGCATCGCGTGCACTTCCTCAAAAATTTCCTTGCGTGGCTTTGTACGACACTACATATCATTGAACAAAAAAATCAGTTCTCGGCCCCAAAAGAACGTTCCTGGAAACAAACCTTCGGATTCATACACTTCTCAAGGATGTTCCTATCACCAATGATAGCCTCTTTCATTCTTCCCCAAGCCTCCCAAGCCTTATCTCGTTGTTCCGCCAGAACGTTGGACGGACTGAGGGTAGGATCCAGAGGTGAGTCTTCTCTCACATCCAACTCTCCATGGACGATCTCACTCCTCGCCTTCCTCGCCAACATCGGACGCTCCGCCCTATACTCTATAACCATCTCCAGAAACCCCGTCAGCGGCGCGAAACTGTCTACCAGATTGGTAGCTCGTACGATGGACTGCAAGAGACGGTGCCGGAGCGCCACCTTGATGAGCTCCACCCGGCTGTTGGGCGGCAAAAGGTACTTAAATGAACTCGAGGGACGAACAGAAAGGACTGAGCTCGGCGACCATGGACCAGGTTCGCTGAAGGACGGGAATACGAGGGGAAGTAGGCTCAGCGAGGGCGCGACAAGTCCGTATCAGCATATTTTGTTCTAGGAGGTACTTCCTGTATCCGTCGTCGGATCTGCGCACGTTCGTAATGGGCATGACATTCGAGCTGTAAGCATTGGGCGGCGAGGGCTGGGTGGCATCTCGGGAGTACGAGTTGACGTATCCCACGATCGTCGGGAGGAGATAAGATATGTCGGCGAGGGGCGCCTCTCGTACGGCGTTGACAGATGGTATTGAGCATTCGATGTAATGGTCTAGCGCAACAAAGGAGGAAGAAACGAACGCCGTTGTCTCTGAATACGCGTCCCCAGCATCAGAGCGGAAGTCGAACTCGTCATTGGATACGCCGGGGTTGCGCAACGTGTCCTTGAAAAGGACTTCCAGGAAGAGATGGGACCATTCCATGATCCATCGCATGCCCTTATGGGATCGTATCATCTCCAGCGAGGAAGGGTAGTATTCGAGAGGCAGGGGTCATTCATGAAGATGTATATTGTCCGGTTGCAGAGCAAGGTCACGACATTCTCAGGGAGGAAGATAGTCCCCGTGCTTGTGTTTGAGAGGCTTCAAGCAAGGCATAAAGCGTTTAATGGTGGTTTGAACGATATCGAGCGTCGAATGGTTGACATCGAGGAGCAGTCGACCATCAGTCGGGATGCGATCTAGGATCCCCGGAGAGGACCAGTTGATGTAAGGCTGTAGAAGGTAATTAGTTTCCACATATAACTGAGTGCGGTGATACGCACCATGTACAAGCGAGACATGATTCGACTGAAGCCAGCGCTAAGATAAAGGGACGGAGATGGAGGAGGCGTAGCAATGATGTCAAACTCTATATGCAGAATTAACTGAACCATGAGCTGTGACCCGAGGCTGAAGCCACAACGGACCAGGCCGCTCCATGGCCAAAACACCAGTGGCACACTTTCAGATATCACCACAAGGATGAACAATCATTTGAGAAAGTAGCCGTTAAGCTCGCGTTGCGCTGTCACTGGAGCTTCAGCGATGAAAAGT
Source organism: Desarmillaria tabescens (assembly GCF_030435595.1). NCBI lineage: Eukaryota > Fungi > Basidiomycota > Agaricomycetes > Agaricales > Physalacriaceae > Desarmillaria > Desarmillaria tabescens. The sequence continues at coordinate 971,632 of NW_026848312.1, forward strand.
AAAGTCCACGGCAAACGCGACAGACACGGCTAATGCATGGGCTCATTCGGGCTTATGTCGCATTACTTTTCCTCGTGAAAAAATGGGCGGCTCTGATTGCTTGTGCCTGAAGCAAGGCATCTTCAAACTATGGACGCATGTGGATCCAAACTTCCATTGCAGTAAGATGATTTGTCAGCATTTCATTGCTGATAAGGAGTATCATTGCGTAGGGACATCTATTCGATAGCAATGCGACGCTTCATAAATAGTGCCGGATGCACGAGATTCCATAGAACCATCGCCGCCACCATCATCGCAGCATCCATCGCAACTACACACGACATGAACCAAAATGCAATAAAAGGAGGGCTGGAAGACTTACCGACAAACCGCTCAGTGACCATATATCTTCCAAATATTCCATAACTGAGCTCAAGGGTTCTGTAAATCGTTCTACGAAAGTGAGACATTAGTCGAGTTGAGATCTTTTGCACGAATGGCTTCTCACCGAACGAGGATACAAGTCATATCGAACATCAGCGCTAAGCTCAATACGAGGACCTGCTTGTCCCACGGTGAACGAGGAATGATCGTTCCTTGAGAGCTTTCCACAGCTTCGCTGCTCGGTAAATCGAGAGAATGTCGGATGAAGAAGAATCCAGAGAGGGTAAGATACAGGACGAGGGCGACTAATACAAATAGAATGGTCAATAATGAGATAGATATGGAGTAAGATCGACAAACAAAGGTGAATAGCAACGCCAGCCAGGACGACGTTGACGCCCTGTTGGATTTTTATCAGTACAGAGGGCCTGTGAGGGGGAGCAGAAGCGCGTACCGTGTTGACCTGGTCCAAATCGAGGCCTGGAACGGCCCCTAGGGCGACGCCGAGACCGACTGTCATAACGATCGCGGCAACCACAGCCTATGGTTCGAGTCAAACGAACGTGCAATATTCCAACGGCTAGGGCACTTACGAAGAAGGCGAAGATAATCAGGTCTAGAAGAAGGTAAGATAGCCAATACACCAGGAAGAGAAAGGATAGCTCACAGTAGCGAGGTTTGAGTGGGCTATACCATGGTCCCAACCGCTGAACAATCCGAACGAAGATCACGATATTTGCAGCGAAAAGGAATACTGGGGCAATCATGAGGCAAAAGTACCTTGGCCAAGAAGGTCAGAAAAATGAAACAAGAAGGATAGGTAAACGCACTGGACTTCGAAGGGCCGTATAAGAAAAACGTTGTTATATGACCACAACCGGCAGCTCCATCCGATAATCTCAGCAACACCACACAGGAAAATAGTAGGAAAGACCCATAATTGGCGAAAGGCGATTGCCTGGACGAAATGAAGAGCTAAAGGAGAGATCAGTATTAAAAAAGAGCAAGAGCAAGAACGCTTGCCCGTTGAAACTGAGAACAAGACCAAGAATACGATACAGTCAGTTTGCTCGGGCACATAACCGTAAAGGCTGATCGGTAAGCGGGAGATAAAAGCGGCGGAGTCCATGAGCAAAGAAAAGGAGAACTCGAACGCAGTGGTCTCTCATGTTTTTTATAAGATAGTGACCCATGACAATTTGAGCTTGTCCAGCCGAATAATGGAGAAGAATGGGTTGGCACGAGGCATTTGTTTTTTTTTTCTTTTCATTCTCCGAGAGAGAAATGAGACCGGTGCGAGGAAGCATGTGCTGCAATCTGAAGGTAAGAATAGTACAGCAGAGCAGAAACGTTTATGCGTACCCGAAGAAGTCTATCCTCCGATATCGCATCGTTTTTGCCGTTATTGTTCGCGTCATTCACAATCGGCCCATGATGCATTGATGTCCGAGGACAGAAAGAGGAAACTGCACTTGTCGTAGAGCCTGTGGGCTGGCGGCTGAAGGGCTATTCAATATTCTCGTCGTCATGCGTAAAAAGTCAAAGCTAACGCACCATTATCCAAACCGTTCAGGCTGCTAGCAACGCTTGCAGAAGGTTTACCGGAGCCTAAAATTTGTGCGTAGTATTTCGAGTGGACGTCGGAAATGATTGCTGTGATGATTACGGTATCCCGGGTATTGTCAGATGGATCATGCGATTCGAGGACACGGCTGAAGGCGAAGGCGACGGCTGACGATGCATGGTTCGTGGAGTGGGATGGTGATGGTAAAGAAGCAAGAAGCGATCCGAGTCAATTTCCGTATGGCCGAAGTTTGGTTGAAAAATCAGGTAAAATGAGGATAATTTTGGTCCCGAACTCCGAAGCCGATGACGCCGCGGCACATGCCGCTTCTTAAGATCAAACCGCTTTGTGTACGGTGTCCATGACGGACCAGCCTAATGACTCGACGGAGAGTGCGCCTAGATTTTCATCTAGAGTATCATCATCAGCTTGTACCCGCTTCTCTATGGTCAACGTGATCCGACTGGGTTCAGACCTTCTTCCCCGATCAAACACAGATCCACTTCCAAAGATCACCTAGCATTTTCTTTTTCATTTAACATATGATATTCCATGCGAGATTCGCAGTGTAGAAATGCAACACTCTGGCAATATGTTGTGTTTCTACAACGGACTGTTCGGTACCGATGAGCATCAATTATCAATGGTGATTTCCCTACCAGATCACTTGTGCCACGCGTTCAGATACACCTAAAGGGCCCGCCGCCTTTCGCACGCTAACAATACAAAACCCAAGTCACTAACGGGATAGTTACTGTTCACCGATGGTGATTGAGCTTGGGGGGCGCTGAGGAAGGATTCATTTATTAACATAGCGGTGCGCGGAGGTGTCCAGCGAGGGAGATGGGCTGTTCTAGTAGGCTACTTAAGGGGATATATCTAACGTAAACGAAGAAAGATCTAAACTACATTGTAAATGATGATATGCCGTATATGTAAGGGATGAAAACATTCCACAATCCGCAAGTCCGTTTCGAAAACAATGAATAAGGATACAGTAGGTTATACAAAGCCATGAGGAGTGAGCCCACGTCGAGACGCGATCGTGGGTGGTAATGATTAACCATACTAGAAAAAAAATCAGTACGGCAAAGTAGCATACGAAGGGAGAGCTCACACATCAGATAGATAATACTATCGCAGGAGCCCGCATGGCTTCCAGAAATTTGAGTTCAAAGGCTAGCGTATCCGAGTCAACATCGACGAACACACGAAATGATTGAAGCACGACTTACGCCATTGGCGCCATTGCTAACATCTACAACACAATTAGGACAACTAATCATACGAATCAAGTAGGCACACGTACGCGAAACGAGGCACATATACGCAGCAATCATCTGCCTGCGATTCTCTACATAGGCAACGAGGCACATCTCGCCTGCTGCCCAGGAATATCCTGGTCCCCAGGATCGTTGAGGTAAATGAGGAAGGTACGGAGGCATGAGTAGATGTAGTATAGCTCCCGATGTGCCCATTTAAGTATAATTTTTCACGTCCGAGTCAAAGCAAGTCATAAAATGCATTCGACAGCTCAGCACGGGAAGACCTATCCTGAGTCATACAGTTGGCACAAACGGCAGTGAGACGAGTAGACAGCACTGGAGTCACACAGAGGGAAGGCAGTGCGTCAATGCTATTTATCACCTCTGAGTCACGCGTAGATGGGGGCCCAAGCGTCTATATCCTTATGTGTCAGCTATGATCAATGCTGTCGTATAATGACTCACCAGCGCGCCTAAGCAATGCGCCACCCGGAGTCTACGACGTTGGGATGAGCTCGCAGCACAGTTATGTCGGGTAGAGAGGCTGCGAGACAAGGGGACCCAGTCAAACACGTTCCACAAGAAATCCTGCGGATGCATAACGCCCAGATCCATAGTGCCCCAAAATGAGGGGCAAGACGCTACAAGCTAGGGCTGTGTGCCACGATCCTTAGCGCGATCATATCTTCTTTTGATACGACCAGCAGTGCCTTGCGTTCAAAACTTTCCTAGGTCATCATTGCTGAAGAATGGAGTGATGGATAAGAGTCGGATTGTAATTTGAAATAGACGCCTCGGCATATTGTCACTACGCCCACGTGATTCGGTACCGCGACGCGTTATTTAGAATGACTCCTACCAGCAACTCAACCGCGTTTGGAGGATTTCTCATTTCAAATGAGGTGGATTTTGGGAAGGCGAAACGTTAAATTAAGGATATTTTTGTGGTCAGGAAATGGACATCTACGTATGAAGGATTCACCGTGTAACGCCATTCTAAGGATTTCGCTTAGGACTTCAGATGGAAGACGGTAGTTAGGCATGTGTCGGGAGGAAAATACAAGAAAGTAAGATTTCATCGGAGTCCTTCATTTCGTTGGCACAGCATGATTCACTTCAAGTTCAGAAGACACATACAGTGATCATGTAGATCTTCGTGTTGAATGAGCAACCCGGATCTCTGCAGTGATGTCCTCTTTACTTTCTGGTGGTTTATCAGCACCTCGTAGTATACTAGTTAGCGAGAAAAAATGGAGCTTTATTAGGTAATAACTGACCCTTTCTTTCGCAACTTCGTCATTGGTCTATTGCTGTAATGATATGTCTTGAGTACCCCCATTCAGAGAATAGCCTCCAGAACAGCGTGCAATCTTTATCAAGTAAAACTGAAATCAACAGCGCACACGACTCTTGAGGTCTCAGAACGTAATGCGACATGGCGATGGTGAGAGTCGAGGTGAAATAAGCGAAATTCGCCGAGTCCCGACGTATATTCCCCTTAATCTCAACCACCAGTCGTACCGCTATGAGAATATGCGAAAATATGTACGTTGTTGTGTATTCCTACGGATACGACTGCCGTCGGGGGAAATTGTATATTGCACCATACATATATACGTCGATAATCTTCCTGAACAAAACGAGCATCCCAATGACCTGATGTGTAGGGGCTACCCGCGGTCGTGGTACAAATAGAGATGTCGAAGCCCTCATCTTTCAGCGTTCTAAGCTGTGTAGTGTTCTCTATCCCAAGTCCTACCAGCACCATATCAGTCTCTGCCTCGAGAAGCAGCGACTTCAGAGCACCGCAGTTCCATCTCGACACAGCCATATCCGTAAACACTGAGTCAATGGATCCAAACGAGGTTCCTGAGGTATTCCTCTGTACCACGACCTTCAGAGATTCCAGAAGAGGTATGATACGATGATGGCCGCTTTCGGTTAATTCATCCATACGGAGGGTAAACTGTTCAAATCCTCCAATGGCGTATTCATAGTCCCACCGCAAAAAACAAAGTTCCAATTGAGTGAGCTCTGGCGTAGAAGCAAGGGTTTGAAAAAGTAAGTCGGTCATGTAAGAGCCCTCAATGTGCAGATAGCGGAGAGAACATTGAGACGAGGTGATCAGCGTATTGATGGCATCGTCTACGTCGCCCCGTTCTTCAAATTGAGGCCTGACAGTCAAGCTCGTCAATCTGGGAAACTTCATTTTTTTCATGAAGTAGGTTGAACAGGTGGTGAGAGACTGCAGTTCGGCGTGGACAATTTTGTCCGTCCACGACTGGAAGTGATTGTAATCTTCTGGAATCTCCGAATTGAAGTTCAGTGCTTTGAGGTGAGGAGACAAGGACAAGATTTTAACGAGGATCTTGGATCGACCATATTTCTTCCGGATATCCGTCAGTGATATAATCTGAGACCGTGGAAGCACAGTGTTTTCAACACTAAGTCTGTCGAAAGATACCTCCTTCAACGCTGGGGCTTCATTGAAAGCCTTTACTAAGGGTGAAGGGGTAGGGGGGACGCCGGGACCTTCATGCACCGTGTCGACTTCGGACGTGCCGATATGTAGTTTTGACAAACGCGGAACGTTTCCTTCCACGGCTTCAAGCATCGGTATTAATTCACAAGGAACGCAGATTGATACATCATTCCATCTCTTCGAATCCCTCATGACAATTTGGAATAGCTGTTTGATGGTTCTCTTCGTCGTGAAGTCGACCTTGCCCACGGAAATATTGAACACGATGTTAATATCACGCTGGTTTGATCTGGAGAGTATGGTGGATAAAAGTGAAGGGGGGTCTTCTCGAGGGCATGGGGTTAAGACTTTACCCGAGACACCAATAGTCACGGAACTGTCGTCGATGAGAATAGAGGTCCAGATTGTCGGATCTCCACACGCAGCAGATCTCCACGAGCTGCATACGTGGCTGAGTGCCCATGGACCTGTATGAGTCTCTGACATGTTGAAAAAGTCACCCCCTAATGCTAGGCCGAATATTTGGCTGAGGACCTCGGGAAGAAGGTGGGAGTTCGGAGTCGAAGCAATGGACTGCGATATAGTACCAAGCTGTCTGCGAAGTTCTTCGTTTGTTTTCTCTAGAGCGGCATGTTCGGAAGGAGGCGCATGCGATTCTCGTTGCAACGAATAGCAGCGCCAATATCCTCAGCGACTTCACTTTGTGTCTCTGAAATGAAGTCAAAACTAGATAATACTCATTGTAGAGATGAAAGGACACACTTGGAAGGAGATAACCTTTGCCTCCACAGGGAGGGCACATTTTTCTTTGATCCATCTTCTCGAAAGAACGAGTATCGAATATCTCAACGGTGTTGGTGTTGGTGTTGGTTGGTGTTGGTACCGGCACAAGGTCCCAATATGGAACGGCCGGGCCCACAGCCCAAACATGGCAAGCCATGCGCTGTGGCCACGAAGGCTCATACCGTTGTGATCACACTGTTGAGTGTGTCGCGCGGAGTAGAGACACATCGCGGGGTGTATAAGGAAGCAATACAAAGGACAATGTAGAGGGACAGCATTAAAGTTTACGGAAAACATCAAATACATATTTTGCTAAAGATCCACAAGTCTTATCTATCTGCTGCGAGGAGTGTACGAGTCCCATCATACCCGGATACAGAGGAATACAGCAATGATGGTGTTGACTCCATCTCAGAATCTCGACGGCAAGGGAATGGGAAGAAGTCAGTAAGTGAATGAGTGCCTTCCTGTGTGCGGGAATAGGCGCATTCAGACAATTATCGAGCGAAAATTCGCAACGGCAGACTTGCAGACAGCACTGTGGCACGAGAGCTAGTATCGGTAGAAAGATAGGACAGACTTGGAGGACGTTTCAATGAAGGAATTGATATCCATTAGACACAACTTCACCGCTGCCATAACATTATCTATATCACCTAGGATCCGTGGTGGAGCTGCTGTAAGACACGGGCAAGGTCAGATAACGAAAGCTCTTCACAGGGTACACAATTAAATCAAAGGGAACATATCTCGCTCGGAAAGAATTGTATCGTGTTGGGATTTTGCCGGAAAGTTCTAGAAGGAGCAATCCAGCATCATGCCGAGAGTTGCTGAGTAAGCACGAGACTAGTAGAAAGTTGTAGTACATTCTAGATTACATTGCGAAGTAGTATAAATACAGGCTCTGTAGGAGCCTAGGAATAATAAGTTCATATCAACTGGCCTTACCAGCCAGGAGTCTACCCTGCGCAACACCGAGGATTCCAACATATCGAAACCGGTGGAACTGACGAGTCGGAAGGACATAGTAGCGGAAGGCGACGAAAGAAAGACATAAATTCAGACCAACAACCATCGAAGGCTGTTGAACACCACGGACGATATTACTGCGATCCAAGTCGTAACGGAACAAAATTCAACAGGAGTACCAAGAGCCAACCAGGAAGCAATTCGAGAGCGCGTCATGGAACCAGGTAAGGGATTGTTCCAAATTCCAAACAATGAGACATGTGCGTCAGCGATGACGACAAAAGAACATGTTAATAAACAAGAATACATAACAGACTCGGACATGGCGCACAGGCCATGCGCTGCATGGAGAGGGAGATTACAGGTCAGCAGCGGGCGAATGAAAGATGCTAAACACAATGGCAGCGTCTGACCCATCCACCGACAAACATTGACAAGGAACCAGACAGCGGGAAGGGAACGTGAGCATCAGGCGAGCATAACTGACAAGGTCCGCCATTTCCCTGAACAGCGTGCCTGTAGCAATGCTCGAGCCTTAGCCCATGAAAACCACAAAGCGGAAACCGAGTACAACCAAACAGGCAAGCTCCTTCGAAAAAGAGACTGCCTGCGGACGGAACACCGAGTACCACCAAACTGGTGAACTCCTTCGGAAAGGAGGCCACCAGCGGACATAACAACCGAGTACCACCAAACTGATGAGCTCCTTCGTAAAGTAGACCATCAGCGGACGTAACAACCGAGTACCACCAAACAGGTGAGATCCTTCGCAAAGGAGACCACCTGCGGAGAGACAACCGAGTACCACCAAACTGGTGAGCTCCTTCATAAAGGAGACCACCAGCGGACGTAACAACCGAGCACCAGACAGACCAGATCCTTCGCAAAGGAAACAGCTTGCAGACAAAACAATCGAGTGCCAATGAACAAGGACATGGCGGTCAGTGCGGAAGTGTGGTGGCGGTCAGCATAGAACGGTCGATTGGTGATGGATACAATGCGAGGAAGACCGTGCTTAGGGCGTGGAGTGTACAAGCCCGACGAGTGGGTCTCGGCAATAGAAGCGGACAAGGTGGATGTTATCGAGGGTGAAGTCCTTGTTTGTGAGGGTTAAATGTTATTTAGTGGTGGTAAAGATGAAACAGAGGTCATTGCGTGTTTAGTCCTAGATAGCCCCTAAACAGGGCCCCCGTGGAAATATTTGTTGTCTTGCAACAGGTGATCATTTCCGTGATATTCATGTAGTACAAGCGATATCGAATCCTTGTACTTATCTTCTATCTATCCGCCTACGCCCAGTGATCAAGCTCCACACCTGGATCTACAAAACCTACGGGAGAGCATTAATTCCAGGCTGAGGTCGATAATTACGGTCGTCATAGAAATACACAAGTTGCTGCCATGGAAGTAAGATGTAGGTTCTAAACGCCAGTCCTTGTAAAGTAACGAACACCAACATCGGTGCCATCTCGAACACTCTGATCATATCACAGTTCCGCATCTCGGTATCGGTACATATCACGAGATGGAGGCTCACAAGCCTTGGAAGAAGGCAATAAACGCCGAAGAGGTCATCTACCATGTTGCGTGGCAACTGGAGGAAGACGATATTCCACTGGTTCGACTTTTGGGCTAGTCGCAATAGTAGTACCCGCATGATAAACGACTGATAGGGATCGGAGTATCCTTTCGAGAAATCCACATGTAGTGAGAGATCGTGTTGACCTGCCCGTGAGAGTACGGTGGAGAGCAGCGAGAGAAGATCGTGCCGTTGACGAGGTATAAGCATATCGGAACAAGGACAGTGTGGTTGGGAGTATATCGAGGAGGAAGCGGGATAATTGCTGCTTGTGCGAAATGAGGAATCGTTGAGAATTATATTGGACCATAGGCATGGATAATCAAGAGCAGCAGCCCGCCAGGAGCTGCATACGTAGGCGAATATCCAAGGGCCTTGGCTGGTTTCACTGAAATTGAACCCAGTTTCGTCCAAAATGGAAAGGAAGATCTTTTTTAACACGTTCGGGGGTAAATCGCCAAAACCCTTGGTCGTCGCGGTTTCTTGCTCTGAGGATTCCTCGACATGTAGTCTCTTCCATTGTATAGCTAAAAATAGTCAGATGGTGTACTTTTATTCGACAGTCTCCTCACGTTCTCCGGTAGATCCACAGATCGAACAGGAAATGTCGCTGGTCATTAAGAGTTCCTGATGGATGATGTAAAATTTCAGCGCAAATATGTAGGCATATGGCCAACGTCGTACCTTGGAAGTCAGCAGATGACTCTAATCAGATACGTTGAACTGCGAATGTAGGAGAAGATGAGCATAGAGAGCACGTAGCGCTATCTTATATGGCACAGACAATGCTAAAGACAAAGATTGCCACTTGGTCGAATTTCAAACGTTTGTGCTTCGACGGGCCCAGGCTTTCAGTTGAAAGGCTTTTTTCATTAAGCTTTATGAGTATCGTTAAGTAAAATCCAAAGGCTTATTGTGGGCAGTGAAAGGTACCTTAGACAATGAAGTCAAAGAATATGATCGCATCAACCGTAACTTGTGATGCGAAGGGCCGAAAGGTTTATCGAGCTCGGAGTTTTGAGGTAATGAGTAGATCTCGGATAACCCATGACCTGAGGTTCAGGAGACTTCAAGTTGAGGCTTCGGAAGAGCTGTAGTAGACAAGTAGTAGATCATCGTCACAGATAACGCAGGGCTGACGTCTTTGAGCGCCAGAAGAGTGTTTGTGTTACTATGAAGACGACTATTGCTGCCGGACGAGGTCCAGTTGGAACAAAGCGTGCAAGAAGCGTGTCAATCCCAAGGAGAGCCTCACGGCAGAAGAGAGCCGGGCTACGGCTGCACGAGGCACAGGAAGGTAAAGCCAAACAGGAACACATAAAATGACAATTCCTCTCTCAGTCAAGACCAATGTTCAACATCAACTCTCGGCCATGCCCTCATAACACGATAATGGGGCTGGTATCTTGTACCATATACCGGAATTTGCTCTGGAGACGATTGTACCATTCGAGGATCATTTGAAGGTCATTGAGGACGGGATGCGGTATGAAAATTCTGTTATCTTATCGTTGCATGGACTTACGGTCACAGGTCCAAAATTTTTGTATCTCGCACTCGATTGTCTCCTCCAGACGATACCAACGCATATAATCAAACTTGCAATTTCAGCCTAGGTCGCAGAATGACACGTTCGTCTTGGTGAAATTACGGGGATAGAGGTGTGTTTGTTTTTTTTCTCTTTCGTATTCAGATTTACTAATTTGCGACCCAGCCATGCCAATGGCCGTACAAGACGCGTGCTACTTTGGGTACAATGGATAGGCCTTGACTGTGAAGGCGGCTGAGCAAGAACCATTCCAGTTGTGATGAAGAAAGAAGTAAGCTGGTATGTCTTCCAGGGCTGGCTCTGTCGTCGCATATTAATGCTATCTAAGCAGGCTATATGCACATACGGACGCTTCTCAGGCGATTCTGTCGAAAGTTTTCGTGGTACTTCCTGTCTTTGTACAGATGTAGGACCTCGGACGGCTAGGTTCAATACTGTCAGGTAGGTTTAGAAGTCAGTTCTCTGTCCTTCTATTTCTAAATCGTGCTAAGGAACCGCAGTTGATGCATTATCCTTCCGGATTTCTCTTCGAAGCCATATTTTGTGAAGAAACCGTTATCTAATCGTTATTGTTCATCGTACATTCCGCTCGATATTGTAACGAAAATCGATTATGTGGGTTGTTACAGCAATTTTAATCAATGATTCGCGCAAGGAAATACACTAGATATCTGAACCGCGCGTTTCGTGCCTTCATATCCAGGCTTGGTTGCCAATTGAAGGCTCACTGAATCGTTATGATTGGGAGAAAAAGCAACCGCGACCTTTGGAGGTATGAGAGAGAGCCAAGTAGTCTGCATTGAAATACAGGGCTGGGCTTATTCCAACTAAATGGCTGGCGGAATGATCCTGGCACGTCGGAATTTTTTTACAGCAGCAGTACATCTTTCTCGGTATGTTTCTTGTCATTCTCTTTGCTATATCTGTGTTTTTTACCCCCTGATTACACAGGATGATAATGCACTTCGTCGTGATTTGTTCGATGAGTATGGTCGTCTTCTTACCTTTTCATCAGTACGAACAGGCAGATATACAATCGATTTCAGGGTGAAGACCAATCTAGGACCCTCGATTCATGCTAAGAATCCCAGCTCGTAGCTTTGAACGTCCGCTTGATTCCACCAAAGTATAGTTCCTGCTGCTCCCCATAATATATGCTAACCATGTCTTCGCTAGCTGTATATTATCAAGCCCCATCCGGAGCTTGCTTGAACAAACTCTATAGCGATATACCTGAGTGCTCATGCAGCAAACGGAGATCTCGGGTTGGTTCCTGACCAACCTACCCTTTATGTCAGGTTTTCCCGGAGGCCCGAGACAAAGACAATACCACATCATCGGATGTTTGCCCTCTATGGCGATGATAGTCGTACATTTGGCGGTTGAATGATACTGAAATTTCGATGACGGGGCCCGCCGTCACACGGTCAGAGGTCTAGCCTGATTGCCCCTCTTTCACCATCCACGCTGTGGGTGCAAATTCCCACCTAGCCGATGATATATTGTTGGTGGTCTAACATTCGACGCCGTCATTGGGCCTCCGCGATATCATGACATCTAGCACTCTCGTAGTTAACGCCTCAACCGGCGTCGAACTATCCTACATAGACAGCGGTGCGCCGGCTCAGTCGTCGTACATCACCATTTTTGCCATTCATGGTATGATCTTTGCCAGGGGTGAGTACCGTCCTGTTCTCTTTCTGAACGCGATGCTCAACCTGCGCCACATCTTCAGAGATCTTCCAAAGAGTGATCGACCTTGCTCCATCCAAAGGTGTGCGGGTCGTTGCGCTGAATAGGCGTCCCTTCCCTGGTTCGACGCCACTCTCCGCGGAAGAACTCGCTATCATCCAAACGGGTGGTACAGACGATTCTCAGCGCGAGGCATTTGTCGAGGCTCGAGGACATGAGATTGCCATGTTTATCGATATCTTCATACAGAAATTCAACCTCCCGCCCATCTCGAGCGGTGGCGGCGTCGCACTTCTCGGATGGTCTCTCGGAGCGACCTTCGCTCCCATCGTGATATCAAATGCCGATACCCTTCCGGAAGGCGTCCGCCACCGTCTAGGCGATTATATGCGCTCATTGATTCTTTATGGTACGCATTATCATTTCAAGGGATAACCCAAACTCAATGATAAATGGCAGACCCCGCCCCAATCGCGCTCGGTTTACCCACTCCCAAGCAGAACTGGACGTTCCTCCTAGATACCTCTGTGCCTGAGAACCTCCGCCTACCAGCGTTCGGTCAGTGGTGTACGTCGTATTTCGACCACGCTGACATCGTCGGGCGTGACCTCGACAAACTGTCCTGGGTTCTGGCTTCCCCTCATCGTGTCCCCACATTCTTCAATGACTTGCCTCTGTCCATTCAACGCTATGGGGAGGATGCAGCGACGGACCTGCCATTTTTGATCTTCTTCTCCAAGCAAATTCTGGGAGCGTATCGTAAAGCGTTCTTTGACGCAGAAGTGTTCCCGGGTATGAAGAGGGCGTTTGTCTTTGGAGACAAGACGGGTGCTTTTGGTATTGCTGGGCTGTGGGCGGTACAGGGAGTTGAGGTCTGCGGATGCGAAGCCGGTGAAATATAAGATTATCAGTGGAGCTAACCATTTTGTGTGTATTTGTCTGTTGAATCTTCATCCCATGTTTCAAACTGAGACACCTTTGCTAGGTGCACTGGGATGATCCGGAAAAGGCACTGGATACGTTCATTGACATGGCATAGGCCGAGACGCAAAAATTGTTCTGTTTAACGATATATGCATACTAGGAACGTAAACCATTTAGTGGAAAGTTCAATGCTAGCTCATGCTGTATTAGTGTTGCAACCATCACAATCTCTGGCGGTTTGAGGCTATGGTAATTAACAGAACTCTGTTACTCGTGATGATAGCATATGCAAGAGCCCGGAGTGATAAATATAATCAGTAACTCAGCTCATTTTCACTCACAAAAAACATTCCCCAGGTACGTTAATGTACCTGCCATTTTTACAACATCTGTAGGAGCATGAAAGAAGATTAATAGGTTTCTGAAGTAGTTCTCGTATCGACATTCAGATGAAACGTAGGCCAGACGACTCTCCGTATGGTCGGGGGAGTGGGACCTTTGGACTCATCTGCCCGCCCGAGGAATTTGTATGCAACGTGGAGTTTGTGAATTATGTTGCCGAAGTGTATGGAGTCATTAACATATTCTTGCAGGGAACGGGCGGTATCCGAAAACAATGAGTCGTAAGTTGTATCTATTGAACTCAGAACAAGGGATAAGTAAATTACGCTCATCCAGAAGTAGCCATTGGAACCTGATTTTTGTGGTTGCGTGGTTGTTATTGGGGTTATTTCTCCTTACAACGGTGCTCATATGTGGGTGTCGTCGTCGACGGTGCAAGGTCACGGACATAGAGTTGATGGTGCTTCATACAGCGACTTCACAGAGAACAGTTCTAGAGAGTAGAAAGAACGAGAAGATGATCGTGATCTCTGAAGATACATCCCCTGCTCATAGTTATGATTAAACTGGCACAGAGGACCGCGAAATAGATTTTGCTGTACGTACTATGTTATATCCTTCTAAATAATATTCCGGCCTGCTCGAAAACTTAAATTACATCGATCTGCTCAATAGAAGAATGTCACGTCTATCAACTTTAGTGTATAATTTCAGTATCAAAAGCGTTATACACCAGAGTTCTTATTGGCTCCCAACAAGGCAGCAAGTTTTCGGCGTCCCGACAAACACTAACAGACTCCCGCTTTCTTGCCCTGAATGGACTCCGGAAAGAGCAGTGGTCCCATGTTATGGTGGACCATTGCATGAGAGCTAGAGCTATAATTTGAGCTGGCTGTAACGCGTCTGATACCACAAGCTGTATATGTACGCGAATATCCAATGGCCTTGCATGATGTCTAATATCTATCGCTCGCGACAGATGGCACGTTGAACCATGATACAAATAAGAGACCTTCTTGTCGTTGTATTGTTCGATGCGCTCACCTGAGAGATTTAAAGTGTTAGGTAGACCACGACAAGCAGATTAACGTTGCACTTGTCGCCCCAAGGGTCCGGGACCAATCCTTCAGAAGTGGGAGCTGCTTCACATTTGTTGGGCCCACTACATGTTGTGATGAGTTAATATGCTTGAACTTCTGGAGGCACTCTAGCATTACAACAATGTTGACCATCGCTGCCAGTCCCCGGACGAAGCAAAGCTGAAATGAAGCGCAAGACCGTCAGAGCGTGGGAGAACCGGCTAGATGCGGCACAGGAAGACAATCACAAGCACCAACAAACATCACGAACTTTTCCTTCCTCCCCCACTGCTCAGCTTTTAGCGCGTCCTCCTTGCCTTTTCTACCTGCTTCCGTACCCCCGATGGTGAGGTTAGTACTCCATACTTGAGAAGGATACATCGTCAGCGAGGATCGGAGGCCATCAAGAACCACTTGATGCTGGATGGTGGGGCATGGTACGCACATTCTTTTACTCCGTTGTTGCGTGAGCTAACGGTGACCTCAGACCCAAAAATCTTGATACAACGGTAGTCTCATCGGAACAATACCAATCACGCGTAGGAAGTATATTGGTGATTTCGTTCCAGGGTGCGTTTGGTTTTTCTTCTGTTGGGCTCATGTGTATTGAATTCATCCCGAGTGCTAGCTGCCTTGGGAGTTGTGGAACCCTTCGAGAATAGAGTTGAGCCTCGACCATGAAATTAGCTGAGGAAGGCACGATTCGGACCCTAGTGCGATGGAGAAAGAGTTGAAAGAGCCGGTACGCCTTTTAGAGCGAGCTCCGTGGTCGTGTGTTGATGGTACCAAGCAGGATATATGCGTTACCGTCTGCTTCTCAGACGACCCTCAAAGTTTTTGTAGGGCATTGGACGGCTAGATGGCAACTTGCCCTATGAGAATGGTTGCTGCAGATACCTGTTTTGTGTTCAATTCTATACGGGAGAAGTTGTAGATGGATCTAGAAGTCAGTTTGTCGGACATTTCCTTTCTAACCGGACCTTACAAGTCGTTCTGCAGGATTGAACATATAGCTAGCCTAAGCTGGCGGAACCATGCGATTCTTGCTACGTTATCATCTAGCTAGATGTTGTATTATACGATTGATCCTAATCGATATCATTCATCACCCAAACTTTTTGACACTACGCGTAAACTAATTACGCGGATCGCTAGAATGTCACTCCCCAGTTGTCGCGATATTATACTCCAAAAAGCTGCGGTTTTCTTCGAGTTGGCGATCTGGATGTAACTGTTTTTGCCTTCATACCTAGGCTCGCTGGCTCATTTGTTGAGTCACGGAAGTTTCATTCCTGAGGGAGAGAGATCCATGTGGTTTGCATCGAGGGCTGGGCTAGTTCGACCTCGTTGCCCGGAAGAATGAGTGCTTCGGCTCAGCCACCAGAGCTTATTAACTCAACCTCAACTGCGATAGCTTGGTTTTTAGCGGTTTTTTTTTTTTTTTTCATCTCTCCTTGTGTTCTTCACTCCGGACTTGGTTTGAAAGTCTATACTGGGGGCGATAATACGCGATGGCTTCGTATTGGCTTGGTCGAGTGGCGTGAGATTTTCCATTCGTGATATGACCTTTACCAAGGGTGAGTACTGACCTGTTCTCTTTCTGAACACTATGCTCAGTTGCCTACGCCAAACTTTCAGAGATATTCTAACAAGTGCTTGACCGCTCCATCCAAAGGCGCACGCATTCTCGCGTTGAATAGACGCTTTTTCGTGGTTCGGCAACACTTACGGAAGAACTCTGAATCACACCGTCGTCTGGGCAATTGCACGCGTTTACTGACCCTATACGGTGCATCTTGTCCTTCTCTAGGAGACACTGAAATCTGATTGAATAAGAATTGTAGAACCCGCCCTAATCGCACTCGGGCTACCCACTCCCAAGCAGAACTGGACATTCCTCCTAGATACCTCGGTGCCCGAGAGCCTCCGCCCACCAGCATTCGGGCAGTGGTACACGTCATTTTTCGACCACGCTGACATCCTCGATAAGTTGTCCTGGATATTAGCCTCCCCTTATCGTGTTCCCACATTCTTCAATGACCTTCCTCTGTCCATTCAACACTATGGGGAGGATGCAGCGGGCGGACCTGCCATTTTTGATCTTCTCGAAGCAAATTCTGGGGCATATCGTAAAGCCTTCTTTGATGCTGAAGTGTTCCCGAGTATGAAGAGATCGTTTGTCTGTGGAGACAAGACGGGTGCTTTTGCTATTGCTGCGTTGTGGGCGGTGCAGGATGATGAGAAGGAGTTGAGATCCGCGAATGCGAAGCCAGTCAAGTATAAGATTATCAGTGGAGCTAACCATTTTGTGCATATTTGTCTGCTGAATCTTCATCCCATGGTCCAAACTGAGACGCCTTTACTAGGTGCACTGGGATGATCCGGAAAAGGCACTGGATACGTTCATTGACATGGCATAGGCCGTGATGCGAAACATGTTCCGTTTAATGTTAAAGGCATTCAAAGAAAATATGAAATCACTAAATTACAGATCATAATCCAAATCGTACTTGCGAAGTCAGGGATATGGTTCTAAGGATCCTTGTCGGTCGGTGGACCATGATGGCATATTTGCGACGTTCTAATTTATTGATTGGGAGACACGACAAGCCCTTTTCAGCGCTTTTGATCGCGTTTTGGATCCCTCAAGAGGGTCTCCTCCAAGTGGCTGCTCGTCTGATGACAGCGAGGCCTCGTAGCTCTGTCCCTTTATATGTTCTGAGGTTGTGCTGATCGTTTACGGTTTTAGGCCAGCATAGGTACACAAGCAAGAGTTTATAAGCGCAATTGTTGACGGACACCTGCATTCAAGAACTCCATCCTTCCACGCAGCAAAGGCTCCCCTGGTACGTCAAAGTACTATTGCCCGTCATTTTAAAGATTCATTGGGTCCTGAATGAAAATAGGCTTCCGAAACAATTTCTTGTTTTAGCTTTGAATGGGGCATAAGCACCACCCTCCGCCACCAAGCGAATCAGGCGATATTACATTTGGCCAAGGGGCTGGGGGAACCCTGGCAACCCTGGGACCATTCGTACGGGCCTGCTATTCTGACGAAGCATCCGGATGCGTCAGGTTCGTGAATCACGATATGGAAGTGCGTAGAGTGATTAACATGGTCGTGCAGAAAACGAGCCTCATTTGAATACAATGAGACGTAAGTTGTATCCATTGAACAAGTGGCAAATCCTGATATTTATCCAGAAGTAGCCATTTTGACCCGACTATTATGATTGCGTGGCTTTCGTTGGGGTTACTTGTTCTCATAGCCCTACTCATATGTGGTTGTCGTCGACGTCGCAGGATTGCGGACATTGAGTCAAAGGCGGTCTATGCAGCTCTCTTACCCATAGAAGATCTGGAAAAGCTCAGAAGATGATCGTAGTTGCCGAGGATGCGCCGCCTGCCTACAATCTTGATTTAAGAGCTACAGATGACGCTTAATAGATTTTTTACACATACTATGGTATATCATTTAATTAATAGTAAAGGAATTTTGAGAAAAATGAATAATGTCTATCTAGCACTCGCCCGGAAGTACCAGGAAAACTGTCCTTAGTACGTTTCCAGGTAAATCGTGAATATCCTTGGAAATTTTCCTTGGAGAGTTCTTCAACTCGCCGTTGCTCCATTTGAGTGCCCACAAAGCTGAGAAGCATTGGTTAAACCATGACAAACAGATTAACATGATTGCGTCGGTGGCCCCAAGGTTCTGGGACCAGGAAACCTTCAGAGGGAGCCGCCCAAATTTCAAAAATTTCAAATTTGTTGCCCTACGTGATCTGCGGAGTCAAATTTCTTGAGCGTCTGGAAGTACCTTAACGTTAGGACTGTTGGAATTATTGCAGTGGGAGGCTTGCAGTAGGTATAATACTGAATTGTTAGCTACTAGAGCTCCTAATGAGCTCCTTATATACTACGAAAAGTATCTAGAATATTCTACCAAAAGTACTAAATATATCTAAGTATCGTGACAAATGAATAAGCCGAAGCTTCGGGAATCTTCTAGCATGAGCTTGAAGTTGCAAATCCCAACAAGGACGAAGTTCACTACTGCTACTGTATGAGGCAAAGTTGAAACGAAACAATTTGGAAGCGGTTTGAACGAAGTCGGCCGCATGCGGCACAGGAGGACGATGTCAAGCACTAACAAATATAACGAGCTTCTTCCCGTCCTTCCCTCAGCTCTCAGCGCGTCTCCGTTGCCTTTTCAACCTGCTCCCGTATCTACGACAGTGATGAGGCTAGTGCTCTGTACAGAAAATACATTATCAGCGAGAATCGGAAACCATCAAGAGCCAGCTGATGCCTGACCGCGAGGCGCAGTACGCACATTCTTTTATTATGTTGTTGCATGAATTTACGGTGACTTCAGGCCCCAAAATCTTGATTTCTTGCTCTCTATGGGTTGCTCTTGCTGCTATCACGACGGTAGTCTCATCCGAACAATACCAATCACACGTAGGAAGTATCTTGGTGACTTCGTTCAAGAGTGCGTTTAGTTTTTCTTCTGTTGGGCTCGTGTTTATTAAATTCAGCTGTAGTGCTAGCCATCTCGGGAGTTGCGGAACCCTTCGAGAACAGAGTTGAGCCTTGACCATGAAATGGGCTGAGTAAGTCATGGTTCGAACTCTAGTGCGATGTAGAAAGAGTTGAAAAAGCCGGTGCGCTTCCTAGAGCTAGCTCTGTGGTCGTGTCTTGATGGTATTAAACAGGATATATGCGTTACTGTCTGCTTCTTAGGCAACCCTCAAAGTTTTTGCAGGGCATCGGATGGCTAGGATGGCAACGTGCCCGATGAGAATGGTTGCTGCTAATTGCCGTTCTGTGTTGAATTTCACACCAGAGAATTTTTAGATGGATCTAGAAGTCAGTTTCTCGATCCTTCTCTTTCCAACTGGAACTTACAAGTCGCTCGGAAGGATTGAACATATAGCTAGCCTAAGCCGGCGGGATCATGCGATTCTTTGCGGTATCATCTGCTTGGATGTTGTGTCGTATGATTGATTCTAATTGATGTTATCCATCACCCAAACCTTTTGACACTGCGTGCGGATACTAATTACGCGGATCGTTAGAATGCTAACCTCCGATCATCGCAAGACGGCGTAAAAGCGGGGTTTCCTTTAAGTTCGCAATCTTGACTGAGTGGTTTGCGCCTTCAAGCTTCATGCCCAGGGTTGTTTTCCCATTTCTGAATCACCAAAGTTTCATTACTGAGGGAGAGAGATCCATGTCGTTTGCATCGAGGACTGGGCTAGTTTGACCTCGTTACCCTGAGGAGTGAGTGCCTCGGCTCCGGCCACTCGGGTTTGTTATCATGGCATCGTCATAGTTTCCTTTTGGCATTTCCCTTCATCACTCAAGTTTATGCCGTAGAGGAGTGAGGTTTGCCATTCATGGCATGATCTTTATAAGGGTGAGTACTGACTTTCTGAACACCATGCGAAGCCCCTTACCCCACACTTTCAGGGGTATTCCAATGAGTAATAGATCAAGCTCCATCCAAAGGCGTATGTTCCGTTGCGTTAATAGGCGTTCCCTCCCTGTTTCGACGCCTCTCTCCACGAAAGAACTTAGCATCTCTCATGCCGGCGGCACCGATGATTCCCAGCGCGAGGCATTTGTCGAGGCTCGAGGGCATGACATTGCGCTCTTTATCGGTATCTTTACACAAATATCAATCTCATCCATCTCGAGTGGTGGTGGCAGCGCATTTCAGATGGCCGCTCACTGGCGGCACGACTTTCATTCCCGTTATGACATCAAGGGCTGATGCACTTCCAGAAGACGTCCGTCGTCGTCTAAGCAATTATATGCGTTTGTAGACCCTTTATGGTGCGTCCTGTCTTCTTCTAGGCATCGCTGAAATGATGGAATACCAATTGTAGAACCCGCCTCAATTGCACTCGGGTGACCGACTCCCGAGCAGAACTGGATATTCCTCGTCGACAACAAGGTGCCCGAGAACCTCCGTCTACCCACGTTCGGGAAGTGGTGCACGTCCTACTTCGACCACACTGACATCATCGGGCGCGACCTCGACAAGCTGTCCTGGGTATTAGCTTGACCCGGTGTTCCTGGGTATGAAGAGATCGCTTGCATGTGAAGACAAGGTGTGCGCATTTGGGATCACTGTGATGTGGGCGGTGCAGGATGACGAGAAGGAGTTGAGGTCTGCGGATACGAAGCCGGCCAAGTACAGGATTGTTGGTGGGACTAATCATTTTGTACGTATCTGTGCATCATCTTACATCTCGATTCTAGAAATAATGCTCCGTCTGCTAGGTTCATTGGGATGATCTGGAAAAGGCACTGGACGCATTCGTTGCTATGGCATAGACTGCGATGTGAGACGGATTCCATTTGATGGTCAAGACATACTAGGGAATCTGAAATCACCAAGAACGCTTAAGCAGGAATTCCGCGGAATGAAGACAGTCGTAGAATTCAATACTTTGTTGATCAGTGGAAACGGTGGCATCTTCCCATCGTCCTGATCCATTGATGCGACAATGGGAACTCGCCGCTCTTCTCACTTCCTCTGTCCCAGCATGGAATGTTTTGTATGGCACCAGAGGAACACGTCTAAATGGATGGTTATCTGATGACAATACAACCGAATAGCCTTTCCCCTTTATATGTTCTGACACAGTGCTGGATGATTCTTACGGTTTCAATGGTTCATAAATTCAAAGGAAAACAACCCCAGGGGATCGTTAACTCTTCAGCATTCTTACAAGCTGCCATTCCGATCAATTTCCTTCAGTATTAACAACACAAAACATTTCCTTCGCAGGGTTGCAAACGGTTTTATATCAAGCTACTACCAATGATATCCAGAATTTCCTCTATGCATGTACTTCTGTAATCGTTTCTCGCCCTATTTTCTCGGTACTCATACCCTTGCAGTTTCAGCGTAGACTGTTAGATATCCAAAGGAGGTCAACAAACAGCGGTGGCTTGCCTAGTTTTGGAATTGGCCATTCTACTCATGGATTTAAGAGAGACGTGATGTCAGTTTATAACCCTTTGAACCGCTTTTCCCGATAGTCTCTAATATATCGGCACAGAAAGCAGACGCTCGTAACCTGTTGCGATAGCAGATCAAAGTCAGTTTCATGTATGCCAATTCGATTCGAAATCTTATAATTGGACCCTTCTAGCGAGTCCCAGTCGTCCACAGAAGCTATATTGAGAATAGCGGTTGTCTGGGGAGTCGCGACGGTTTGCGTAGCATTGATGCTCCTCTTGATCTCTGCAGCACTTGCCATCTATCGGGCAAACACACGAAGGCGCAGTGGTGCTTCCATAACTTTGCAGCCTTTCCTTCTTGCTTGGAAAAGGCAAGCAGGCTTAGGCGCCATAGAATTCCAAGAAAAAGACTTTTATCATACCCCTGGCCCTGAGGTGGGGCAGGGACGGCTGCTGTCTTATTGTCCTGAAACGCTTCTTGTATAGTCGTTGTCAATAACCTCGTATTCACAATCGGCTAGCTTACCGTGTTGCAATGAGCCACTACCGCTGGAATATAATAGCTGAGTTGTATGTTTCAGACAGTATAAATGCTCTTGTACTTACTTCTTATTGTACTGTGTGCAACCGACGTTCGAGTTGGACCGTTCCTTCTTAGCGCATACATATTTGCCCTTCATTTGTAGATGAATCCATAACTGATAACGGAATGTTCGAAGCCATTGACTTTCACGGGACGTACCATAATACTCGTGGTATATTATTGGGAATCCTTCCTAGTCCTATTGAAGAAGACATCTGACACCGAATGCTTGAATAATAGTCCAGATATCTCTTAAGGCTGTCTAGTAAAACATGGAAACGATAAGTATGTATTTGAACCATACCTTAACCACAATCTCTCATATCGTGATGGTGGAGGACTTCAAACAATTACATCCCATAGAAAGGACACCATATCCCGCACCGAGTCACATGCAAGAACTCTCTCAGTTATAAATGCAGCCGGTATCAAGCAAGTACCAAGAAATCGTGTTACAGTCCTGAACAGTCTATAGAAAACGTTCCTTAGGTACGTCAAAGTATTTTCTGTCATTTTCACATTCATAGGGGTCTAAATGAAGATTATTAGGCTTACAAGACCATTTTTTCCATTCAATAGAACAGGAGGATCAATCTGATTTTCTTACGAGTTACCCGAATGCGAACTAAGGTTCGTGAACTACATTGCTGAAATGCATAGGATAATTCACATACCTGTGCAGACAACAAGTCTTGCTCGAGAACAATAAGACGTAAGTCATTGTATTATTTGAATGAGGCTGATCATGATGTTCATCTGGAAGTAGCCATTAGAATTCGACTCCTTGTGTTCGCAATGGTCTCATTGGTGTTACTTCTCCTCATGGCCGGGTTCTTATATAGCCGTCATCGATACCGCAAGGTTAGCGATATTGCGTCAAAGGTTCGTTATACGATGTTACCCGTGGGAGATTTAGAGGGAGGAAAGATCAGAAGATGATCGTAGTTGTCGAGGATGTGCCCTTGGCTTAGCTGTATAGTTTTTAAAAAGGCATCTTGACACGGAATTAGTTTTTTTGTTTGTTCTCAGTTCACACAATGGCTACCCAAGATGCGCCTATGATACGGACAACTTATCATATTACAACTAATATTCAGAACGAATAACTTATGCAGTCCATGGCTCTACTTAATATATGAAAACATAGTTACCCCCCAATCTCTATGAACAGCGCAGATTGTCAATATCAGACACTTTCCACTATAGACTTCCTATAAGATCCTAATGAGGTGGTGGAGTCCTCAACATTTTGACCTATGATGATAGTCTCCCGCTTTCTTGCCAAAAATCGACTTAGCACAGAGCTGCGGTCCCTTGTGGAATGGACCACTGTCTGGCTGTTAGAGTTTGAATTTGAACCAGCTGCGACGCGTCCAACAAGGAGCGTAGGCGCGATAACCTACCGTGGAATTGAAGTGTCAGCTGCTCGACCCAAGAAATTAAACATGACAATTCTTCACCTTGACATATGCCATAATGATATCGGCGTAATAGCTAGACTCGAGATTCCTCGCGACCAAGGCCAGGTACACGATCAGCGCCAGTGAGTATATCGCCGAAGATTCGATCACGATCTCGACAATCTTCCCGTATGAACTCACCCCAAACGCCAGACGAACAATCCTGTACACGATTAAGAGTGTACATAGG
Source organism: Desarmillaria tabescens (assembly GCF_030435595.1). NCBI lineage: Eukaryota > Fungi > Basidiomycota > Agaricomycetes > Agaricales > Physalacriaceae > Desarmillaria > Desarmillaria tabescens. The sequence goes on from NW_026848312.1 coordinate 995,434, forward strand.
AGTGTTGTAGCGAGTGTCAGGGAGATATAGATCAATGGCCAGTTGATCTCTGCTGCGAATCCTCCGGTTTCGCCAATATTGTTGGTTGTATTGATGAAAACACTGCGGATTTGCATGGACTTCGCAACTATAATCATTGATCGAAAAGAGCAGAGTGACAACAAGGAAGCACTTACCCGTCCCAGCGACGGCGCAAAGGGCTGGAACAATGATGATGCACCAGCGACGGCCCCAAAACACCCAGCAACGCCATATCTAAGAAAGGTGAGTTTTAACAGATCGCCACAGCTGGAACAGAAGACATACAATAGTGATATCGACGATAACGTGCACATTCCCCCGCCAATACCGCCCACGAGTTGGTACGTTCTCCACCACGGCCCAATAGCTTTGCAGCGCAACAAAGACACTGAAAAAGTTGTCCCCGTTCTGGATAAACGCCCGCCGTTGGTACGTCCAGTCGACGCCGAAGGCAATTGTCGTGAGAAGGTATAGAATCACGACGACTGTAAGCAGGAAAGCATTGCCGGATTTCTTGGGAGAAGAAACTGGACGAGATGCTCAATTAGTGTGTGGGCTAATTGAAGAATACAGACAAACGTGTAGTCCATAAGGTGACTGCTACGATAAAGGTATACAGGCCTACGGTAATATGAGTTTAGGAGAAGGAAGACAGGAAGGAACAATGGATTCACCTTGCAGTAACGATTCCAAGAGCGTACGATTGAAATTCAAGTCAAGATTGTCAAATATGACATTTCTGTCATGTTGAGACAGGTTGGCCGGAGGAGATTCCATGTAATTTGTCGAGCAGGGAGTCGGCAGCCTCTTGATATATGGAGCCTCTGCGGTACATCCCTGATGATCAACAAAAGGATGGGGATCCATGGAATTACCGAGTACGTTTCACCTCGCGCGGTGTTCCTTGTTCCACAACCTATCATGGAAATCGATGCCTAGGCTGTGACGAAATAATTTTGCACTACCTTGTGGCGCCGACTACCTGCGTAAATCTGAGCGCTTCGTTACGAAGTCTTTCATGGAGAACTGTACCTTTCGACCAGGAACAAGGAACAACGCCGTCTGAATCCATCTTGAGGGAAAACCAAACCCAGCGACTCCTTAATACGGTATTATGATGCAACGCGTATCGTATGCATCAGGACCTAGAGACTACCATCAAGCAGATCAGATATTGACAGTGATGCCCCGAGGCCCAACTTAGGGTCCACATAGCCCGCTAGTCAGTAATCGTAATTCTACACCAGCAGTTTGCCTCGTCCAGAAAACCGCAAACAGTGTAGAAGGGACCAAGAATATGCCTTCAAGTTTGATAGTCTGGAATTCATGGAGAAGTTGATCAACGGAACAAGGCGAAACGGACAGGCTGGCTTACACTTTAAATTTTAGATTTCGCAGCATCGCATCTTAACTATTCATCCATAGCTGTGATGCAATGACATCGGCCTTATTGCTATGAAACTGGGCGGTGCCGAAACAAAAAAATTAAATAGCGAGACTTGTCCTTGGATTCGTTCGCCGAGAGCTCCGATAATTAGATGCTGACGAAAGTGAATTGCTGCAGAAGTCGTAAACGGTAAAACGGATATGATTAGCGCCGCTGATATATCGATACTTTGAGGCTGCGAAGAGCCAGTGATGGATCAGTCCAAGGGTGAGCGACACAGCCACCACGTGGGAACCTTGTTTCCATCTTACTCACTGATAATCCGTCCGATGATTGCACAACATCCCCTGACTCTCCTGCATCGTCAGAAAGCACTCCAAGACAAAATCGTGAGCGGGTTTCGTTGCAGAAATGAGGATGGATGATTTTGATGGAGACCCAGATGATATGTATCGACCTTACCCTGTTGGGCGCTCAGTTTCAAGCGAGTTTGACAAGGGATTCCTTCTACATCTAAGGTACAAATAAAGCTCTGATCATTTTCCGTTTTGTACGATTGATATCAGTTCTGGACATTAAGATGATGTCGAACGCTTTCGGACTCAAGTTCCTTACAGGTACGCTTACAAAGTATGAGCTGTTTCATCGCATATCCCGAAGCTCGTATAAAATGGTATCCTTATACTGGCGCCGTCTTTAATAGAGAAATCACCTCTGTGAGGTTGTTGGCTGCACTTGAAGTACGTTATTTACCTTTACAGCAATTTTACGCCATGGTGACAGGCTCTGCATCTAGCCGCAATGGGAAGCTCACAAAGCACGCCAAATTTCTCTTACGCCGGCACGATTCATGTAGGTGCTTCACCTAACGAGTTCGTACTTGCCCTCTTTCTACCTCAGCTACCTTTTCCTAAAAGCCCTGACAGTAAACGTGCATTATTCGACTGGCAAGAAGATCGCAACAGCTGCGCCTCGAGTACAGGTACTCGTTTCGACGTCTTATGGGGCATTACACTGCTACTTCTAGTCGTCGTGATTTTGCGGCAGTGGTATCGGAGTTGGAGGGCTTGTAAGGCCACAGAAGAGGTAGATTTTCTGGTGACAGTCGATTTGGAAAGCCAAAAGAGTACCATCAGCAATACACATGGATGAGGTTGCATATAATATTTTCTACTTTCTTCTTTCCCCCGTAATTCGTATTTCCTCCTCATAAAGTCGCGTTCTGCACGCAGGGATGCTGCTCGGTGCCAGCGTTCTTCCGTGACGAACTTATCGAAAGATGAATCCAACATCACTCATCAATGATTGAAGTTAATCAACAGCCCACTATCAGTCCACCTTAGGGGCATAGCTAAGTTGCGACAGATAAATCTTATGGGCTGTAGAGCAGTAAGTGTGAAAGAGCAGGCATAAGTAATGTAGCAATTCAATCCATCGAACGACGCGTCGATGCCGGCCTTCCAAACTCTTCGAACAGTGCGCGGCGTTGGGCTCGCCCTGAAAAAAAAAATGACGGCAATCGATGACGTTGAAAGCGTAGATTATCGCCCATCGACAATGAGGAAAACAGTGCAAAACTTTTGAGCGTGCCGCGCTTATGACCCGGTGCGGGCCGACGTCCCTTCACTGTGTAACACAGCCATTGACTGGGCGGCCCGATCTTTCAAACTCCAACGAGGCGAACTTGGCTAAGCTTATTGAGAACGTGTGATTTAATTTCATAGAAAAAATCTTTCCTTCGAAACCGACCTCTTCTGGCTATCCGTTTCAATTCTAATCTACCTGTTAGCCTACCGGGCACCTAAGCATCTAAAATGTGAAATCCGAATTATTGGCGGTGGGCGCGCTTTTCCATCAGGTGCCTCGCCGACAGATATTGGTATCTTAGGTGGTAGGTACAAACGAAGGTTCGTCTTGTAGATCGCCTATCATGAAACGGTCAGAAATGAAGAGACTAGGTAGTACCCTTACTTTGTTCCTCTCTTTTCCCTCGTTCTGCCGGCCTAGATTCGCACCTGTCCAACACAATGTCCGGTACCTGTTACCACAACTACTTGCATGTTCAGCCTGGTGTCTTGTATCCGGACATTTATCGCACCCTGCATACATATCCGTTCGAACCTGCTCTGAGTCTGCAGGGTACATATATAAAGGCGCAAGAGAATCGACCTTGTCATTTGTATCACTCGAAGGCGGTATCTCCTAGTCATCATTTGATTCTCTGTCCATCCAGGGTGACAAACGACCTCGGGAATGAAGATATGCATGATCTCCCCCTTGCAAGTTTGGGGTCATGGTTTCAGCCATTATATCACATAACCGAGCGCTCCAAATGACCGATACGGCCCAGAAATTATCACTTATCCGATGTACTGTGTACTGGTGGTTATAAAGGCACAAATGTCTCGCAATTGATATCTTTAATCGTGGATTCCCCTCTCAGCTTGAAAAGCCAAAGAAACTGTGCGTTGTGCATTATCGCTACCATTGATTTCCTTGTGCTAATTATGTTTCAGAAAAGCCTTTGCACGCCTCGTTTCAAAGCCATACAACGAAATGGGAGGCCAGCAAAGCAGAGCATACTCTTACAGTTCGAGCCCGACTCGCTGGGAACATCTTCCTACTAGAGACGAACCAGTGTCCGCCTCATCTTTGGGGTTCGTATCTTCTCTAAATACATTTCACTTAGAGGTGGTGACGGAGTTTCTTTACAGAAGACGAATGATACCCGAATATAATTTAACGTAAGCCCCATGTTTCATGGTTTCTGAGCAGTGAGCTGATATTCGGCTTCCGGTAGACCATGATGTTCTTCCTCCGTTCATTCGGGTTGTTTATCCTCTTATTTATCCTCATTGGTCGGATTCGTCACCGCCAACGTCAGAAACTGGCAGAGGAGTCAAAAGCGAGCGATATGGAAAGAGGAAAGATCGTCTCAATTATTCGCAAGGCTGAGATAGCATAGCTATATTTACTAGGGAAATGATATATGACTCCGAGTTTCGATTTCTGGGAAGAGGTTTAGTTTCAGCGACGCCGATATTAGGCACTTTCCAGCCTATAATCCATTAGACCCGACAAGTTAGCATGACCCATATATGTGCGGCAGTCCGAGCGCAGAGTACTATGAACCGATGTTCAGCTTCCCTGTTCCACGCTTGAATGGAACAAAATACCTACAGATCGTCATCTTTATTTGTGTGTGATCGCTATGACATGATATGGTCGTCATTGGGTTATCATGAGATCGAGTCATTATCATGTCGATCATCTCCTATAGTGTCTCACTCAGCGGTCCCGACGCGTTATGTAAACGAAGCTCGTCCCCTGAGTTCTTCCTTCCCCTCATGCCAAAGTCACCCACGAAATCGCAGTCGAAAACCAAAGCAGCGCCACGGTCCGAGTCTCTTCTCCAACAAGAGACGCGCCTCAAGAAGGAGATCCCTTCTTGGCTGTGGAAGGCTTGCATCCCCATAGCCAGGGATGACAAGACGGATCCAGAGTATCCATACAGCGCCACCTCGTCGTCAGAGAAGAGGAGGATGGCAATACACCGAATGCAGGATCTGGAAGATGCAGAATTCCATCGGCAGTATCCGCCGCGCCCGGAGGCGGAAGAGATGAAAGCGTATTCCGAGCCCATGTCAGAGCCGATGAAGGCACTCAAGGAACTTGTGGACGCCTCCCCAGTTGCGAAGGGAAGATATGAATTCACGGCCGACGAGGAACAATATGTCTACTTCCACCACGACATGTTTTCCGGTTCTAAATCATGGGGTTGGAGATCGGAGTACGAGCAACGAATCAAAGATGCTCTCGACGTAGTCAAAAAGGAGCATGGTCAAAATGAGCTGATGGTTGCTCGCTGGGCCGTCCGGGATAAGGTATGTCCCCCCCCCCTCCTGTTTTGATACCATGTTAACGGCGGCCTACTAGCGTGCCGAGTGCGTTGGGGGAATTACAGGGAACAGCGCCGTTCACTGTTATCAGTGGTCGGATGATTCTGTTAAGTGGCTCGGGGATAACCCATCGATCGAATGCCATGCCCCAAGGAGACTCGTAAAACGCTGAGCACTATATGGGACCTCATGGTGGGATATCGTAGGTGCATCTACAGGGTATTAGAGTTGGTACCAGGGTGTCACCGAGACAACGAAAGCGATAGAAGTAAATCAACACAAAGTTTTCGCGAAGTGCTAGCTTTGACGCTTTCGTCGTGCATGCAATCCTTTGTTCAGGCAAAGATCATGCCTATAAGCGTACATATCCACCTCGTCTATCGCAGCGGCCCGCCCGGGGCTAAATGAAGTGTCATCAACATCTGTGTTTATGGAAGACCAAAGAAACGTATTCAGCATAACATGCAGGTGCTTGACTATGCCCATGCTTCCATATTCGCGGTAGAACGACTAGCAGGGGAACTCCATACCGTGCAGGTCAGGAAGATTCTCCCATCTAGCATCGACTCGGGGACAAGCCAATCGTAGTCTTCGAGCGGTGTCAGGTCTTCGTAGTCCTCTATGCTGATGTGTTTTACCTTGGAGTGGACGATGTATCAAGACATGCAGGGACGCAGGAAAGGCACACTTACAAAATCCCTCCACACGTGAAGCTCAAATGTAGGGTCCAGCATGGCTCCCTCTTGCCTGTTTATTTTGTTAGAACACTTGAAGCATTCGAACTGGCCATCCTCCATGTCGACATCCAGGTCTTCCAGTGGTGGTCGTCGCAGGATCGCTGCCAACGAAGGCGATGAGACCATTGACGACCTCTTGCACACGGTCGTTGATCTCGGAGACGAGTTGTACTCCGTAGCATACGCGCGGATACATTTGCAGTACTTACGTCGATGCCCGTCGTTCCTGGTGCGGTAAACGAACCCCAAGCAGCGGCGGCGGATGAGCGGCTCAATATACATCAGCTTCCTTCCGACAATGCCAGTTCAATGCAAAAAGATCGTGCAGTCCTTGCAAATCAAACGTTCCGAGTGAGCTCGACTCGGGAGGATTTCTCCTCAGTAAAGAGCGTTTAAGTCCTTCCCGAGGGCAAAGTCAACGACTCGTTGCTGGATGGAAGACTGCCACGCCTCGAAGTGAAGGATTAGTACCTCGGTGATAAGACGGAAGTGGCCAGGGGAGTTTCGTCGGGCGGTAGGTGTATGGTCTTTCGGATTGAAGGGAGTTCGAAGAAATTGAACATAGGGGGAAGAGCGTCATCAAAGCCCGAGTCTTGCTCATGCGACGGTAATCGATGGAAACGCCCTTCGTCTTTGAAGAAGGTTGTTGCGTTCTCGAGTTAGGCGGGCGTTCTGTCTCTTCATGTAATTGTCAAATTCTCCCCTGCTATTGGTCCAAACTGGAACAGGATCATGATAAAGGGTACATTGGGCATATGGGAAAGCAGCACGCTTCGATCTGTAAGAGATCGAGTTTAGTTGCCAAGGCTATTCTTGGCGAAGACGTCGATACTAACCACTGCAACCAATTTTGCTCTATATCTGAGGTCCACAAGGTTCTGTCTGATACTGGGGGAAAGATGAGGACAATTTTCGACAATAGCGAAAGGAACTCACGCTTGCAGATAATCTCCTTCTAACGTTTCGGTCTCCGCCCTTGTCCTTATCGGGCTGTGTTCACGGAAGCCAGGAAGAGCTCTAGCATACTAGCAGGGCGCCCATAGCAGTTCGAACGCATTCCGGAACGTGTTCAAGATCAGAAATGGAGAGCCTGCTAAGACGATAGCATCAGTTGTCTTTCGATAACGAAGAAGTCGAGGCTCACTGGAGTGGTGTATGCGCCGTGCATACATGCGTCACGAGATGAAGTTCCAGCGCTTTCGCTGATACCCTATGGCAGAACTAGAGAGGTATTCAGCAAAGAAATGCATAGAAATGAAAAAGGCATACCTGGCAGACCGGGATGAATACTCAAGCAGGCTCGGTTATATCATGAAAAGGTTCCAGGAGCCCACCGATGTTTCTCCGCGCAGAATTCCAGGCTGAGATGAAGGACTTTGACATCAGAATACGCCAGAAAGTCTTCGACAGGCGCACTGAGTATCCGGAAATTCGAGGATCTTTATCGTGCATGAGCTCTTACACAACAATAAAAAGCGAATATATCTACGGACACAGAGCATAATGTCTAGTAGCATATCCACGCCAATGCTCCCTTTACGCTTTTACTAATTTTCGTTGGCCTCCAGTCAGCAGTTCATCTTCCTCGGAGTACACAAGTATTTTAGTCGCGTTGTTCATCCCCGGAGCACTAGTAGATGTGTGGAACTGAGAGCAAGGATGTGATGGAATGGAAGTGAAGGAGTCAACGAACATTTGAAATTCGAAAAACGCGATTTGATCAGATGACTTGGCGCTGTCCCCATCCGGGCCGGCCACACTCCTACTTGGCTTTGACCTACCATCTCTTTCCGAACACGATTCTCAGCTGGATGCTTGGTTTTTACAGCCCGTACGGATGAAGTAATGAAACTCAAAATTATGCTATCCGCATATCTCAACTTTTCTGTCAGTTTGCTAGCATGTCGTGTGTATCTTTTCTCGGCGCGAGTAATCATGCATTCTTGGCCTAATCCTGCCCTACTATCTGCAGTCTCCTCGGACTAACAGATTCTTTATCCCCTAATTATATCACGAAACCCAAACAAACCATACTTTTGTAGGAACTGAGCGCACTCCCATGCGAACTCCAACATCAGAGCCAGCTTTAGCCCTTTTGCGGCAACAGTCCAAACCGACAGCCACGTAAGCGCACCCTTCTCGTTGGTGAACTCATTTAATTGTTGCATGTGACATGTCCAGAAAAAACAAGCGCACCTCCCCTAGGAGCAAGGCTCCGCTATTTGGTCTAAGTTACGCTCTCCTGAGGGTATGATCTACTGAGGTGAGCCGCTATACCAACCACTCCCGCAGGACAATGACAATCAGGTAGAAACATCCTCATCGTTATGTAGATATTGGCAACTGCTATCTGGTGGCATCCAACTGATCTTGCTGCAGTGCAATGGGGGTCGATCTTCATCCAATGATCCCGAAGCATGGTGCGTCCCGGTCCAACCAAGGCTTTCAATAAGTCATCACCAGTTGCAGGTAGAAGCTGTGCAATGATAACAAGGACATCTCATCCAACTGATCACTCAAAAACTTATCCGTGGATACTGCGTATGTCTGCACAACCAACGTGATTAAAGTATTGAAACTTGAGATCTGAGACGTTAGTGACTGAGCTTCCCGATTCTTTCTTCTTCTGCATTTTAGATCTTTCATTGTATTTGTCCAAAGTCAGATATATGAACCAGCGAGCGTGCCTCCTTGGAGTCGTATACTTCCTTTTGAAATGGAGGGACGTGCGCCTGACCTTTCCCAAGATGACATAAACATTATCATCGGCACGCTTGATCTTAATCTGAACACTACGATTCTGCAAGCCTTGTTGCACGGTGAGTTCAATCCCTCCATTTCTCAGATTCTCTTTCAAACCCTCGCCTCGCAGGTCTATATACCGGAATCGTTGCAGTCACTTTATGGACAATGTGTACGTTCATTCTCCTGAATAGACTGGCACCTCTACTAAACTCATAGCTCAGTCTCTTCTCCCAAGCGCTTACACGGCATATTCCTGCGTACAGTCATCATCATCCTTAATGTTCTTGCGACGATAACGTTCGCAATGGGCTGGGCGTTTATACGTCACGCGTTCATTGCGTACGGCGACAATTATATCAAGGTATTCGGGGCGATAGCGGAAGACGGCCTGTGGTGGAGACTGCGCTACTTCGTCTACGGTATTAATGGTGGTGTCAGCACTCTTTTAGTCGATACCACAATTGTAAGTCATATTGTACAGTCTGGTCGATCAAGAACAACTAAATTGTTATAGATATGGCGCTGCTGGGTGCTCTGGGACCGTCAGTGGCGAATTGTTTCGCTGCCGATTGTTTGTACTGTAGCTGGAACAGGTGAGTCTTTCTATTGGCTACAGATATATCTGTCCCTCAGTATCTCAGTCATGAAGGTCATGCAAATACTTAGTGATTTGCCCAATTCTCCCAATGGTTTTAGCGAGGCCGGAGGTTTTTCAGCAAAAATTGACTGGTCGCTGTCCTACATCTTACTGACGCTCGCTACGACGCTCACGTGCACACTTTTAATTGTTTATCGCGTTGTTCGACAAGCTTCAAGGATGAGCGCTTCCCGCAAAATCGTCAAGATGCTGATCGAGTCATCGGCGATCTATTCGCTTTCCTTAATCGTCTATTAGCACTGGTGTCGAAGAACTCAAAATACGGCTACTACGCTGATATTATTGCTGCTTATGTCAGGGTGCGAGAGATTCCATCGCATTTGCTTTTAGCCAAAGATCTAAATCCTTCCAGGCTGTCGCCCCGACCCTTTTAGTTTGTCGTATTTCTGCACATGCTAACGCGAGCTCTCGTCGACAACAGATGGTCACTATGTTGGAGAACCATCCTCCCTTGGTCGGCTGCTTTAGGGAAGAGGGCACCGAAAATAGCCGTCCATACGATGGCCCGAATGATGATCATCAAGCTGTGCCGGGATCGTCGGGCGAGGAAACTGTATGATTTCAGTGTCAGCAGTGCCACCAATAGATCCACTAGAGATGCCGTAGATGGTTTCGTGCCAATCAAGATACCCCGTCAATTCACTAATGTATCGGATAGCCATAACATTACTACACATCGTGTTCTTGATATAATTTATAGTCCATGTATGACTGTTAATTTAGAAGCTTATTTATAATTGCGATTCAAGAGAGCAGAGGATCATGATGGCATGACGGAAACTTACTGATATCTGTACTAATTCACTGTTCAGTGTTTCAGGTCCAGGCGATGAGGGTAATACAAGTGGAATTTCTTCAACAACATACTCTACATTCTCGCCAATGTTAGTCTTCCCACGGAAAGTCTTATGCCATCCTGTTGCATCACACATTCCAATTCCAAGAAGGTATCTTATCCTTTACTCGCTGTCCTCGCTGGGCCAAAGTTAAAGATTCGGATGGACGCATACCCTCTCTGAAGTTGTATCGCTCATTGAGCAAATCTTTTCTCTTGTACCACTGGGTATTTTTTCCGCAGTTTTGCGATTTATTTGTTTAAGTTGGCGTGCGTTCGTTATGGGCCTCGGTCTTTGAAGACGCTTGAGTACGCTAGGATACATTACGCAGCATGCGCATGGATACGTCTGCGGGACGTCGGAGCTGGTCGTTCTGGTCCCAATAATCAATCCTAAGTCGAGGCCAGACTCCAGCATGCAATATAGTCTCGGGGGAAAGGAGCGACTTGATATACACCAGCTCATTCTTCCGACAGCACCGGTTAACGTTCAAGCTTGAAAACGATCCTCCTTTCAACTTTTGGTCTTCTTATCTTCCAGCAATCAAACAAATAAGTAAAGAAACACGACACTAGCGAAACAAGCTCATCGTCTACAAGCGTGTCATAAAGCTTGATATTAACGTGGTCCTGTCCATTCTCGCTACGTCAGGAAAGCAGCGCCTAGAATATGTCCTTATGATCCTGCACCAGACAGGATTCCCTGGAGGGGAATTTTCCACAGCACTCTAGAAAGTGGTTAGCGCACAGCGCAATCTAACTATGATATCGAGCGTATTCAAGAGGCGATCAGGATGAGGATTGATATCGGCACATCAGTCCGGACGCATCCGGGAACGCGTTCAAGGTCAGTGATTCCGCGCATACTAAAACGATGGGATGAGGCTAACTTTCGAAGAGCGATAACCTTGATACCTGCATAATGATTTATGTGCTGTGCATCGATTTGTCATGAGGAGAATTTACCAACCTTTATTGTCCACAGTATGCAGAATCTCCTGTAGTTACAGTGCAAGCCGGTATGCAGAGTCTCCTGTAACTACAGGACGGTGGCGCTGGAGAGATGCGCTCTGCATACCACTCTGCATACCCAAGACACATACTCTGCATACTCCTAGAAAAAAATTACGTATTCGTATATTGCCCTCATGTCCTTTCACCTTGCCGTCATCGTCGCAAACGATGAGGAGACGTCCTCTCGTCGTCCTCCCGATGCCTGCCTAAAAGGGATTGTCCCGTATTATTATCAAATAAAATGAATATAATTGAAATATAGTACAGCATACGAAATGTAGATAAAATGCGGTACAGGCGGGCATGGCGGGACGTAAGCGTCAATAGCATCCATGAAGCCTCATGTAGAGGGAAGCAATGATATTGATGGCGCAGTGATCGTTGCATCAGCAATTTCACAGCTCTATAGGGACTATAGCCAAGGGGGTACCGGAATTCCGGCCCGGAACACCGGGTAGGTAGGTAGGTCCAGCCGGAGGTCACGAAAAAAAAAAAGTTGACCACCATTTTGGGGGTCTAAAAATGGACTTCAAGGGTAAATTTTAGAGAGTACATGATACAATATATGCTACTGAGTGTGCTACTTACCTTAGGGCATCATACCTAGCCATACCAACACTCAGTCAATGCCATTGCAGAGTGGCCCTGCTGACTGGACATGATGACATTATGACATCGCATTAGAGCGCAGCCGTGATTTAGACTTGATAGTGTACAGATTATGTTCAAAACACTTTCAATATTAATATCACGGCAAAATGTTCACTGAATTGAGTCGAAAGATACCCAAATTTAGTATAATGACATCATAAATGTCACATGAAGGTAGGTAGGTCCATCGCCAGTGCATGAAATTATTTAATCGACCCACTGTCTTTTAATTCATTATTAGGACCCCCTTGACTATAGCTGTTATAGAAGGTATAGGCCATTTTCAAACTCTACGCCATCTATACCTCTATACCCAAGGGGGTACCGGAATTCTGGCCCGGCACACCGGGTAGGTAGGTAGGTCCAGCCAGATGTCACGAAAAAAAAAAGTTGACCACCATTTTGGGGGTCTAAAAATGGACTTCAAGGGTAGAATTTAGAGCATACATGATACAATATATGCTACTGAGTGTGCTACTTACCTTAGGGCATCATACCTAGCCATACCAACACTCAGTCAAAGCCATTGCAAAGCGGCCCTGCTAACTGGACATGATGACACTACAACATCCCATTACATGATTTAGACTTGATAGCATACAGATTATGTTCAAAACACTTTCAATATTAATATCATGGCTATTTCAGGCAAAATATTCACTGAATTGAGTTGAAAGATACCCAAATTTAGCATAGTGACATCATAAATGTCACGTGAAGGTAGGTAGGTCCATCGCCGGTGCACGAAATTATTTAATCGACCCACTGTCTTTTAATTCATTATTAGGACCCCCTTGTCTATATCTCCTCTATACCCCAGTAAGTATCTAGGTAGCTCCAAGATGGCAGTGCATCAGTTAATGATACTTGCTTATTATTTCGCTAATCACATGGCTGTTGGTTCAATCCTTGCATGATACATTTTATTTCGTTATATTCACGTATTTACTTCAAGGCTCTGTCAATTCTGCACCAAAGTTTCCTTTGTGGTCTGACCCCTGCTCCGAGTCTGGCTGAGCCTCCTCTATCTCAAGAAACTTCTGCCAACCTTGCCACAACCGCTGGTGTTCGAATTCCGCCAGTGACCATTGCTTCAAATCAGCATCATCAATCCAATCTGCCAACTTTTCAAGCTGTTCCAGTGCCTCTCGAGCCTCCTTCAATCTGGATCACAGTTTCAATGAGTTAATCCCTGCATTGAACGTTGTCCGATAGTTTGCGAGCTCATTGAAGATAGCTGTGGTAGCGTTCGACATATCGATCTCCAGGGTCATGAAGTCCCAAGTGGTCGGGCCATTGTACCGGCTGTCCAACTCGGAATCTCTGATTTGTCTGTTGCCAGGTGATGCTTGCACATATTGGTAAATTGTTGGATTGTTGAATGCTCTTTTCTTGGGGAGGTTCTCCGGTCTGAGAGCCCTGAAGTTTTGCAAAGTCACAAAGTAAATACCTTGGCTTGACACAAATGGCAGAGAAAGCACGTACAACTTCCCTTGGCTTCGACTCTGAATTGCAGCATGCATTGCATGCCAGTGGCGCCGTTTCATAAGTGGAGCTAGCTTACGGCCAGGTGTAGCCAGAGCATCAAAGAGGAACTTTCGTGGGACATCTGAGTCGGGCATGATCAGGATAATGCAAGGAGCACTTATGCTTTCTTTGGGTAGAGCCATAAAAATTATATTATTCAATCAACTACGGAAAATAACATTTAAAAAACGATTTCATGCATATGATGGTCTGCATAACAGTTAACATAAAAGGCTTGAAAGCAGTCCAACGAACAGGAATAATGGAATTTATGTGGCAATGCTTGACTGCCGAAGATGGGAAGAAGATGAGTACCTCGAAGGAGAGTATCTACATGAATCACACTAAGAACAGGAGTGCGCCTGGCAGTGCCACGAAAGTGAGGCCGAACAATCCACATCCCAGTCTTGGGATCTGGTAGGCGCCCGTAAGTGTTAAACCAGTGCACCAGGGCACATGGAAACTCTTTGCCATCATGCCGAAATGAGAAGAATAGCAGCACTCGCACCGCATTCATTCCATGGAATCCTGATTTTTCTTGATCAATGACAGCCAGTGCACAGTCGTACCAGGCATAACCATGCCAGGATGGGGTTGCACATATGCGTTCACGGCGCATACCCCGTACACCAGATATATCACTTGGTGAATAGAATGTCGCTGTGGCAGAGTGAAAAACCCGGACAGGACCATCAATGATAGGATAACCAGTGTCATCACTGTAATTGTGATTGTCGGGTCTTCCCAGATTTAACTGCTCACGTAGAAACATTTGGGTAAGCGCTGGAAGGTCGGGATGCCCAATATACTGACCCAGATCAGCGATGTCTCTGGGATATCCATGCTCTAATGAAAGGTGAGATAAGTATCAGCTTTCCAGTTGAGAAACAAAGAGCATACCTGGCGTTTTTGCCAGTGTAACCTCTCCCATGGTCCTCTCCCCATCCACGGCACCCTCATCTTCCATTCCAATGTCAAAAGGATCTGCGGGTGGAGCCCGTAATGGCTCAACTAAACCGCATTGAGTCAGATCGGTTCGAAGAGCAGCCAGCTTGTCAAGGTGCTGGTTAGTCAGTAGCATTTGGCTCAGTGCGTTATAGTGATTGGATCTTCGCCAGGGCTTCTTGACAGCTGTGATATGCCGAGATTCTGTGATAGATGAACAAAGTCCATTTGGGGCACCAAATTCCATAATATGACTGGGATAATGGACAATGGCATGTTGGCGAGGATGGGAGAAGTCATCGCACACACCCGAGAGTTTGAAGGCCTCACAGAAGTGATGGAAGCGCTGGATTGTCTCTCTGACCTGGATTAGAGTGCTTTCATCGAAGTCAGAGCGCCGAACTAGATAGCAAAAGTCCATGAAGGCGGAAAGAGCCTTCATGATTGCTTCTGGAAGATACTCGGCAACAGCAGCAAGGTACACCTAGCAGATACAATATGTGCATGAGCATAACATGTTACAATATGAATAGCCCTTACCTTCATAAGAGCTTTGGAGTTGTCACCAGTCCATTGCTTAAAGCGTCGCCCCTGGGGAAATCTTCAAAGGCCCAGAAAAGGCGGCATTGCAGCAATTCTGAATATTGGCCATGAGTAGACCAGCAACCAATCAAGGAGATAACCCACCGTCAGTCTATATCATCCATTATTTCATTGGCACGACTCTTGCCTTCTTTGAGGACTAAGTACTCATGCACCCATTCAACTAGATGATCTTTGAATGAACCCTTTATAATCTGGTGCAACAAATCTGACGAGATCATCTCGTGGATGTCCGCATGTGGGAAATTAAAGGTAAATGGCTAATTTGGCATTAACATACTTTTGTGCATGAATGAGTTGGACTTGTCACATACCAAGATATCCTCATTGATACCGTAATTATCCCAAAGTATGTCCCCGTCATTGGCAAAGGCTTCCAAGAGGACTTCGGTAAGTTTTCATGACCAACGATCTCCCAGAGCATCCAGATTGGCAGCTGGTGATGTGCATCTACCAGTTTTCTCAGTATCTGAATGGCTGTTATATGCATGAGAAACACTTACTTCACACACCAGCCTTGGACAATTCCTGCCAAGAGGACTTGCTCAGGATAATCAGCAATATATGGTCCCAGGTCATAGATCACGCAGCGATAGTGACTGTCGAGACATCGTCGTACCACCGGGGTTGTCATTGCAGGAATGAGAGAGGAAAGAATAGCTGTTAGAGATTCATGGTACAGCTTCTTCTTGAAGAGTCTGAATGCAACATCGCGGTCATATTTTCGATCCGCTGAAAGTACCAATGCACCCATCAGCCCATTGTGACTCCTCATAAACAAGAATCACTTACATTTAGGGATGGCGAGAAAGGCTATGGGTACAACACCATTATGGTGCCCTCAACGTGCAGAATTGTGAAGATTTCCGATAGACAAATAAACAGGATAGTATTCCACATTCCCCATAGCTACTGACACTGTTGTCTTGTCACTGCCGAGGATCACGCTTACATACATAGCACCTTCGGTACCACTGTTTGCTTCGTAAATCTGGGTCTGAATCACAATTAGCTCCTGGACAGTAAATCCATAATATTTTACAGACCGCATGGTGCCAGGCGTAATTGCCCGACATAAAATCACTCCATCTATGCTGACCATGCACATCGACATCAACATAGGGTGTGGTATCAAATTCCTTCTTGAAGTCACGATTAGCGAGGATATTGCTGATGACAACATCCGGGTCTTGAAACCAGATTTGATAGGACCTCTTCTGCCATTCAGGTGCATCTCGGCCCAGATTTTCCGGAACAACCATCTCAAAACATTTCCAAGGGGCACTTCCTACACGTATCTCGTCAATCGCCTGGTAGAGAGCCTGGTGGCTATCAAATGGTGCATCATCTCCATGCCGGTGCATATCCAGAGACCACAAATCCAGAAGCTCATTGATGTCTGACTGTGACATCTCAACTTTGCGAAAAAGAAAATCGGCCAGATGGAATTGGACCTCTCTGTTGAAAGGTGCCCAGACATTCACAATAGGTGGGTCCATAGGAGGTGGCGTGTCTGGAGGCAAGTAGTGACCATCTCGGTCTGTTTTTTGCCCTAAAATGGATGTCAATATATACTCATGCTAGTTTAGTACTGAGTTGGTGGCTCACCGGTAAGATATGGATGCAGAGCTCGGCGCTGTGTCTCAGGAATAGGTATTGATGAGCGGGGCAATTGACTTGGAGAGTGAAAGGGTTGAGGATCATTGTTGTCACAGTCGAAGGCAGTGTTGTCATGTGGATAGTCTGAGATCTCACTCTCTGACAGATCCCTGGGACTTGGAGAGACACTGCGGTTGACTGGAGCTGGATGAGACTGGTGACAAGAGTTGACATGCCGAGTTAAATCTCCTGCACACTTGAAGACCCGATTACAGGTTTTCCAAGGACAATGATGTCGGGGCATGCTACAAATTGAGGATGACTTAGGGGATAAACAAGGAGTAAGGAAAAGGTGGAAAAGTCCTGATCGAGCTTACCCAATTTTTTTCCTCTCGGAACATTACCACTGCAGGAACTCCTCTTCTCACTCTTTCATGACCTCAGACACTCGCATCGCCACGCATGGCAAGGCAGTTACAGTCCCTGCAGAATGGATTCCCCATACTCGTGCAGAGATTTCTGAAAGTCAGCGGAAACACACAGAGGAAAAGGATCATCAGTGGGAGGTCAACATGCAGAAGAAGCAAGCGAAAAAGGAGAAACAGCAACGAGCCAAGAAGAATGTTGCAGCACAGGAGGATGCCAATGCCCGCGAGGATAAGGAAATCCAGTCTATGCATCCTGATCTTGACATGATAAGAAAAGGCTTACCTGCTTCGTTTCAGGCCCGTACAACCAAACCCTCCAGAAAGCGGATACAGCCAGTCGATATCCCCTCTCGGGCAGTAACACCTGTCATTTTATCACCCACTGACGGGTTCACAGTTCAAACACCTGATGCTGGTTTGGACTCATCGGATGAACTCCCTCCTATATCTTCCATAGCGACATCAGAATCAGAGGGGATAAGCGATGACAGGATGGACTTGGACCTCACCTCTGGGAACGAATTGCCTCCTACAGGCACGGAGATGGTCATAGATGAGAGTGAGTCAGATGGAGAGTATGTTGAACATAGCGCAGGCATGGACAGCGATGCTGGCTCAGAGGATGAGCAGGATGAAGCTGCTTTATACCAGGAGTTTCTTGCTGCATGCCAAAGGGACAAGGCTGGAGCTAGACAGCTCAAGAAAGCATCGTCGAATTCTGGTATCACCCCAATAGTCGCTCCAATGAAAAGACAAGCTAAAGTCAAGGTAAGTGTATTTCCATGTTGAAATACGATATTTATCTTACACTGTGAAGACTGTGGACAGTAAGCTGGAAGTATGAGCAGCCATTGCAGGTCTCCGCACAGTAGCACCAACGTCGACAATTGCTGTGCCAGCCATCGCAAAAAAATGTTGCAATCAGCTCACTGATCCTGAAATAGTGTAAGTTTGTACTGATCATGGGGTCAAAGATAACTCACTGTGATGTAACCCACCTCCAGGCCAGCAAAGCGATCAAAGTCAGATAGCATCGGAGGACTCATCACCAACTGGGAAAAGATGTACCAACAGAGTGCACCTACAGCTTCCATGACATCATTGGCTTCATCAGCTCAAGGAGTCGAGACAGAGGATAACTGTGATGATCCACCTGGTGAGTTTGACCATGATGAGGACGTGGAGGCTGTCAAGGAAGTGAGAAAGGCGAAGGACCCATCCAAGACTCAGAACCATAATGATCGCGTTGTAGCTGCAGGAAAGGGTTCCAAAGTCAACAAAGTATGTTGTATATCAAGCACCATCCACATTCTGACTCTGCGTTGCTAGAAATCGGTCACCATAAAGCTTGAGCTGGCAAACGTGAATGAGATTGATGGCAAGGAGCATGAGAAAGCCAAGACACGAAAGTCCGCATGGAAGTTCGAAGATCTTCCCCTTCCTTCCACAGCAGACATCAAACTGTTCAAGGCCAATGTTATCGTTCCAATACTCGATTGGGCAGCAACACTTGAGGATCAGTTCAGTGCAAACAGCCACTCCGATTTGAAACCCACCGTCGTTCTGTTATGGACTAACACCTTTGGTCACCTTCCCAAGTATCTCAACGAGGTGAAGAAGGACCTTCGAGCTGACCATCCCACAATTATGGGAGTCGTATGTGTATATCTTGTTTATGTTCTCATGACTAACGGCTCCGCACTGGCAGGTTCAAATTCAAATTCAAACGCATCGCAGTGAACTGGGGAAAGCAGCAATGGCAGCGATATCTAGGAATTGGAGACATCCAGATCTCAGGGAATGCAAAACAGCTGAACAGCGGGCAGAGTGGGTTCAGCATGCATCCAAGAATAAATGGTTTGTGTATGATAAGCCTGAAAACATGGTGAGTGGTCGCATATCTGTCTCGTCAATGAGAACTGACTCATTTGAACTTTCAGGCTGCAGAAGGGCATGGCACGTATCTGGGACGACTCCTCATTCAGACGATGGCCTACCATATCCATCGTACTATCTCGACACCCACGACTTTTGGTCCTCTGGCTGGGGCTCTGGCTCTTGCAGCGGCAGCCGTGCATCCTGTTTTCCTTCTTACTGACTGTAACAGTGATAGTCTATTGATTACAGATTAAACGTGCACTTCAGGTATGGAAGAAAGGCATCAACACTCTCGCTGGCAAGCAGTCCAAGAATTCGCCGGATAGCTTTGGTGAAGATCCTTGGGCGACAGTCGTGAGGCAACACTACAAAAACACGAGCGTGTTGTCAAAGGATAAGTGGAATGAGATTTACCTTCGGTGCTGGGAATTCAGCGCTGGTGGCAAGGCTGACGATGGTGAGAATTCAGAAAACGAAGCAGATGATGAGAGTGACGATGTAGATCTCTCAGACTGAAGGCAAGTACATCCCCTGACATGGCAACTGGCAGATGTGTCACTGAATCCTGTTCAGCATCTTCTCACTGGCGAGCCATGGCTCAGGCTTGCAGGCTGTAGTTAGTAGTTTGACGTGGCTGTAACGGGGATAGTATTCTGGGAACGAGACAGGATTTATCTGGACATATGTGTATCAGCACTGTCGATCTAGAATCTAGTCACTATACCAATACAACGATGCCTTTTCACCTGTTTACCCAAGGAACAACGATATTCAAAGCAATAAATCACGATGAGACCACTGCATATCCCTATGTATAGCATGTATAGAGGGTGTATAGCCCTATGAAATGTGGTATAGAGACCATGCATGTGCCTTATAGCCCTATATCAGGTTATAGGGTATAGCAAGGCATAGGATCAATAGCTCTATGGTCCCTATACGGGTTGCAAGATTGCTGATGTGCATTATTATGGGGGTGATGTGAGCGGGAAAAGGTGGGTGTTGAGGGAGCCGGTAGATGACAACCATGGCATTGAGGGGGTAAACGGAGCTATGATGCATGTTACCTGGTCGAAATAATGAGGGATGCATGAGTTTGAGGTGGGTGGGTGAGCTGGGCAGCGTACAGGAGGCTGATGTTGGATGGGATGCAGCAGGCAGCAGCGGGGGTATCCGTGATCGCGTAGCCATGAATGTGGGTTCATTCACAACACCTTTGAGCCCTCATTTACATAATGCCTCAAATAACACAGTCATCATCAGTGTCATTCACCGTCAGCATCCCGACCCTGCTCTCACCCTCCTGCCTGTACCCTCTCACTTTCTTTCCCATCCCTAGCACACCCCTGCTTCCACTCCATCCCTAGCCTGCTATTGGCATGGTCATACCCTATACTCAAGTCCTCCCTACCCCTCACACCTCACTGTCGTCGTCATCATCATCGTCCTGGTCATCGTGATGGTTAGCTTTGCCATATGCCTTCCTGGTGGCAGATGGAGGCAGATCTTGAGCTATCGAGTGATTGAGGCATCGTTAATGCATCTGGAAGCCGTGGTGAATGGCGATTGGCCCTGATTTCGATGTGGGAGATGCTAGGTGGGTTGCAATGACAACAGGACAGGACTTAATGGTGGCGGCAAGAATTGGCGTGCACTGTAGTAAAAGGGCGATGGCAGTAGTGCAATTCTCCATCATTTTGAAGGGGCAAGTTATGCTGCCTTGCAGGAGGGCTTACACGCAGGCGAGTGGGACTTGATGCACGATATCCAGGCCATCCAGGGGCCACCAGATGGATCAAAAGTACCTATAAAACCTATATTAGCATTAAAAGTAATGAAATATACCTTTATTTCCATTCAAATGAGCAGTGGGGGGCAGGCAGGCGACTACGCCATGAAAAGGTGAGATGAAAAAAGGAGGCATACAGCCACTTGATTAGTATCCGGTAAACTGGACTAGAGCGATTGAACAAGCAGAATGGATGCTCGGGATGCATCCTCTGCTCGAATCCTTTACTCCGAAGCCCAGAAATCTGACAGAATATACTATATAAATGCTCTAGTATACATTTGTGTACTTTTTATAGTATATAATCTATCCCAACCTTGATTTATCTCCTATTTATGGTGAATATCATGCATTTTAGGACATTTCAAGGATGCACCATTTGTACACAGGTATGTGCAACCATTCCAAGGGTAAGAATGATTGAAAATAAAATTTTATGTATTACATTATCCAAAGCAAGTGTCCGATTCATGGTGATCTGCCTTTATGTGCGTTGTAATTGCATTTCTCATTGAAGTGAACTCATAAAAGAACATTACATGCACAATCTCACCTGGTGCAATTTCATCTGACCGAGGTATATTTCTGCCAGGGCAGATATACACTGTGACACATATCACTCCAAATAAGTACAGACCATGCATCTCTGGGTAATATACTTCAATTTAAGCATGTACTGTGAGGTATGCCTTTTACACATGTCTCTGGCATACTTCTGAGATCATAATTCATGTCTACATTAGCACACCATTGGCACAGGACAGAAAACATGCAAAGAGAAGATGCATAGAACATTAAAGAAGCTAATAGACATTTTGAAGTATATTTCCAAGCACTGAGAGAATTTTGGGACTGTACAATCTCGACCTATTTGCTTACTGTGAGTGGGTTAGGGTGTTTCAGAAAACTCCGGAAAATGTCAGGATACTTCTTGTCCTTAGTATCCATACATTATATGATATAAACAAGATAGAGCAATCATATACTGCTTCTTTTGTCATATTTTAATTGAATAAGTGTAATATACTGTCTACTATCCCAAAATTCGCCCACTTTTGCAATTTCCAAACTGTATACCAAATCGGGAATGGTATACTCCCATGGTCTGTGCATCCAAGCCATGCCAATGCGCATTCAGTCAAATATATGGTAAGGGTAGGTGTAGAAGCAGTTTGGAAGCAGTACTAGTAAGTATATCAAATAATATTTTCTGAGCCCGCTCTTTTGTGGCCCCCTGGCAATGAGTAGAAGGGTGGAAAATTCAATGCCCCAGTTGCCACCCAGTATCAGCCAGTATCAATTAAATATCATGTGAGCGCCAAAAAAATGTCAATAATTAATCGTTGGCGATTATTCCCAGTGTTTTTGGGGCTGTGGGCAGAGGGGCGGAGGGTTGGGGAGGGTATTGTGGCATAATAAGGATGTGGGAAAATTACAGGACCCTGAGTATGCAGAGCGTTGTGTGCAGCTCTTCCGACTCTGCATACTCCATTCGCCTGTAGTTACAGGAAACTCTGCATAATATGGACGGTATAGCCTCAATTTACCGTGTTTAGCTCATGCCCTATAGCAGAGCTTCGCAGATGGTAAGAAAAGGCATACAAATGAAACTGACACAAGTGACAGACCGGGACAAAGACAAAATCGGCCTAAGTGGGCTTATCTGGGCCAAAAATGGGCTCAAAGAACCCTCCAAGCTTTCTCTTCCCCGAATTTTAGGAAGAAATAAAAGACTTGAACATCAAAAGGTGCCGGAAACGCCTTCGAGGCGCTACAGCTGCAATATGCCCTGAGGGCCCAAGGGTGCAAATATCTATGACATACATGAGCCCATTTATGAAGGGAAAGGCACAGATATTGACATACGGAAATTATAATGTTCAGTAGCATATCTGCACAGTGCGAAAGTTGCCGGTGGCAAGCCAGTGGATACTTTAAGCACTTCTTGACATAGCGATTATTGTTCACATCCAGTTAACAGTACATTCTCTTTGGTGTCAGAGACATCCCTTCATGTCCATTCTGTATAAAAATCCCTATAACTATCGGAAATCAAATTCATGTACTATCTGCTAGAAAGCGATGTTATACATAGCTATGAATTTTCACGTGCTATCTATTTCTTGGTCTCTCCCCACGTTGTCGTAAAACGAGGTAACAGCTCGTTCCAACTTCCCAGCCTGGCCAGTATCATGTGCACGGTAGCAAGCCAATATTAGTAGTATCGCGCTTGGCTGAGCTCTGCAAACATATGAGGATTTACTCTACAGGACCAACTTTTATACTAAATGTACCTTTTACTAGAACTTTCCATGCTTTTCCTTAGTGAAAACCAAGGGTACGGCGGGTTTGGCCGGCTTACCCGGGGGTATACGGGTTGCTATTGCTGGATGGTGGCTGTACCCATGCCATGATCCCGGGCCTTTGCGTAGTGGATTGCCACATTCCAACACATGTGCCCAACCAATTCCCGCCTGGAGTTTGCTGCCCTTGCACCTTCTCATGTCGTTCAGCATGATGAGGTGTATATAAATATCGGCAACAACTACTATCTGTTGGCATGGACCATCCATCCAATAAGTTAGGCCTGTCGCAGGTAGGAGCTGTGCGATGATAACAAGAACATCTTATGCAGCTGATCACTCGGAAACTTATTCAGGGATACTCGTTGTCTGTGCAACTAACAAGATTGAAATAATGAAACTTGAGATCTGAGACGTAGTGACTGAGCTTCCTGATCCTTTCTTCTTTTCCAGTTTTGATCTTTCATCGCATTGTTCAGAATTCAGGTATATGAATCAGCGAGCATACTTCCTTGCTCGTATATCGTATACTTCCCTTTGCGATGGAGGTTCCAGCGCATGACCTTTACCAAGATGACAAGACTATTATTACCGGCACACTTGACCTTAATCTAAACACTATGATTCTGCAAGCCTTATTGCACGGTGAGTCCATCCCTCCATTTCTCCGAGTCTCTTTTAGACGATCGTCTCTCAGGTCTGTATACCGGCATAATAGCGGTTACCTTATGGACTATATGTACGTCGACTATCCTGAATAGAGTCGGACTTTTGCGGTACTCATAACTCAGTATTTGGCCCCAAGCAGTTACGCAGTACATTCCTGCGCACGATCATCGTCATGCTTTACATTTTCTTAACAATACTTTTCGGAAGTGATTGGGCGTTTAGGCACCGCGCGTTCATTGAACATGGAAACAATTACTATAGCGTATTCTCAGCACTGGTAGACCCTTGCCCGTGGTGGAGAGCATACATCCTTATCGGCGGTCTTTCTGGCGGTATAAGCTCAGTCCTTGTCGATGTCACTATTGTGTGTTAACTCACTTAGTCCGGTAAATTGAGACTAAGTATGTTGTGGCAGATATGGCGCTGCTGGGTGCTCTGGGATCGTCAGTGGCGAATCGTTTCGCTGCCAATTTTGTGTACTATGGCCGGAACAGGTGAGCCTTTTTATCATCTACAGACATCTCTATTCCTCAGTATCTCAGTTATGAAAACCATGCAAGTGCTGAGTGTTTTCCGCACGTCTACCGATGATGTCAATGATGTTAGAGGTTTTGTAGAAAAAATTGACTGGTCGCTGAGCTACATCTTGATGACGCTCGCCACAACCCTCACGTGCATGCTCTTGATTGTTTACCGCGTTGCTCGACAAGCTTCAGGGATGAGCGCTTCCCGCAAAATCGTCAAGATGCTGATCGAGTCATCGGCGATCTATTCGCTTTCATTGATCGTCTATCTAGCACTGGTCTCAAAAAATTTGGAATCCGTATTCTATGCGGATCTTATCGCCGCTTATATCAAGGTGAGATTCCGTCGCATTTGCTTTTAGTCAAAGATCTAAATCTTTCGAGGCTATCGCTCCGACTCTCTTAGTTGGTCGCATTTCTGCCCATGCTAATGCGAGCTCTCGCCGACAACAGATGGTTACTATGTTGGAGAACCATCCTCCCTTGGTCGGCTGTTTTAGAGAAGAGGGTACCGAAAATACCCATCCATACGATAGCCAAAATGATGGACATCAAGCGGTGTCGGGATCGTCGGGAAAGGAAACTGTATGATTTCAGTGTTGGCAGTGCCGCCAATAGATCCACTAGAGATGCCGTAGATGGTTTCGTGCCAATCAAGATACCCCGTCAATTCACTGATGTATCGGATAGCCATAGTATTACTACACATTGTGTTCTTGATATACATTACAGACCGTGTACGACTATTAATTTGTAAGCTTATTTATAATTGCGATTCAAGAGAGTAGAGGATCATGATCGTATGACGGAAACTTACTGGTATCTGTACTAATTCACTGTTCAGGGTTTCAGGTCCAGGCGATGAGGGCAAATTGCTTCAACAACATACTCTGCATTCTCGCCAATGTTAGGTTTCTCATTGAAAGTCCTGTCGCATCACGCATTCCAATGCCAAGAAGGTATCTTATCCTTTACTCGCCGTCCTCGTCGGTCCAAAGTTAAAAGGTTCGGATAGACCCACACCCTCTCTGAAATCGCATCGCTCATTGAGCAGATCTTTTCTCTTGTACCGCTGGGTATCGTTTCTGCAGTTTTGCGATTTATTTGCCTAAGTTGGCGTGCGTTCGTTATGGACCTAGGTCTTTGAGGGCGCTTGGGTGCGTTAGAATACAGCATTAAATAACTCGGGCACTGGAGTATGAATCAGTCATAGGACCTATTATAATTATAGAACGAGAGTTCCAAACCTTGATCACGCCTTCATTAATCCTCGCAACGGATATACCTCCATGACGATGCCTTTCTCCTCCTTCGGCTGTGTAACCTTCTACTTATGCAGAAGATTATGCCCACGAGCGTGCATATCCCCTCTGTCGCTCACCGTAGCCACAACATGGCTAAATGAACGGGTATCAACATCCGTTCACAAAAAACCGAAGAACGGAGCCTACGTGCCGTGCAGATCCCTAGCCAGTCTATTTCATCCGTAGAAATGACTCTCACAGAAGCTCCATATAATGCGGGCTCAAGAATACTCCGCCGTGGAGCGCTGACCTCAAGACGGATCAATTGTCTGCCCAGAAGGCATCATCATTGACGAGCTTAACGCAGTCATCGAGCGACGTCAAATATCCGTAATGTTCTGTGAAGTATGTTTCACCATGTAGAATAACAGCGCATCAGAATATGCAGGGACGAAAGAAACACTTACGAAGTCTCCCCTCCCGCAATTAGCAAACATAGGAACAGGCATCACCCCTTCATGCATGTTAGGGCATAATCTGCCATGATATCGTCTAGGTCCTCGGTAGCAGTCATCTCGGGATCCCCCACCGATGAAGGTCATGAGAGCATTGACAACCTCGCCTCCACGGTTTCTAAGTTCGAGACAGGCGTACTCCATAGCATACGCACGGATACGTCTGCGGGACGTCGGGGCTGGTCGTTCTGGTCCCAATAATCGTATCCCAGGTTGAGGCAAGCATGCAACATAGTTTCGGGGGAAAGGAGCGACTTGATATACACCAGCTCACTCTTCCGGCAGTGCCGGTTAACATTCAAGCTTGAAGAAGATCTCCTTTCAAACTTTTGGACCTCTTATCTTCTAGCAACAAGAGAAATAAGTAAAGAAGCATGTCACCAGCGAAACAAGCTCACCTTCTGCAAGCGCGTCATAAAGCTTGATATTAACGTGGCCCCGCTCACACTTGCTACGTCAGGAAAGCAGCGCCTAGAACATGTCCTTATGATCCTGCACCAGACAGGATGTCCTGGAAGGGCAATTTCCACCGCACTCTAGAAAGTGGTTAGCGCACAGCGCAATGAAACAATGATACAGAACGTACTCAAGAGGCGATCAAAATGAGGGTTGATATCAGCAGCGTGCCCACATCAGTCCGGACGCATCCGGGAACGCGTTCAAGGTCAGCGATTCCGCGCATACTAAAATGATGGGATGAGGCTAACTTTCGAACAATGATAACGTTGATACCTACATAATGATTTATGTACTACGCATCTATGTGTCATGAGGAGAAGTTACCGCGTTTTAGCTCATATCCTATAGCAGAGCCTCGCAGATGGTAAGCGAAGAAAGGCATACAAATGAAAACGGCATAAGTGACGGACTGGGACAAGGAAGAAATCGGCCCAAGTGGGCTTAGCTAGACCAAAAAGGGGCTCAATGATCTCTCCAAGCTTTCTCTTCCCCGAATCTTGAACATCAAAAATATGCCGGGAAAACCTTCGACAGCTGCAATAGGTCCCGAGGGCCCAACGGTGCAAATACCTATGACATACATGAGCTCATGTATGAAAAGAAAGGCGTACATGTTGACATACGGAAATTATAATGTCCAATGGGATATCTGCGAATGTTGCCGGCGGCTACTTTAGCCACTTGTTAGGCGCTTCTTGACAGCGATTATTGTTCACCTCCAGTTAGAGATACATTCTCTTTGGCGTCCGAGCGTACGTTATGTTTTGCGTCACGCTATTCATTTCAACGGCACTGGCGGACGAGTGGGAAGGAAAGCAGACGCTAATTATATCGCGGGAGGGAATAGAAAATGATTTGAAATTTCAATCATTGATTGCCGTGACTTCCGTCACATGATATGCCGCTTCGGCGATTTTAATTTCGCCCCTTGTGCGTGGTTAGCCAGCATCTCAACGACGCTACTAACAACAGCGTCTCTTCATAATGGTGAAGACAGATGGTTCTTTCCGCGTGTAATTTGTCACGAATTGAGGTGAGCAGATGTCTCCAAGTTGACTGTCACCCTTAGGCGAGTAAATGCACAGCAGAAACGTAGCTGCTATGTCTGCATTGCTGTTCCAATGCTATCCTGTACTACTTTTGCTTCATCACTGATGGCCCGTCGACCATTTGTTGGGTGATTAAGACGATTGTACGTCGTGCTCTACATCTCGCTGTTACGAAGCCTCCGGGCTGTACAGCCTATGCGATGAATGTCCTTGCTGAGGTATGACCCACACTCACATCTAGTCGCGACATACTGAAGTACTGATTATCTGCCGGTCAAAGCTGTGAGATATTAATAAGATAACTCATCAAAATGATTGTTCTGGGTACATAGCTTCGCCACTGCCCTTGCATTTGCTGTTACCGACGAGGTGAGAGCATTCAGACATTTTGAATGCTTTTCCCTAATTAATTCCTCGTTCCGGGTTTATTGTTTCGATAAAATCCAGCAGGTGCATATATGAAGGCACGAGCATGTTTCCTTCCTCGTATCCTTCCGCCTTTAATGGAGGCTCCATCGTCTGACCTCTCTCAAAATGATAGGGACGTCCATTTGAACGCCCTTAACCTGAGTCTGAACACTCTGATTCTGCAAGCTTTATTGCATGGTAAGTTCATCCTCCGTGGCCGAGATGTCATTTTTAGCCCCTCGTCTCGCAGGTCTATATACCGGCATCGTAGCGGTCACCTTATGGATTATATGTATGTCGACTGTCCCGAACAGACCTAGTCATTTGCTGAACTCAACCATCACAGTCTCGTCTCCCCGGCAGTTACGCAGTACATTACTGCGCATAATCATTCTCACGCTTTACGTTGTGTTGACGATATTGTTCGGAATTAATTGGGCCTTTGAGCGCTATGCGTTTATTGAACATGGCGATAATTATTACACCGTGTTCACAGCATTGATAAATCCTGGTCCGTGGTGGAGAGCATACACCCTTACCAGTGGTATTTCTGGCGGTATAAGCACACTTCTGGTCGATATCACTATTGTACGTTGTCTCGTTTATCACGGTCAATGCTCATAAAGTTGATATACTCTAGATATGGCGTTGTTGGACCCTCTGGGATCGCCAATGGAGAGTGGTTCTCGTACCAATTTTTTGTGCTGTAGCCGGGACAAGTTAGTCTCTTCTTCATCTCCAGAAATACTTTTTATTCAGTGTCTTAGCTATGAAGATAATGGCGATCCTCAGTACTTTCCGCAATCTTACTGATGGTATCAGCAAGCATGGACAATTCGCAGCAGATATTGATTGGTCATTGATCTATATCATGCTGACGCTCGCTACAAACTTCACGTGCACGTTCCTCATCATTTACCGCATCGTTCGGCACGCTCAAGGAATAAGCGCTTCCCGCAAAATCGTCGAAATACTGATCGAGTCGTCTGCAATGTATTCATTTTCCTTAATCATATACCTAGCGCTTGTGTCGAAGAATTCAGAAGCTGCCTATTATGCGGATATTATTGCAGCCTATGTCAAGGTGAGATTACGTCGTACTTCTACTCTAAGTCGAAGATCTGAAACTTTCCAGGCTGTTGTCCCAACGCTCCTGGTGGGACGTGTTTCCGCATATGCCAATACAATCTCGCAGCGACAAAAGATGGTTGCTATGTGGGAGAACCATCATCCCTTGGTCGGCTGTTTTAGGGAAGGAGATACCTATAATAGTTACCTACACCATCGTCCAGACGATGGGCATCAAATGCTGTCGGGATTGTCGGGCAAGGAAACTGTATGATCTCCGTGTCGGCAGCGTTACTAACAGAGACTTTGCCTGGGATTCGGCAGATGTTTCTGTGTGAATCAAGATGCCCCGTTAATTAACTGATCGGTCGGATAGCTACGACATATCGTGTTCCTAATATATATTATCATCCATGTATATCCTTGCTTTAGATGCGTGCATATAATTATGATTCAAGTGAACTTTCATCGCGAGTTTGGATATTTCTCAGATCGTATCAGTCTTTGTTGGCTAAAAAAAGATCGAGTACAATACAGAATACAGCACTTAGCGAGTTACGGTCTCTCCTTATTTTGATACAAACGTGGATTCCGAATGAGGGACTAGTTCCCCTATATGAGCTTCATTGTGTGGCCATCCATTTTCTCCACTTCACACAACCCTTACGCGAGACATCGCTGAACGTTAACCGGAGTGAAGACCCGAACAGTTTTGTATATATAAATTATATCTTGTCTTGTACGTATCTAATTATGACTGGTGCTACGCAGTGTCCTATAAGGTATATGTTTGATAGGTAATTATTTCAGAGTGGAGCATTCCACGAAGATGGATGTGAATTCATACACTTTCAGCTGTGTATGCTCTGTGGGATCCAGGGACACTCGCGTCACCAACATCGTCACCGCTGCTTTCATCGTTCCGCCTAAAGCAAATCCCCGTTAAGTCACTGGAACTGGATGTCTCCTCATTACTAGAGCGGGACTTCGAACTGGCTGCTACGCATAGTACCAGAAGTGTCGGTGCAATGACCTGTTATAGGAGGGAGAAACATTCAGATTCAGCTGCTAAATGGAAGGCAATCCAGAGATCTCTTGACCTTAACATACGTTGCAACAGTGTCCGCATAAAAGGCAGCCCGCATGTTCTTCCCCACAAGTGCCAGGTACACGATCAGCGCCAGTGAATAGATGACACAGGACTCGGTCAGAGCATAAATGATGCTTCGGAAGAGTAATAACCTATGCGCAAAGCGGATAATCCGATACACAATCAAGAGTGTGCAAAAGAGAGTTGTGACGAGCGTCATCAAGATGTAAATCAGTGACCAGTCAATTTTTGCTGCAAAACCTCCGGCATCGCTAATATCATGGCCAGTAGAATCGCGAAAAGTACTCAGTATTTGGATGACCTTCATGACTGAGATACTTAGAGACAGAGATATCTGTTGACAAAGAAAAGACTCACCCGTTCCAGCTATAGTACAAACAATCGGCAGCGAAACGATTCGCCACTGACGATCCCAGAGCACCCAACAGCGCCATATCTGCAACAATTCAGTTTTCTTGAACCAGAATGCACAAGATAACCTACAATTGTGGTATCGACTAAAAGAGTGCTGATACCACCGGTGATGTCGTTGACGAGGTAGCTCAGTCTCCACCACAGGCCGTCATTTACTATCGCCCCGAATACCATGATATAATTGTCGCCGTACTCAATGAACGCGCGACGTATAAACACCCAGTCTATTGAGAACACTATCGCCGCAAGAACATAAAGCATGATGATGACTGTACGCAGGAATATGCCGTGTAAGCGCTTGGGAGAAGAGACTGCACTATGAGTTCAGCGAAGGTCCCAGTCAGGCTATTCAGGAGAATCAACTTACACATAGTCCATAAGGTGACCGCAACGATTCCGGTATACAGACCTGCGAGGCGAGGGTTTGAAAGAGAATCTGAGAAATGAAGGGATAGACCCACCGTGCAACAAGGCTTGCAGAATCACCGTGTTCAGATTAAAGTCAAGCGCGCCGAAGATAATATTTATGTCATCTTGGGAAAGGTCAGACGACGAAAAATCCATGGCAGCTAGAAGGAAGTATACAAGAAAGGACGCATGTTCACTGCTTCATATATCCAGCTTCCCCAGTCACAGGTTCTACTCAAAGGACAAGACAAAGATCAGAACAGGAACTATTGACAATGAGACCGTCACGGATTTGGCCACTAATAAACGAGAACCTCGCCTGGGTTAAGTACCAGAATTGAACCACATCCATTAACTCTCCGATACATGATGACTCGAAATGAGCCACCTTCGCGATAGGATGTTGATTAAGATATCGATTCTCAGGAAAATCTCAAGTTTTCTCTCAGATAATGTGCTCACGATCAGGGTTCCTAAGATAAAACCAGATAATGCAGTTCTCAGAGATTACGGCCCCTCTCAAATTGAAACTATTTCACCCACCTTTGTCGTCGCGCGTCCTTTGCGAGACGGGGAACTCCGCAGGGTTGCTTTCCATTGACCTAGCAAGGAATCAGGTTGCAAGGTCCGTGTCAAAATGAGATGATCAGAACCTAACAATATTTCTGAGGCAACGTTGATTTTGATGGAAGCTGCCGAAGACTAGAAATATTTTGTAATTTCAAAGTCAATCACAGGGTGAAAGAGTGTATTTACATCGTTCTTTTATATTGTCGAAGGAATCTATATGCCGCTCTGAGTTCCCCGATACATGGAGTTTTCCAAGCTAGGTGAAAAATCGCACCTCGCCAACTTGATATCAGATAGATTTTTATTTACCAGTGACGAGACTATGGATCGAGAGACTAGCGACAAGGACTCGCGTTGATTATCACCAAAGATTTCGTGAAGACCTTTGGTGAGACAAAGAGAGGAAGAAGTGGATGTGTCGTGAGGATACAGTAAAGTTCCAGGGACAGATCTCTGACCAACACACGCGATGCCCATCGAATGAATCAGAACAAGGATAGATCGCGGGGTAAATTCCAGGTCTATATCGCCAACACGAGTAGCTGACCGTAAATTTACTGGTGCATCTGTATTGCAATTTTTCTGTTCAGACTGTCACCTGGCGTGGTACTGAAACGCTCTGAAGGACGAGATGACCAGTTCAACAGAGCAAAGAGCGCTTGATGCCTAGACTAATGTCAATTTCCTCTGTGACGATTAGCCAACAGCAAGAAAAACGTCTCCATCGAGGGCTACAGGGGATATTGGGTCAGAGAATCCAACAGAAAGGCTTTTCGCGAGCTGCCAGTTCGGAAGCAACAGCTTCGAAGCGGACCGGACCGAGACAACCGACTGGAGTTATCTCACGTGATTATATGCGGTCAAATTCGGATCCCTTCTCCGACCCGGTGTCTTTTCGCCATAAAGCCATATGCACCTCTCTAGGCTGCTGCCTAGACCCTCTTGCTCCTGGTGCGCTGCTGCTGATAAAAAAAATTTACCGCGTTGAATTCCTTCAAAGTGAAATAAAGCTTTCTTCCCTGCAACAGTTCCCTGAACTGCCTTTCCCGCTCGATAACGGCGACACCGATGTGCCGCAAGCCAGCTTTCTGAATAGACGAACCGATAATATCACAAGAACACACTACGAGAGACTTTCTGCAAAAAAGAGATCCAGAGCTCCCAAGAAAAGGTAAGCTGATTCTGCCTCTCCTTCGTCCAGTTTGCCGAGATGACCGACCGGATATTAGATTTGGCAACAAAGATTGCTCTACGGCGATCGTAAATACAACTTCTATGTGAACGCAGAGACTTCAGGTAACTGTTTGGGCGGAGAGTCTCTGCGATTCACCGATTTTGAGATCTCCAGACGTGCCACCAGGTGCGCTGGAATTATCGATCGCCTATCCCTGTTTCTCCATGCAACGAAAAGGGCAATGCGGAGAAAGTGCGATAGGTGTGGTGAATCGGACTCTGTCGTCTGCTTTCTGTAGGTCTTCTGGATAACGGCTCAATCCCGATCTCAAACTAAATGTCAAAACAGAACATAGGCGAAGTACGACATCTTCCGCTTCACTAATAGTCTTGAAGTAAGTGTCCCATAAACAAAGTAATTGTCATCTGACAGAAATTATGCTCCAGAGCATAATCAGCCGCTTTCACATGCACATTCTGAATTGAGTAAAACGTCGGGACCGGTGCGGTCATACGCGCTACCCATGACATAACTCCGAGCTAGTGGAGGTTCACTCAATTGATATAATCTCCATGCCATATGCCACCTCGTTAGGTGGCTCTCAGCTCTTTGGCAGGTTGCAGGATTTCCTGAGCAGAATGGCGTTATAAAGTCGTCTGGTCGACGGCGAAAACCTTAGCCCTTCTTCGGTGTCCACTCATTTACAAATGCACGTCACTCTTTTTCTTCTCTTTACCTACTTTACTGCGGTATCTGCTGCTCCGCTCTTTGAGCCTATCTTTGACTGGCTGGGAGGCCTGTCTGGGTCCAACAGTGGCTCTCCTTCTCCTGCATCCACAGCTGTGGAAACACAGTCCCTTGATGAGCTCTATGATCTCGCTGTTGTCGAAGGAGGCCAGCTTTTCGTCCGAGCTGGGGGCGATACGAGTGTTCAGCAAGATCCTTTCGTCCAATCATTCCAAGAAAGATTCCCCAATATCAACATCACTATCACTGTCGACCTTTCCAAAGTAAGTCGCCCGATCACACCGTTTGATGTATCTCATCTAGCTCTCAAGTATCATGACGGTATTATCGACCGATCCATAAACCTCACTGGGAAGGCTGGAGTAGACGTTGCGCATCTGCAGACATACCATGACTTCGTTCGGTGGAAGAGCGAAGGTCGAGTGAGTATTTTATTTCGTAACAACGCTGATAATTCTGATGGCATCCAAGCTTCTCAACTACAAACCCGCCGGATGGGACCAAATACCAGATGATATCAAAGATCCTGATGGCGCCTTTGTGTGCGTGTATATCTGTACCATCCTCCCTTATGGCAATTGATTTATTTCTGCAGAGGAATGGCCTACTACCTTTTTACCAACACATATGCGACGGCCAAGACCAACGCGTCCGATGCCCCAAAAGAATTCCTTGACTACCTGGACCCGAAATGGCAGAACCGCATCGTAAGCGCATATCCCAACGATGACGATGCTGTCTTATTCGAGTACGTATCTCTTAATTTCCGCTTCGTCTGTATCTCAATCATCCTCGAAGGTTCTACAAAGTCCAACAAACCCACGGCTGGCAAGCCATCTACGACTTCATCGCACAGGGTATCACCTGGGTCAGGGGGACTGCTACTCCACCTGCGGTCCTCCTGTCTGACGGGCCCGAAGCTGTGACATTTACCACAGCTACGGGATTCCCGAATGCGAGTACCGGAATTGTCGAAGAGCTCCCTCCGGACTCAGACTCGAGCACACTGGTCATCTGGGCTCAGCGTGCGGCGATATTCAACACGGCCGAGCATCCGGCCGCCGCTAAGCTCTATATGAACTGGTTGTTGTCGGTGGATTACCAGAGCGTAATAGCTAGTGGGGGATGGAGCGTCAGAAACGATGTTCCACCAAAGGAAGGCCTCAAGCGTATGTTCTTTATCTCCCATAGGAGTCTTTCCTCGCTTATCGAGTTCGTGCAGCACTAGCTGAGTATGGGAACATGCTAGATACGAAGCCGTTCGATGAGTGGATGCTTGACCGTGAAGTTGTCGAGCGGTTTAGACTGCAGTTCGAACAGCTGTTAAGCTTTCCCCAAGGTCCTAGCCCGATTGATGAGCTGACAGAGTCCATAAGGAGGATTGGAGTATATTAATGATCTGCGTATTTACGATCCGTTAATCCGGGACAATCATATTTACGTCGAGCGGCGTATTGTAATATGCCACCTAAGTTTGAGGCTGCTGAGTACTCCAGCCACTTTCTTCAATTCAGTATGACAATCATGTTTGTTCATGCATACAGTGTACTTGACGAGCAACAATACGTCTACTTCCACCACGACATGTTTTCTGGTACTGATTCGTGGGGCTGGACGTCGGAGTATGAGCAACGAATCAAAGATGCTCTTGACGTAGTTAAAGAGGAGCACGAACGAAATGAGCTGATGCTTGCTCGCTGGGCTGTCCGGGATAGGGTATGTGCCCAACCCCTCCCCTCCTGCTCTTCTAACGGCAGCCTATCAGCGTAACGAGTGCCTTGGGGGGAATTAAGCAACGCTATTTATAGATATCAGTGGTCGGATGATTCTATCAAGTGGCTCGATGATAACCCGCCGATTGCGCGCAATACCCCAAGGAGTGTTCCTGAGCCCGCATTATATGGAGCTTCTGTGAGAGTCGTTTTGACGGGTAAAACAGAATGGCTAGGGATCTGCACGACAGGTACGTTCTTCCTATTGAGAATTGGTTTTCAAGGCTCTAACGCCACCTTCTTTTTATACCTATTTACCGGGTACTTTATACTTTGACATCTCGTACCTATCTTTACTTGACTCCAACCATCCACTGTCTCCGTACTCCATGACAGAATATACCTGCCTTTCGAGTCAACCACGTACCCTTTCCGAGTTGCCACCACCTAAACTCCAACACTTCCTCGGTTTTTGGTGAACGGATGCTGATACCCGCTCACCTAGCCATGTGGTGACTGACGCCGTGGATATGTACACTTGTGGGTATGGTCTTCTGCATAAGTAGAGAGGTACACAGCCAAAGGAGGAGAGAGGGATCATCATGGAGGTATATCCGTTGCGAATTAATGAAAGCGTGATCGAAGTTTAGATTCCTCGTTCCATAATAGGTCCATGACGTATTCATACTCCAGTGCCTGAGTTATTTAATAATGTACTCTAAAGCACGCAAGCGTCCTCAAAGACCCAGGCCCATAACGAACACACGCCAACTTAGGTAAACAAATCGCAAAACTGCGGAAGCGACACCTAGCGGTACAAGAAGAAAGATCTGCTCAATGAGCGACGCGATTTCAGAGAGGGTGTGCGTCCATCCGAATCTTCAACCTTGGTCCAGCGAGAACGGCGAGTAAAGGATAAGATACCTTCTTGGCGTTGGAATGCGTGATGCGACAGGATGGCATAGGACTTTCAATGAGAAGAATAACATTGGCGAGAATGCAGAGTGTGTTACTGAAGAAATTGCACTTGTATTACCCTCATCGCTTGAACCTGGAACACTGGTCGTGAATTAGTACACATACCAGTACGTTTCCATCATGCCATCATGATCCTCTTCTCTCTTGAATCGCAATTATAAATAAGCTTCTAAATTAACCGTCGTACATGGACGGTAGTGTATATCAAGATCACAATGTGTAGTAATCATATGGTGGCTATCCGATACATTAGTGAATTGACGGGGTATCTTGATTGACACGAAACCATCTACAGCATCTCAAGTGGATCTATTGGTGACAGTGCCGACCCGGAGATCATACAGTTTCCTCGCCCGACATTCCCGACACCGTTTGATGACCATCATTCGGGTCATTGCATGCATGGCTATTTTCGGTGCACTCTTCCCTAAAACAGCCGACCAAGGGAGGATGGTTCTCTAACATAGCAACCATCTGTTGTCGGCGAGAGCGCACATTAGCGTGGGCCGAAACGCGGCCAACTAGGAGAGTTGGGGCAATAACCTTGGGATGTTTTAGATTTTCGACAAAAACCAAATGCGAGGCGATCTCACTTTGACATAAGCAGCAATCATGTCCGCATAATATCCCGATTGTGAATTCTTCGAAACCAGTGCAAGATAAATGATTAAGGAAAGAGAATACATCGCCGAGGACTCAATCAGCATCTCGACAATGTTGCGGGAAGCAGTCATCCTTGGAGTATTCCGAAGGATGCGGTAAGTAATCAAGATCGTGCACATGAGGGTTGTGGTGAGTGTCAGCAAGATGTAGATCAAAGACCAGTTAACATCTGCTACGAGGTGTACGGTCTTGCTGATATCATGGGTGAAATTGTGGAATAAACTGAAGATCTGCATGGTCTTCATCACTGAAATACTGGGTGAATAACCACCTATAGACAACAAACAGAGACTCACCTGTACCAGCGATGGTGCATATCATTGGAATAAGAACTACTCGCCATTGGTGATCCCAGAGAGTCCAACAACGCCATACCTACAGCATTTCAGCATCTTTGTCATCGAGTAGACTAAGCAAAATGACCTACAATAACAATGTCGACGAGCAGTGTGCTTACACCTCCCATGACACCATCTACAAGGTAGTTCACTCTCCACCACGGTCCAAAGCCTTGCAGCACTGCAAACACTTGAAAATAATTGTCGCTGTACTCAATGAATGCATGGTGCCCAGACACCCAGTTCGTCGTGAATGATATTGTTGAGAGAACATAGAGCATAATGATAGTGGTACACAGGAATGTACTTTTTAAGCGCTTAGGAGAAGAGACTGTATTGAGTGTTAATGAATCTCCTAGTCCTGTCATGATTGGCAAGCAACATACATATAGTCCATAAAGTGACCACTATGGTGCCAGTGTATAGACCTAAAAAGTTAAAATTAAAAAAAGACTGTTCAGATATAGAGGATGACCTCACCATGCAAGGAGGCATTTAGAATCACACAGTTCAGCTCCTGGTCAAGTTTGTTGAAAATGACACTCTTAATATCTGGGGAAAGATCAGGGGGTGGGTCCATTGTAGAGAGTAGTATAAGAGGCTTACCACTTCATATACCAGTTGATAGGTTTCCAAGCAATCATTTTGATAAGATGCTCTTATTCGTCAACTCACAGCTTTTACCTGTGACAGACCGTAACTGCTATTAGAGCCCCATTGTCATGCAGTCAGGATCATCGAACAAACAACTGGATTTAGTGTACTACAGTGAGATAGGTTGGATGCATATGTGAATTATACACGTTTGAACTTTTAGGATCATCAAATGAACTATCATTACCAGATACAGTTACCAATAATCCATATAGTAACAAGGCTGTTTCTGTTTTCCCTGCTAAAGGAGTCGTCAGTATACCATCTCACCTCAATAGGATATATCCTCAGGAGAAGGCCACTTTGGTTTGTAAGACATCATTGAGATACAGAGGCCTTACCAGCTAAGATGATTTTTAACTGGCCAGGCATTAAACCTCTTCCAATCAATTAAAAGACTATGGCAGCAATGCAGAGCATAATCTATGAATGACTCCAACTGTAGTTGGTGTCTGATTAATTAATTGCACAGCGGGACCATCCTTGGGTGGGCGCATGCTTGCGCTCGCTGCCTCGGACCAAAATAGGTTCCTCAAATCATTTGATAATCAAAATTATTCCGTTGCAATCCTATCCGATCTCTGCATGATAAATTTAGATTTCATCCCTTGATATGGTATTTTTAGTCTGTTTTCTTTGCCCCTGCCTTCCCTAGTTGAATCGTGTGTCCTGTCATTCTCCACTTCAAATCTCTTGCTATCATCCGGAGTGAGTACTATTATTGGATGATCACTTGCGTGTCGCTGTGTCATTCCCTACCACAAATATGCTTTCTTGGATTCTTTCTAATGTTTTCCCTCACTCCGATCTGTTGATCTTTTTTTGGTCTCTACGGCTGCTGCGACCTGCCCAATGATATGTTTTCTAATGTTTTCCCCCCTCCCATCTGTACTTCCTTTTTTCATTTATGTCTTCAGAGTTGTGCTGTCGGGATTGTCAGGCAAGGAAGCTGTATGATTTCCGTGTCGGCACCATTACCAATAGAGATTTTACCTGGGATTCGGCAGATGATTCTGTGCGAATCAAGATGCCCCGTTAATTAACTGATCTGTCAGATGGCTACAGGATGACATATCATGTCCCTAATATATATTCTAGCCTGTGTATATCCTTCCTTTAGATGCCTACTTATAAATAGGATTCAAGCGAGCTTTCATCGTGAGTTTAGATATTTCTCAGACCATGTCTGTCTTTGTTGGCTAAAAAAAGACCCAAATACAATACGACACTTAGCTAGTCATGGTCTCTTCTTATTTTGATACAAATGCGGATTCTGAATGAAGGACTAGTTTCCCTACATTAGCTTCATTGTGTGGCCATCTATTTTCTCAACTTCACACAACTCTTATGAGAGATATTGCTGAAGTCCTAAGGCAGTGTTAATCGGAATGAAGACCCAAACAACTAAAATTGGGCGAAAAACAGTTTTGTGGATATAAATTATATCTTGTCCTGTACAGATCTAATTATAACTGGTGCTACGCAGTGTCCTATAAGGTATATGTTTGATAGGTAATTATCTCAGAGTGAAACATCTCCGTGACGATGAATGTGAATTCATACACTTTCAGCTGTGTATGCTCTGTGAGATCCAGGGACACTCGCGTCACCAACATCATCACAGCTGTTTTCATCCATCCGCCTAAAGCAAATCTCCGTTAGGTCTCTGGACCTGGATGTCTCCTCATTACTAGCACTGGGCTTCGAGCTGACTGCTACATGTAGTACCAAAAGTGTCGGTGCAATGACCTGTTATATGATGGAAAAACGTTCAGATTCAGCTGCTGAAAGGAAGGCAATCCAGAGATCTCTTGACCTTAACATATGCTGCAACAATGTCCACGTAATAGGCGGCTGCCATGTTCTTCCCCACAAGTGCCAGGTACACGATCAGCGCCAGTGAATAGATGACACAGGACTCGGTCAGAGCATAAATGATGCTTCGGAAGAGTAATAACCTATGCGCAAAGCGGATAATCCGATACACAATCAAGAGTGTGCAAAAGAGAGTTGTGACGAGCGTCATCAAGATGTAAATCAGTGACCAGTCAGTTTTTGCTGCAAAACCTCCAGCCTCGCTAAAACCATTGGAAGAATTGAGCAAATCACTAAGTATTTGCATGACCTTCATGACTGAGATACTGAGGGACAGATATATCTGTAGCCAATAAAAAGACTCACCTGTTCCAGCTACAGTACAAACAATTGGCAGCGAAAAAATTCGCCACTGACGATCCCAGAGCACCCAGCAGCGCCATATCTGCAACAAGTTGGTTATTCTTGATCGACCATACTGTACAAGATAACCTACAATTGTGGTATCGACTAAAAGAGTGCTGATACCACCAGTGATACCGGCGACGAAGTAGTCTAGTCTCCACCACAGGCCGTCATCCACTATCGCCCCGAATACCTTGATATAATTGTCACCATATGCAATGAACGCGTGACGTATAAACGCCCAGTCCATTACGAACGCCATCGTCGCAAGAAGATAAAGGGTGATGATGACTGTACGCAGGAATGTGCCGTGTAAGCGCTTAGGAGAAGAGACTGAGCTATGAGTTCAGCGAAGGCCCTAGTCTGGTCAAGAAAATCAACGTACACATAGTCCATAAAGTAACCGCAACGATTCCGGTATACAGACCTGCGAGGCGAAGATTTAAAAGAGAATCTATGAAATGGAGGGATGGACTCACCGTGCAACAAGGCTCGCAGAATCGTAGTGTTCAGATTAAGGTCAAGCGTGCTGAAGATAATAGCTATGTCATCTTGGGAAAGGTCAGGCGCACGTCCCTCCATAGCAAAAGGAAGTATACAACTCCAAGGAGGCACGCTCGCTGATTCATATACCCAGCTTCCACAGTGACTGATTCTAATTAAAGGACAGGACAGAGATCAGACAATAAATCCTGTGGTCATTGAGACTGTTGGAGACATGAACACTAAGGAACGAAAATTTACCTTAGTTCACTACTGAATTCGAGTCATTTCCGAATGTTAGCCACTAACTCTTATCAACTTAGATCAACTAAGGATCGCCACTCGCACTTCGGTGGACGATACTCTTAGAGGTCAAAGGCGATGAAAGGGAGTCAGAGACGAACTTAGATAGTTCGCGAAGTCGTGAGCTTTGAATTAGGTAGATTAAACCTTAGCCGAAGCTGGGGTTTAGACCAGCTGAGGCTCTACTTAAATACATGTTGAGTACACTAAAAATAGTACTGTGGGAATGTCCGATGGGAATCGCATCGTAGAGTAAGCATGAATACGTAAGAAAAGGAAAAGAAAAGAATAAATCATAACATTACCCCCCCCTCAAGACTTGTTCGTCCCGAATGAGTCCTCGCTGTCCTCTCTACTTTGTGCGGATTGACTGTAAAAGGATAGAATGTCCTCATCCTCATCTTCGGAGTCGAAGTCCCAATTTTCATGGACTCGTTGTAGGTTTTCGAGATCGAGCTTAGAGTCCTCATTGTCCGGTGTTTCTTCCATGAGGGGTATTCCGTCTGCTTCTTCTGTTGTAACTTCTCGTACCGCGATTGACGATTGTGAAGCGGAATGTCTCGGATTCGTGCATTCCGAGGAGTAGACAGTCTCGATATCCGACAGGCATGGGGTACTCGGTTCGTGGTATGGGGTTTTAGCATAAGCGGGTATTTTGTTGTCCACCCCGACTGTCTTTCCATGTTTGTCGACTTTCCATTGAATTCTCTGGATACGCGTTTCGTATTCATTGACCAATTCTTCTGCATTGGCCATGTTCGATCGTTTTACCCAGGAATTCTCCTCCATTGGGTAGCCCTTCCACTTCACTAAGTACTCCGTTATCGCATGTCGAGTTCGTCCTCGGCCGACGACCTTATCCCGCTGTTCAATGATTTTCTCGATTTCGTATTCTTCTTCATCATCGATCAATTCTGGAGGTGGTCGCTCCGGGTGCGGTTGATCAGGAAATGAAGGGACGACGTAGGGGGTCAGTAAAGATTCATTGAAGCGATTGTGAATTTTCCAGCCCATTGGTAGTTTCAATTCATAGGCCGAGGCTCCCTTTTTGGCGACAATAGTGAAGGGGCCTATTCGTCGGTCACCGAGCTTCTTCGTAGGGCGGGGGAGGTTAAGGTTGGTCGTGTCGAGCCAGACCTTATCTCCCACGTGGTATTTAACTGCGGCTTCCTTGTGTCTGTTGTAGGCCTTCTTCATTGATTCTGCCGCCTTTTCCAATGACTTCCTCGCCTTGCTCTGTGCTTTTTCTATTTCTTCCACCATTTTTCCTGCCGCTGGAACCACGACCGTTCGCTGGGGCTTCTTAATAACCTCCCCATCTCTCCCAAAAATGACTTTGTAGGGCGAGTACCCGGTTGCTGAATGTTGCCGATTGTTATGTGTAAACACAGCCAAGGGTAACCACTTGCTCCAATCATCTTGTCGGTCGTTCATGAACATCCTGAGGTACTTTTCGATCTCTTGATTGACCCTTTCTGTTTGTCCGTCAGTCTGAGGATGGTAGGCCGTCGAGGGATTTCCCTCCACCTGGAGGAGTCGGTAGAACTCCTTCATGAATTTGGAAACGAATACCGATCCTCGATCAGAAATCACTTTCTCGGGCATCACGCCATACGGTACATAGACGTAGTCCCTTAGGATTTTAGCGAATCCAAGGGACGTGAGCTCTTCCGTACAGGGAATGGGAATGATAGCCTTGGAGAAGCGGTCCATGATTACCAGGATCGAGTCAAATCCTTTAGAGCTTGGGAGTTTGGTGATCATGTCAACCGAAATGTGAGTCCACGGTCGTAAAGGGACCTCGTTGGGGTGAAGAGGGGCCCTTTTTGGTCAGCGATCAGCCTTGGTTCGTTGGCAAACATCGCAACCTTTTACGTAGGCTTCTACATCCTGGCGTAGTCTTGGCCACCAGTAGTCACGAAGTATTAACTCCTTGGTTTTCTCGATTCCTGGATGTCCAGCGGTGACGTGGTCATGTTTGAGGGCAATGATCTCTCCCCGTAATCGTTGATCGACAGGGACGTAGATGCGTCCATCATACCACAGCATGTCCTCTTCATGGGAGACCCCTTTTTCATGATTAAGGGAATCAGAGATTCCCCGGTCCCACCGATGAGGGTCGTGAGTAGCCACTTTGATTCGCTCGTGTAACTCCTCTGCCGACGGCATGATTAAGGCCCTAAAGTGTTCAGCTTTGAGGACCGTAATATCTCGATTATCCTCCTTTCCTTGGTCG
The DNA here is from genome assembly GCF_030435595.1 of Desarmillaria tabescens. NCBI lineage: Eukaryota > Fungi > Basidiomycota > Agaricomycetes > Agaricales > Physalacriaceae > Desarmillaria > Desarmillaria tabescens. The sequence continues at coordinate 1,038,400 of NW_026848312.1, forward strand.
TGATCCGCCCTTCGTGATAGGAGGTCGGCTTTACGATTCTGCACCCCGGGTTTGTGGTGTAGGGTGAATTGATATTCCGCCAACTCTGTCACCCACCGGGCTTGTCGCCGGTTGAGTTTCTGAGGTTTGCAGAAATATTGGAGGTTGGAATGGTCCGTCCAAATCTCGAAGTCCTCTCGGGCTCCCATGAGGTACTGTCGCCATTCTTCCAGGGCGATCATAATAGCGAGGAGCTCTTTGTCGTAGATCTCATAATTTCGTTCGGTTACGGAGAGAGCCTTGGAGAGAAAGGCTACCGGTCGCCACTTTTCATTCTGCCATTGGGATAATACCGCCCCTATTGCCCCTTCACTTGAATCGGCTTCCACTCAGAACTTCCCTTCGTCTAGTGGGATAGCTAACACCACATCTTCACGGAATAGCTCCTTGAGCTTCTCGAACGCCTTCTGTTGGGCCTCTCCCCAATTCCACTCCTGCTTTCCGGTGAGGATGGTTAATGGCTTGACATGTTTGCTGTAGTCTCGTATGAACCGTCGGTAGAAATTGCAGAATCCAAGGAAGGACTGCAGTTCTTGTTTCTTTCGAGGGACCGGCCAGTCTAGCAGTCCTGCAATTTTAACCGGGTCCATACGGATCCTCCCCTCGCTGATCAACACCCCTAGATACTCCGTCTCTTCTACCTTGAATTCGCACTTTTCAGCCTTGAGAAAGAGGTTGTTGGCGCGTAGTATCTGGAGTACCGTCTGTACGATCCGCCGATGCTCTGCTTTAGTCTTGGAGGCGATAAGTATGTCGTCTAGGTACACCGACACTTCCTCCGCCGTTATGAGATCCTTGAAGATGTCGTTCATCATCCACTGAAAGGTTGCCGGAGAGTTGGTGAGGCCAAAGAACATGACTAAGGGCTCGTAAAGTCCGCGGTTAGTTCGGAATGCTGCCTTCCACTCGTCTCCCTGTTTTATCCGCATGTTATTATATCCCCACCGGACGTCTAGCTTGGTGAAGTACTTGGCCTTCTTCAGCCTATCCATGAGCTCTCCGATAAGTGGTAACAGATAACGATTCTTGATGGTCATCTCATTAAGCTTTCGATAGTCCTGTACCGGGCGAAGCTTGCCATCCTTCTTCTTTACGAAGAAGAACAGGGAGGCCATAGGAGATTTGGATGCCTGAATCCGGCCCATCGACAAGTTCTCGTCTAGGAACTTGTCTAACTCCTCTTGTTCTGTCGGATTGAGGGGGTAGACCTTGCAGTCTAGATTAGCGTTGGCGTTGGGAATTAGTTCGATGGCATGGTCCCAGGGTTTACGTGGGGGTAGTTCATCGAAGCTTTCCTTGTCGAAAATGTCCTTGAACTCACGGTATTCCTCTGGTACGATCTCTTCGAAGGACTTAGTCGCCCTTTTTGCATTAGCCTGGGCGGCCAACTCATTGGCTTTGGTTCCCATGGCTCGGACGTGAAAGGCTTCCTCAAAATCGATGACGAGGATAGTGTCCCCTTCCTCGTATTCTTCCCATCATGTGGAGGGGTCCGTATCCGGGAGCGAAAATGGGATTTTTCGGCACGTGCAGCGGGCTAGTGTGACCACTCCAGTGTTCCAATCTATTAACGGGTTATGACGTTGGAGCCAGTCATGTCCTAAGAATAGAGGGGTCGAGCCTAGATCGACTACGGCCAGCTCGATCCGCTCTACGTGGTCCCCTATGCATAATCGCACCTCGGCATACTCCGTGATATCTCCTCCTTTATTGCAGGTGCCGTCGGCATTATAGACCGGCATGGGTCGGGCCGCCTTTTTGAGGTTGAGGCGGTGCTCTTGGGCCCAGACACGATCGATTGAGCTGCCGGTGGCCCCGCTGTCGACCAAGGCGCTTACTTCGTGGATGTCTCTAGTGTCCAGGGTTTCCAACTGTACTTTTATTGAAACGTTGCGCCCTTTCCTCCCGCGTATATACATGGGAGGCTTCTGCAAATCTTCCATCCATTGCCACCTTTCTCGTGCCTGGGCGGCCGTCTCCGTCTGCTCTTCTAACTGGTGACACAACTGGTCTGTGACCTCTTCCCTTCGTCGTGGATGTACCCATCCCTTGAGGACAGCTCGGGTGGCTGCAGCTCCCCTCGCAATGCGTAAGGCCCTACGGGTCCACAAGATGCCGTGGGGCTCGTAGTACATTTCTGCGATGACCTTCCGATCGTTAGGAGTCGCAGTGAGAGAAGGGGCTCGGGAGAGGGCCTTCTTAGGTGTTGTGACCGGTATGTCGGACCGTAGATAGGCTTCTTCGTCCTCTACTTCCTCCAACGAAACCGAAAGGGTCTTGCTTCGAGGCGGCATTTGGTCACCAGGCCGAAGAGGGCCCCTCAGCGGCACTTGGTCACCTTCCGTCGAAGTGGTGGAGGAGGGCTCACTGCCCTGTTTTCGGCCCTGGCCTTGGGCGCTTGCGTGCGGCGTTGTAACCTCCACTGTGGTCCTAGACTTACGGCTCCTTTTACCCCCGGCGGTACTTCAGGTAACCCTTCGCAGGGGCACACATATTGGCTCTCCCGAACAGTCCCCACCGTTTGCCGCTTGGGGGGCTACTGAGTGGGGGTGGTCGTCCGAGTTCATAGCCTCAGCTGCTTTTCCAACGCATCCCGCTGGAACAGACGGCTCCACAGGCGAAGACACAGGCCCAGCGGGCTGGGTTGTCGGCCTTTCTCCCTCTCCGGGGTGACCTCCCCATGTCTGGGGTGCAGTCAAGACTCGACCTAGGGGGCTCTGCCCTCGAGGGGCTTTCCCTGTGTGGTGAGCCGGGGGTTCCTGAGCTCAGACAACCCCTAGAGGTTCAGTGCTGAACGCGGACTGCGTGGAGCAGCGGGAATCCCCTCCTACGCCGTCGGTTGTTGGCGATTCATTTTCCTTAGTTTCTTCGACTGGTAACATGGCAAATAGATTGGTATATTGTTCAAACGGAGTACCTACATACATGGTATAAGTCCGGCTAGTAGTACATGAACGCGCACCAGTAGAAACTAAGTCCTCTGCCAACGTCGTCGAATCGCTTAGTTCGACGCCGGCTGGTCTTTTGACGACTTATCGTCCTTGACCTCCTCGACCTTCGTATCCTTCCCCAATTCTTCCTTCTCTGCCTCGGCGAGTAATTGATGTAGGCGTTGGACGTTGGGCTTTTTGCGGGGTGGAAGTTTGACGGGGAGCCATTTCGATTTGTCCGTTGGACATTTATGTTCCCTGCTCCACCCGGTATTTCCGCACTTAAAGCACCGCTTGTCGCTTCGGAGCTTGTCGATCTCCATCGGCTGCCCGGCACCTCCATAGGTGGTTCCTGTGGCATCCTTCTTGTTGCCGCTAGAACCCTGACCACCGCCCTTCTGTGATTGTTGATTGCCTCGACCTGAACCACTTTGGTTCGAGGAGGACTTACTGCCCAGTCCTTGGGCAACCCCGTATCGATAATTGGCATCTATCCTCAAGACGCGCGCCTTCCATTCAGCATAGGTTGTGGGGCGCTCATTGTCCCCATGCATAACCGTATTCCTCACCGTCAGTCGTATCGCAGCTTCTACGGCTTCGAACATCTGCTTCTCGTCTCCGAACTCTTCGCACTTGTGGGCCAATTGTTCGAACTTCGCAAAGAATTCTACTGCGGACTTGAAGTCTGACTGGCGGACCTTCTTCCACTCAGCCTTCCAGATCGTCAACTCAGCCACTTCCCGGAACTGAACCGTGAGGTCATGGGAGAACTCCGCCCAGGTGGGGAATCTCCAGTGCCCGTTGGCATCGTGGTAGCGGTAGTACTGATCCACCCACCACTGCTGCGCTTCCCCACGTAGGTACCCTTGTGCGAACGTGATGCGGTAAGGGTTCTGCCCTTGATCGTTCATCGTGTAATACATCGGGAAGACCTGGAAGTAAACCTTGCAGTGATGGAGGAATCGGGTGATGTCAGAAGATACCCCCGTGAAGTACTCCGGCTGAGTGATCAGCTTGGGTTTTACGTCATTCCACGGGTTGTTGACCGCTCCCGGCACGAGTTGCCAGGGAGGAATTGGGTCTGGCGGTGATGGCACGTGTGGCGGTGCGGGGGGTTTGGGTGGTCTCGACAAGGACCGTAATTGCCGGTTGTCCCCCGGTGGCGGATACCCGCCATAGTTGCGCGGTGCGCCTGGGGGCCCTGGTGGCTGTACCGGCGGGATTGGTGGGACAGTGGATCCTTTCCCTTTGTCAGGGACCGAAGGTCCCGCACCCACGTCTGCATAATCATTGTCATCTCCCCCCGCTCCACCAAGGAACCCTTCGGGGAAGAAGTCCGTTGGATCGATGGGGTGAGGCATCGGCTGAGGGCACTTGTACGGTTCGCACCCGGGCTGCGGTGCCTCGGGATTCACCAGGTTCCAAACAACCGCCGCCCGGTGCCACGTCTCTACCTCCAAGATGTTTTTCATGAGATAGATATCGCCCATTCGCTTGGCGTGTCGATAGTCCTCCCCCGCTTCCGTGAACAGCCACTGGGGGTCCCTCTCCATGTCTTCTATTACAATTTCGTAGAGGCCATGCCATGGTAGGAGGCCGAAGATTGCCGGCCTAGGAACTGGTCCTTGAAGAAGGACCTGCCTCACCGCTGCCATCACCATTGGTTCCAGGGCCTGGTTGGGAGGGCAGCTCGGCATCCTTTGCCTCCTCCCTCTCTCTGGCGAGGCGGTCGATCTCTTGGTTCCTCCTCCATCGTCCGATGTCGGAGTCGGGGTCGGTGATCTCGGCCTGGTAGGAGTTCCAGGCTCTACTTCTTGCCTCAAGGTCAGTTCCTGCTCTTCGCGCGGCTCCGGTATATCGGACTGCGGCAGCGCGTATTCGGTTTTCCACTTCTGCGGGGGTGGCGTCGGGTTCGAGGGGAAGGTCCCACCAACCGTTGGGTCCCTGGAGAGCGTCCTCTTCGGCTCTTCGAATGCGTGCATCATGCGCTCTTCCTCGCTCCATTCGGGCCTCGATTTCTGGGGTGCTCCGGGCAGCTCGAGGGAGTCCGAGGGACTCGACGTACATGTGATATAAGAGCGGCCATGGACGCTGGGACGCAGGGACGGGGTCGGCGAAGGCTCTCGAGGGAACTGACGGCTCCCAGTTGGAGACTCCGGCGAGGCGCTCGGAAACGGTAACTGTTCCAAGTTCCTCGGGGTTGTATTCTGGGAACTCGTTCCAAAGCTCCCCATTCATCGGCTCGTGCGTGGGGACGGGGGAAGGACTCGTTGGGGCCTCGGTCCTTGCAGGGACCGGGTCGGGCTCTGATCTGGTCGGGACTCCAGCCAGAGGAGTCTCTTCCCTGTTGTCGGCGTAGACCCAACTGGTGTCGGGGTACCAGGCGACAGGTGCTCCCCTATTGATTGGCCAGGAGCCTGAAACAAGGTGTGCGTCATTTGTACGGGTGGTAGCCGTGGAGGCTCCGAGGCCAAGCTCTCCGGGATCGTCGTTGAAGTCGTCTGTGGCTCTTCCCTTTCCCTTCCCATACCTCCTATGCTCACTCCCCCAGTCTGCGTCTGTCCACTTTTGCTGGGAGCGTCCGCTCCAGTTGTCTCCGGTATAGGTTGCATCTTCCTCCTCATCCAGGTAGAGGTCACCGAGGAGGTCTTCAAGTCTGATCCTTTCGAGGTCGGTGAGCTCGTCGCCTTCAAACTCGGTGTCAGGGCTTTCTTCGCCCGTGACCAGATGCCTGGTGCCTTGTCCTCGGGCTCCGTCAGTACTTGACTTGCCTTCGACTGGAGAGACGTCGAAGAGGCCTGGTAGGGGCGAGTCTCCTCGGTCGAGGAGTACCCCCCGGGTATCGGTGATGTCGACTGACCCGTCGGACTCGGTGGCGCTTCTGTAGGAGTCTGTGCTCGATCCTGAGGATCCCGAGCTGGACTGCGACGACCCGTAGAGGGACCCTCCAGGTCCTCTGGGTGTGATGGGTCGGCCATCGTGAAGAGTTTGTTGCGAGGCCGCAGGGATAAAGATTATCAGTGGCGGATAAGCCGGGGTCACCGGTACGTAATGAAATGGGAGTTGTGCGCATACTCGTCTCTGTTGACGACAGCACCGGTGGATCTGGTACAAGGAGATGGACAAGAAAAAGAGAATGAAAACGGCGGAGATTGCGGGAATGGCATCGGATAAGGGCATCCGTCCGGGGGTTTATCTTTGAGGATATCCGACGGCGACGGTGGACCATACGACGGTTAGGGCGAGGATAGTTAGTGTGGCAAGGACGGTGATGATCAGATTGAGGTCGGTCTCGTAGTTGGAACCGGTCATCAACTGGGGTTCGTCGTCGAAAGGGTCAGACCAAGTTAGCAGTATTACTGCCAACAGTGAAGCTGACTTTAATAGTAGGGAGAATAGGTTCGTGGTGCCTTTAGATGAGGGGAACGTATCCGCCGTACAGGGCCACTAGCAGTCCAGCTAGGAGCGGTGCAGCGATACAGACTCGTATGAGGGCAAGGGTAAGGAGTACAGTTACTAAGACTGCAAAGATGGGATCGTTGATTATCAAGGGTAGAATCCAGGCGATTACTGCAGCTTGGAGCAGTAGGTCGAAAGGAGTAACCCAAAGGGCTACTGCGACAAGGAAGTGTATCGGATGAATTTTTGAAATGTGCTGAACCGTTGGTCCGCTCGCGGTGCGCTAACAGTCACGGAACTGTCCTTTCGAACGCAAGGCGACGACCTCTCTGGTCAAGCGATAGGGAACTGCGTAAAAAGGTTGGGCAGCGCTCTTTCTCGGAAGTGACGCTGAGCAACGTAGATCGAGCTTCGGCTAAATGTTAGCCACTAACTCTTATCAACTTAGATCAACTAAGGATCGCCACTCGCACTTCGGTGGACGATACTCTTAGAGGTCAAAGGCGATGAAAGGGAGTCAGAGACGAACTTAGATAGTTCGCGAAGTCGTGAGCTTTGAATTAGGTAGATTAAACCTTAGCCGAAGCTGGGGTTTAGACCAGCTGAGGCTCTACTTAAATACACGTTGAGTACACTAAAAATAGTACTGTGGGAATGTCTGATGGGAATCGCATCGTAGAGTAAGCATGAATACGTAAGAAAAGGAAAAGAAAAGAATAAACCGTAACACCGAACACCCGAGAGTTTCTGATCTGCTGCTGGCATCTTCAGCTTTCTGATACATGATGACTCGAAATGAGCTATCTGGGTGACAATATATCGAAGTTCCTCGAGCTTTGCTTCCATAACGCAGTACTTGGTTGCCGGGCATCATCTGCATGAAGTAAAATTCGAGGTTCCTTCAACGAATACACCAATGCATCTGGTAAAGAATCAGGTTGTTAGCTTGGCCCCGAAACTAGATGGTCAGAGCATATGTAGTGACATATGCAAACCAAAGTTGATTTTGACAGAAGCCATCTAGTGCACTCTTCAACCGAGGACCAGAAATACTTGTATAAGGTTCCTGTTGATTGTACTGCTGAAAGAATCTATATGTCGCTCTGAATTCTCCGGTATATGGAGTTTTCCAAGATAGATTAAGGGTCACACCTCGCGAACTTGATATTGAATCGATTTTCGCCCGCCAGTGACGAGGCTATGGATCGAGAGACCAGCGACAAGGACTCATGCTGATTATCACCAAAGATTTCGTGAATACCTTTAGCGAGACAAAGAGAGGAAGAAGTAGATGTGCCAATGAGGATACAGCAAAGTTCCAGGAACAGATCTCTGACATCGCAATGACCAACACATGCAATGCTCATCAAATTGATCAGAACAAGGGTAGATCACAGGGTAAAGTCTAGGTCTGTATCGCCAATATGCGTAGCTGACCGTGAATGTACTGGTGCTTCTGTATTTCAGTTTTTCTGTTTAGACTGTCACCTGGCATGGCACTGACACGCTCTGAAGGAAGAGATTAACTAGTTCAACAGAGCAAAGAGCGCTTGACACCTAGATCAATGTCAATTTCCTCTGTGACGATTAGCCAACAGCAAGAGAAATGTCTCCATTGATGGATACAGGGAATATTGGGTCAGAGAATCCAATAGAAAGACCTTTCGTGAGCTGCCAGTTCAGAAGCAACAGCCTCGAAGCGGACTGGGCCGAGACAACCAACCGGAGTTATCTCACGTGATTATATGCGGTCAAATTCGGATCCCCTCTCCGACCCGGTGTCTTTTCGCCACAAAGCCATATGCACGCCTCTGGGCTGCTAAACTCTCTTCTCCTGGTGCACTGTCGCTCATAAAATTTGGCGCGTTGAATTCCTTCAAAGTGAAATAAAGCTTTCTTCCCCGGAAAATTCCCTGAACTGCTGCCTTTCCCGCTCGATAACGGCAACACCGATGTGCCGCAAACCAGTTTTCTGAATAGACGAACCGATGTTATTACAAGAACACGCTACAAGAGACTTGTTGCGAAAGCGAGATCTAAAGCTCCCACGAAAAGGTAAGCTGGTGCTGCCTCTCCTTCGTCCAGCTCACCGAGATGACCGATCGGTGTTATATTTGGCAACAAAGTTTGCTTTACGGTCATCGTAAATGCAACTTCTAATTTGAATTCGGAGACTTCAGATAACTGTTTGGGTCTAGAGTCTTCGATTCGCCAATTTGAGACCTCCAGACGCGCCACCAGGTGAGCGCTGGAATTATCGATCGCCCATCACTGTTTCTTCACGCAACGAGAAGGGCGAGGTGGAGAAAGTGCGTTAGGTGTGGTGAATCGGAATCTGTCGTCCGCCTTCTGTGAGTCTTCTGGATAACGGCTCAATACCGGTCTCAATTTATATGTCAAAACGGAACATAGGCAAAGTACTACGTCCTCTGCTTCACTAATAGTCTTGAAGTAAGTGTTCCATCAACAAAGTAATCGTCATCTGACAGGAACTATGTTCCAGAGCATAAACGGCCACTTTCACATACACATTCTGAATTGTGAAAGAGGAAAACGTGGGGACCGGTGCGGTCATACGCGCTACCCATGCCATAACTCCGAGCTAGTGGAGGTTCACTCAATTGATACAATCTCCATGTCATATGTCATCTTGTTAGATGGCTCTCAGCTCTTTGGCAGGTTGCAGGATTTCCTGAGCAGAATGGCATTATAAATTCATCTGGTCAACGGCCAAAAACCTTAGCCCTTCTTCGGCGTCCACTCACTTACAAATGCACATCGCTCTTTTTCTTTTCTTTACCTACTTGACTGCGGTATCTGCTGCTCCGCTCTTTGAGCCTATCTTTGACTGGCTGGGAGGCCTGTCTGGATCCAACAGTGGTTCTCCTTCCCCCGCATCCGCAGCTGTGGAAACACAGTCCCTTGATGAGCTCTATGATCTCACTGTTGCCGAGGGAGGCCAGCTTTTCGTCCGAGCTGGGGGCGATACGAGTGTTCAGCAAGATCCGTTCGTCCAGTTATTCCAAGAAAGATTCCCTAATATCAACATCACTATCACTGTCGACCTTTCCAAAGTACGTAAGCAGATCGCCCCGTTTGACATATCTCATTTGGCTCTCAAGTACCATGACGGTATTATCGACCGGTCTCTAAACCTCACCGGGAATGCGGGAGTAGACGTTGCCCATCTGCAGACGTACCATGACTTCGTTCGGTGGAAGAGCGAAGGTCGAGTAAGTATCATTTTTCGTAACGACACTGGTAGCTCTGATGGCATCCAAGCTTCTCAACTACAAACCCGCGGGATGGGACCAAGTACCAGACGACATCAAAGATCCTGACGGCGCCTTCGTGTACGTGTATATCCGCACCACACTCCCCTATAGTGATTGATTTATTTCTGCAGAGGAATGGCTTACTACCTTTTTACCAACACATATGCGACGGCCAAGACCAACGCGTCCGATGCCCCAAAAGAATTCCTGGACTACCTCGACCCGAAATGGAAGAACCGCATCGTAAGCGCGTATCCCAACGATGACGACGCTGTCTTATTCGAGTACGTATCTCTTAAGTTTCGCTTCATCTGTGTCTCATCCATTCCTGGAAGGTTCTATCAAATCCAACAAACCCACGGCTGGCAATCTATCTACGACTTCATCGCACAGGGTATCACCTGGGTCAGGGGAACTGCCACTCCACCTGCGGTCCTCCTGTCTGACGGACCGGAGGCTTTGACATTTACCACCGCTACGGGATTCCCGAACGCGAGTACCGGAATTGTCGAAGAACTCCCCCCAGACTCGGACTCGAGTGCCCTTGTAATATGGGCTCAGCGTGCAGCGATATTCAACACGGCCGAGCATCCGGCCGCCGCTAAGCTCTATATGAACTGGTTGTTGTCGGTGGATTACCAGAGCGTAATAGCTAGTGGGGGATGGAGCGTCAGAAACGATGTTCCACCAAAGGAGGGACTCAAACGTATGTTCTTTATCTCCCATAGGAGTCTTTCCTCGCTCATTGAGTTCGTGCAGCATTAGCTGAGTATAGGAGCATGCTAGATACGAAGCCGTTTGATGAGTGGATGCTTAACCGTGAGGTTGTCGAGCGGTTTAGACTGCAGTTCGAGCAGCTGTTGGGCTTGCCACAGGGTCCTAGCCCGATTGATGAACCGACGGAGTCGATAAGGAGGATTGGAGTATATTAATGATCTGCGTATTTACGATCCGTTAATTCCGGAAAATCGTATTTACGCTGAGCGGCATATTGTAATATGCCAACTAAGTTTGAGGCTGTTGAGTACTCCAGCCACCTTCAATTCAGTATGACAATCTCAAGTGGATCGTTTATTCATTCATACAGCGTACTCTAATGTATAGAGAAATACGGTGGTACATCTTCATCCTGACCGTCGGCCATCTGGACGATCTTCTGATCTTCCAAATCCCGAACGACCTCTCCGTCGGTACATGGGGCACCTATTCGTAAACGCCGTAGCCGTCTTCCTCGCATGTAAGCGGCTACGATAACCAGCAAAACGATGGTGCCGAACGAACTTCCTACAATGAATAGACGGGTGGACGAAGCATTCAAGGACCTATGCGAACCCAGGATATCTGTTATCCTTTATCGCAACTCCAAATATGACGAACCTGATAGGATTAATGGCCTGAGTGTCCCAGTTGGACCTGAGATCTGATTCAAAATGCAGAAACCTTTTCCTGGAGAAGCATATTAACACATGAACGAGCAGGATCAAGATTAAACTAACCTGTTTGAAGCTGAACCCCCCATACTATCGCTGTCACTTTCACCTTCACCGTTAGGTGTTGGATCGATGGCATGCCAAGAACCACGACTCCGATGGCCGGGTCCGGAGCTAGGACCTTGACCCATTGAACAGTAAAATATATATTAGGCGCAGACGATGACCAAGGTATTCAACACAAAGGGAGCGACCTGTATGAATTCTGTCAGCAGAGTTTATGACATGAATCACAAATCTCGAAACCTGAACTCGCTTGTTGGAGAGATGTCAAATCCCGAATGGAAGGAAGATACTTTCTTGCAACTTGGAGAAATGGGAGAAAAGCTTGACCCGCAAGGAAGATGTTGCCCTGAAGTACCCGATCAAGGTTTAGTTGAGGGATGAAGTCGAAATCATGGCTCTATAGCATTTATATTTCCAGGGGAGTCAGAGGATAGAAACCGAGCAGTGTCAAGCATCAGGTACAAGCATATGGATATCTAAAAGCCAAATCAAAATCAGATGCGACTGCATATTGAGAGGTCGTAAATAAAATAGAAATGCGCAGCATATGTAGGCGCTTCTATTGCTACTTTATTAATAGATGTGGCAGCTCGAGACAGAATAATAGATATACGGGAGAAGGCTCCTTCGGGACGAAATCATGATCCTGGTTGGATGAGCCGTTAAAATCCATATGTTTCCATAGCTTCTTTGGAATCAGTGATTTTGTTTCATTCAAGGTACGGTTTCGAGGAACGCACCAATACCCATCAGCTACCAGCCAAACCTCGAAATTTATTGAGCCCAGCCTGGGAACCATCGTGGAATCCCAGAGTTGTGAAAGAATATTTGACTGTCCATACGGTATCCCGTGATGAAGGTTTGCCACGTAAAAGGTTACCAGGTCGCCAAACGGCCTAATGTGACCGTAAGAGCAAAGCATTTAATTTGCCGACCTGCCCTAAACTAAACTGATGATGGAACACGTGGCCACAGCGCGACGCAATCAACAGTTTTTTGTTTTGCGCGATATACTGAATTATGATTCGCTTCTCATATGTACACTTCAGGCTTTTCGTTTGGTTTAACGCTCGGCTACTAATGGTCACCAGCGTGTTTCAGTGCTTGATATTGCCTACAGACGAGGCCACCAGAACTCGCGGAAGAAAGGTCCACTGGTATAGTCCTTGGATATCTGAAGCTAATCGAAACTGATGCAAGCTATCGGCAGACATAGCTCTTATCGTTGTCCGACGCTTCCATCCGATTTTGATGGGCACCTCATCATGATTCTCTTGTCCAATCGCTGGTATTCCTGCCTCTCCCGCTCAAGATGGTCTGCTACATCTGTGCTGGTAAGCGTCGAAGATTTTTAATCTTCTAGGGCCAATCTTTAACTGTGGGGTGGCTACTCCAACAATTATATGTATCATGAAAGAGACCCGGAACGATCGGAACGCCATTCTAATTTCCATCTTTTGCACTATTCTCATCATTTCCGGCTGCAGATAATATGACAACAGCTATGCTCGTCTTCGCGACGACGCCTGACGTTACGCTTGAATTTGTCACTGTTGTTTGCGAGGTTTCCGATGGTTGTTACAGTAATTAAGTACCTTCAGGTACATTCTTGATGTCTCTCTTATTCCATCATGCTCAACCACCGTGATGCCATAGGCGGGAATGATGATCAGGTGGTGTCACCCAATAATCACTATCCCATAATCACTGCATACCAGGGCCCATATGAAGACTCCGTCCCTCTTTCTTTCTGCATGGAATCAATACCATGGAACCTTTCCCTGGAGGAAAGACAGGACATGCTTGAAGCCTTGGACGTGGATCTGAACCGAATGATCCTCGAAGCATATCTTCAGGGTGTGTTTGTCTCATCCCTCCTCGACTCCCTCTGATGTCGAACTCCAGGGTTATATACGGGCATTTTTTCCGTCGCCCTCTGGACCATGTGTACGTCTTCTTTCTATTCTGGTTCCCATGTTGTCATGGTCTGCAGTTTCTAGATCGACATTCGGAAGGAAATTTCTAGTCGTCATCATTGTCATGCTTTACCTTCTCGCGACGATTGGATTTTCGTTCGACTGGGCCTTCGTCCATCGCGCATTCGTAGGACACGGAAATAACTTGTATACTGTGTTCAAGGCTGCGGAGCTCCCTAGCCCATGGTGGATAGCCTTCCAACTTATCGATGGAATTACGGGAGGTATCGGCACATTCCTTGTTGATATCACTATCGTTCGCTTCTTCCTCATGTCGTTTTGTACTATCACTGGACGTTCCTTCGTAGGTATGGCGCTGTTGGGTCATCTGGGACCGGCAATGGCGGATTGTCTTATTTCCGACATTTTGTGCCGTTGCAGGTACCGGTAGGAGTCCAAAAATCTCCTGCATCGATCTTAACTGATTTTTACCCTTCAGTCGCAAAGATGATCCAGCTAGTCAGCATTCTTCGCTATGAGACTCAGAGTATCGAGGATACAGAAGGATCCACCCCAGACCCACAGTTTGACTTTTCCGTGATCTACCTCTCATTGACCTTGGTCACAACGTTGTCGTGTACGGCACTCATTGTGTATCGCATCCTGCGTGTTACGGGTGTTCACTCCTACTGTGGGATCCTAGAGGCCCTGATTGAGTCATCGGCTATCTACTCTATGTCGTTGATTATCTACTTGGTGCTCGTGATTTGTGGTCTCGATGGTTGCTTTTACGCAGACATCTTCATGATGTATATCAAGGTACTTTGAATATTTTTGTATAATCTTGTTTTAACCGATATCCAGAGTATTGCACCAACCCTCCTTGTTGCTCGCGTCGCGTCAAAGTCCCGCCGTGGTGATACCTCTAAGGAAGACTGCGATCGTGATGTTCATCAGACGTATCCTGATCCTGAGACGGCGACTATCATCATCTGTCGGTGTCATAATTTTGATGGGGACGGGGAACGTGATTGCAATGACCATAAAATTTCTTGACTATAGTGGACGGGGAATCTAGACGTCCTGAGTATACAATTCGAATATTTAATTCCCGCCTTCCCTTGTGACTGGAGCTCACGAGGATTATCCGAAAGTGGTGGGTTCCGCACCATATCCACATCGTCATCTATGAATCATACTGCCCTGAGACATACATACTCCCGTGATAAAAAGTAGTGAAACCTCCGCCCCAAGCTTTAAATGCAACACCTTCGACGCTTCATAACACTACGAACAATGGCCTCTGCATCTTGTAAGGCTCTTCATCATTATCTTTTCCTGTACTCAAACACGATTGTAGCACATCACAAAGACCCGGCGCATGTCATCTCCGGACTCAAAGCAACTATCAGCAATCCGAACACATCTGATGAGGCTAAAAATCTCGCGCAGGAGCGGCTTAAGGAGCTCACTGGAGTAAGTGGGCAAGAGGATCAGCAACATGTAAACCGTATTCTCGGTAAGATTGTCGTTTCACTAGCAAGTTACCACCATGAACCTCTATTTAGGTGGATACAAGGCAACCCTCCACAGTGAGTCTCGCCGCTTTTTTTAATGGCTCCGCTCACTCGGTTTCAGACGAAGGGACGTCCAAAGAAGCCAAACAGCATGCTCGTGAGATCCTCGAAGCCGCAGGAATTGATCCGAGTGATCTCAGGACTGACGCTGAGCATGAAACGCGAGTTATTGCTGGGTACAAAGCCGCTTTGCACAGTAAGACTTGATTCACCGCATGTTGTTTCTTCTGTACTCAGTTATTCGAATTAGACCCTCGAGTGTCGCCGGGAGCTAAGAAGCACGCTGAAGAGTTTCTGAAGGCTCACAAGGCGCTCTAATATTTGTGTTTTGCTATCTAAATGTACCATAGACCTGTCGAAGTCAATAGTAGCTGTAGTGACTGGGTTATCGTCTATCAGAGACCCATGTTGGTCACGGTCATGGACGTTAATTGAAGTTGGTAGTGCGTTTCAATATTAAGCTAAAATTTAAGGAAGAAATTCGGTATATTTGCTGTCCTCTCGTAGACATATTCTTCGATTTTGGATATCAAGCAGCTCAAACCTGATCAAGCCTCGCCTTCGAACTGGTCTCGGCAAGTCTCGGCCAGGGAAGATGCCATATAGTAAGCGACACGTGGTGGCGGTGCATATTTCTTCGTTGACGCCACCACGCGACGCGCGAAACCTAGACTCGTTGCTCAGTTTCTGGTTGTGCTGCTTCTTTTGTTCAATTCTTCACCTGGATTGCTATGTCGCGATACTATGTATATGGTGCGAAGCGTTCTCTCTCGATGACCTTTCCCTCATCGTTCTCTGAGTCTAGACTACTAGTCACGGTGCTCTCGGGGT
Source organism: Desarmillaria tabescens (assembly GCF_030435595.1). Lineage (NCBI taxonomy): Eukaryota > Fungi > Basidiomycota > Agaricomycetes > Agaricales > Physalacriaceae > Desarmillaria > Desarmillaria tabescens. The sequence continues at coordinate 1,053,863 of NW_026848312.1, forward strand.
TTATTTGCCCAGCCCGGCAATATGAGAGAGAAAAAAAATTCTTCTCTGGAGGAATCATTTTCAAGGACGGTTATGGCGGTATATAAATGGCCTTAGAATTTAGCACACGCAGCGGTGGAAGGTGATGTACGTCAACAAAAAGTCTGTCGTTCTTCCCTATCTCACCACCGAGCAGGTCCATAGCGAACTCAAGCCTAAAATTGCTGGTCATTGGATGAGAGAGCGATATGCCTTCCTATATCTTCACTCTGGTATCTAAGTTATACATCCTGGGGATTACTACAGTGGACATAGGGTCGCGCTAATGACTACGTTGTTTCCTGTAGTGATTTTTGCTTTCCCTGACACCCGTTATCGCGGTGCTTACAGCGCCTGCGGATAACAACTCTCAAGTGTGAGCTCAAGATTCCAGATCAAAGTGACAGTTTCTTTCAGCTTGGAGGCCATTCCTTTCGACCCTCTTATCGCCTGTCATCAAAGACTATTACCGACTTCCGCAGGAACGATAATAGGCCCAGCAAGACTGTGTAATATGACATTGATCGATATAAGAGGACGATTGGCGTACTCTTTCGTTCACTACAGTGTCAGTGCTGAAGAGCTTCCCAGCTGGTTTGTATGGGAAGAGTACATGGCGCCATACTAAACGTCCCATCTTCTATCACAATGCTCCGGACCGAAATTACTTCATCATCATGCAGACCCTACTCTGGTGGTACTCGCTTCTTGATGACCGCCCGAGAGTCTCTCTGCTCTGAGGTCCCGCGCTGTCTTTTATTGCTTGAACACCTAGATCACAGACAGTGCGAGAAGAAGAACCGTGACCCACGCGTGGCATGCACATGTACAATCAATATCTTCCTACCAACGGCGATATTGATTCACACTGCATCTTTTGTCCGAGACAGTCTGGACGATTCCTGAATGAGATCTGAATACCGTAAGAGTTTTCACGGTTTTGAATTGTAACACACACTGACCCAATTTCCGAAGATTTGGATGTGGGGGTTTCTTTCTCCATACAGGTACAAGATCACGAGGAACTCGGTGTCTGAACACTGACGGGGATATGTGGTGGTGCTGCGCTCACCAGTGGCAGACATCTGCAATGCATGCAGGCACAGTCTTGAGATGTGGACATCTACAATTTTCTGATTCCTGCAATGGTTCGGAGGCGCTCCGAATCCGAAAATTTACCGTGGATAGATGGCTAGACGCTCAATAAACGCCACCGCGACTTGTCTGAGGAATGGAAGATCAATATTGTCGCCGTTGGTGTTGCTTCATATCTTCGTATGTCTCGTAAGTATTAGCCTTCTCTGATGGATAATTGACTTCTGATCCTGTTCTATGTAGGAGTCTGAGGTAGCTCAGTACAGGAATTGTGATTTGCCACTTCGCCACCTACGAGACGCGTACCCCCGGTTAACCCAAATCGTGATAAGATTCCCGGAAGGAGCTCGTATCGAAGTCGAAGGGTGAGGTCTGTACACTCTCGGACTGAGTGGTGGCAAGTCTTCTCTTGCAGAGGTACGTACCGAATCCGAATAATCTTGACCAGAACTGATATCGTTCCACTACACTGCCAGATAGATTATTCAAGCTAAGCGCTAGATGGAAGTACGCTCGATATTCAGACGCAAGCCATGTAGGAAAACACTGTGCCAGGGGCAATCCGTTGCTTCTACAACAATGAAGCGAAGCACATGGAGGCGCTTTTCGGCCGTTCACATGTCAAAAATGACTCTTGTCCCTTATCCTTACCCCCGCCCTTGTTTCACGCACGTATTCAGGAACTTCTTCATACTTGAAAGTTCTCTGGATCCATATCCATCGTTTGCTGTATACTACGAGATGAGAATCTGAAGAGACGATTTCGCGGCAGATCTCGGCCCGGAGTAGAGCGGAAGACATCTTGCCAGAGCGCTTGATCGACCTGACCAGCCCCCATCGGACTCTCATTGTCTCCCTGATCCCCGTTGCCTTTCTTAGGTGCTGTGTTCGTTTTCCAAGTAGTTTCAGTAACGGAGCGCCATGCCCATGTGCGAGAGAACTTGAAGATGTTAGTAAACTCGCGGGTTCTTGCCAGAGTGTGTTTTACCAAGGGATTGGCTTGCTCCATCGGTTGTGAAGCGTGCTGGTCCTTTGAGCAGGACTTTTCCTTGCCGATGATATCGTATTGATGTGGAGATGGAAGACTGGATATCGTTATCCAGAGTCTTGCAGGAATAGAAAGAATGCCATCTTTTGGACCCTTCCAAGTACCGGCGTCTGCGATTCTGAAATGAATACGAGGGCCTTCACCTCGGTCTTACCATTCAACAGATATTTTTGACTGGGATCTTTTCAACCCCCGCACGCTTGGCTGGTAGTCACCGATGTTGGTAATTGGCTCTGAAAAACAGTTCTTCCGACAATGTGAACCATGATGGACAGCGGGAGAAGATTTAGTTTGTCGGTGGTTCGAAATCCCCAGAAGAATAATCTTTCGTCTGCAGGTTCGTATCAATTGTAGCCTTTCTAGAGTCTTGCTTACAACCGGACAGAATTTTTTGTCCTTGGATTTGATCTAGCTCGCAGATATCACTCAGGTAAAATATACGTCGAGTCCTTAGGGATAGGTTCAGCCGTGCTAGAGTCATTTTTTTGAGGTTGCCATGACAATTGTTAAAAGTGAGTCCCTTCGACGTCTCCGGCGTTCAGCAGTTCCTGAACGATATCTTTAGGTGGTCGTAAACTACATCTCATTCATCGTAGCTCTCTGGAGCAATGCCATAACCTGCTGCCTTCTGTTCGTGTCACGACAGACCGAAAAGCTCGGCGGCATATTTTATTCTGCGGTGGTTGACATATATAAGTTAGTCCTGACGTGCTGTCCTCCATGAATTGCCGTCATTACTCACCTCCCCTACGCTGCAGCCGCAATCACCGTCTCTCGCAGATATTTTGTCGAAAATGTCCAGCATCCCTGGATTTCCGAGTCCCGACAATTCAATGTGCGTCTACAGTTGGCAAAGCCCTTAGTGGCTATGGATTGGTTCTAGTCTCGTCGCCTTTCGATGATCCCGTTTAGGACGTCATGAGGAGACCGACTTAGCCATTAGTTGAAAAAAAGATATTCGGATTCTCTATCACGACCGCCCGGTCCCGGACGTTAAAGTTCGATGCCATATGTGGTGGCCACCAAGGAAACCAATTAGCTTTTACTTGCAACCGCTTCGACCACAGAGGCCTGGAAGCGCTGAAGTATCACGATGAATGCATTTCGATTTCTGCCGGTACGTCTTACTTCGTACACTTCTGTTGTTTCTTTCATAACACTCCGTTTGCGTAGAATATGACGCCAAGTCTTTGGAGCATTCGACGGAAGTTCCCTCCAATCAACTTCGACGACAATTTGCGGGTTCCAGGTTTCCTTTTTCTCAACCTTTATCGAAAAGACAGGAAAATATCGGAGCGCATGCAGAACCGAGGATTTTAAGTCTGCTGTGGTGCTAAGGATGCTTACGTTCTTTTTAAAGTTAAACACGCTGATCGGAGCTTGGAGTCATTCAATTTTCAATCGGTCATGCGAAGTGGCACTTGGAACCTCGTAAGTCTTCTGTGTCTATAAGCCAAAGGTGATTGGTGCGTAGTAGCTGCGCCATGTCTGCGAAAGAAATGGATCCACCATCGATATCAGCGTGATGAGGGTGTTCCCGTTTTTGGGTGGGAATTGATTTTTACGTTATCTTTGGTTCTCCCTTATTAGCTGTCCAGGCACGAATTCATCGCAGTGCTAGCCCCAAATTTTGATTTAAATGGGGAGACCTACTCGGCGACTTTCTCACATGCTGGTCCACTTGCAGACAAAGACACCGGTATTGGCTACCTAAACTTTCGCATCTTGCATACCGAGGGAAAATATTTCTGACTGACCTTAGCTCATCGCTTCAGCAAGAATCGCAATGGCCGGCGAATCCTTGGTCTGACCGTTGACGAAGCCACTGATATTGGTGTTAACGGTATGGATTCTTTCCTATCGGCAGAAGCATCACTGATCTTTTATGGACAGCAGGACGAAAAACCACCTTTGCTCAACATAGCAACGAGATGCAGATGTTCTGTGCAAAGCAATGTTGATCGCTTTTTTTCAAATTTTGTATCTCAATGTCCATGTATGATGTTCCTATTCACAGGATGCATAAGATGGCAGACCCGCAAATCTTCCCCATCAGTAACCCTATCCTAAAAATCACCTAGTTCTGTCGTTGATTCGCAGATACCGCATGGAAGATTGTGTATATTCGGAATTCTTTCTGTATGTGTTCGGAATTTTGCGTTCGGTCGAGAACACTTTATGCGTCACGCAGGCCGGATGCCGGGACTTCGATCATGATCAGACGACAACACCCACCTTCGACATTCCCACATGACTTTTCCCCCGCGATTTCTTCGCAAGAAACTTCTTCCTTCGAGCCTTTCTTCCCACTTCTCGATTTCATCACCGTCAAACGCGTCGACTTGGTAAACACTTCCATCCATCCCTTTGCTTGAGACCTTGTTGAAACTCTGGCCCACATCATAGAACCCTGAAGGTGGAAGCCGTCTGCGACGATTGTGCGGATTGCCGGAAACTTCCAGACCGCATAGATGTGAACAAATGACATCACAGCGAACCACATCAAAAAAATGAACAAGGTACAATTAAACCTCGTTCTTTGCTTCGGACTCTGTCTTGGAGCGGGTATCCGCTATATATAATAGCACTTCCTTGGTGGGGTGGATGAATCAACTCCTCCAGCATGAGTACTACGATGGCCCTTCCAGCTCTTGACAATACGGCAAGCCCTCTATTTCGCTTCCTGATTCTTCGGCTGATTATTTTGCTCCAGATGGGAGCCCTTCTCATCGGGACAATGTAAGTTTCCTTTTTCGCATTCCCCTGCATTCACAAGGCCTAATTACATGCACAGAATCGCAGCAAGGTGGGCGATACAGTCACTGGGAAGTATGAGTAGGCGTTGCTTATCCGATGACGCAGCATATGGGGGAGCTCAGTATTGCATACTTACGAGTATTACTCGGTGCGCCATCCCTCTATCATTTCAAGGGCATATTGAATACCGACTGCTGTGACAGGACTATCCGAATGACCATATCGGTATGAAATGTGTTGTCGCAATTGTGTCGTAAGTAGTCATCGCTGCTTCTTATTGACCCAATCCTCACCTTGCATACTAGTCTCCTCGACACCTCGCATCAAATTTTTATCACCCACGCTCTGTACATCTACTTGATCAAAGGATTCGCCAATCCGTTGATATTGACTAAGCTGCTATGGTACGTCGGTCTTCTGTGTGTACTGGTTTACTGGCTTCATCTGCACAAATCTCCAGGACCTTCTTAATACAACTGGTTATAACGGTTCGGATCACTTCTCTTTCTCGCTTTTCCTTATGCTGAATGCTTCCCTGCAGGCGTGTCAAGGGCTAGTCTGTCAAGGGTTCGTACTCGTGGCCGTCAACAACAGGAACAAAAACAGTTCAGCTGACCATTCGCATTAGCTTCTTCACATGGAGAGTATACGTCGGTGAGCCTTGTTTACCACCTGTTTCCTTAGCATCTTTATCTCATCCGTATTCTAGTAAGCCAGAGAAACCGCTTTCTTGCCCCCTTCATCGTACGTCCCTCACTGGTCTATCGAAACCCCATAGCTAACATCGCTCAGGCAAGCTTGGTCATCGGCAATTTTGTAGTTACGCTATGTGAGTAGCTGACCCGATCGTACCCGATATTTGGCTAAGAGTTCCTTCGTAGACTATTACGCGCGATGGTATGTTCAAAAATGCCATGGGCCTTCCTATGTTGACGCCGATTAACTTGTAGCCAATCCCTTACATCAACTACCCAACTTGGAGAACTAAAGAATATTGCCAAGCTATTGGTTTTTGGATACAGCGCCGATATCGTGCGTAGTTGGCTCTGCTATCAGAGCGTTGTTCTAATTCATCCAAAGCTGATAACCGGCTCCTTGATTTATATGCTCTTGAGGAGCAAGACACAAAATGCTCAGTATGTACCGTCTTCCGTCAATCATGATGCTATTCAAATGAACGATGTTCGCAGAACAAACCACATTATCAATAGACTAGTCCTTTACTCTTTGAATACAGGTTTTCTTAATAGGTGAGTAACGTAGAATATTCGGCTGTAACATGGCATCAATGATGAGTATCTAGCATTTTTGCTATTCTTTGCTTTGTCACTGCGGTGAGTCTTTATCTAGCTACTAGACTTTGCAACTGACGGGTTTCAAACAGACTGTCTGGAGTGACAATTTGATATTTGTCGGTTTGTACGCAGTTCTGTGTCGAAGTACGTCGAGTTTGTTTCTAGAGATATGCTCCGTCTAACATCCTTGCATAGTGTATAGCGTTTCCGTCCTTGTATGATTCTCTTATTTCAATTCAGGGACTGAGTATGACTAACCGTCGATACAGGCGACCCTGAACTCTCGGAAGCGGTTCAGATCTCTTAGCGGCGTACACAGGTTGACTTCCGAGTCGTTTTCTGCTGGAACAAGGCTACAGGTAGCTAGAGTGAGTGTTAGCCGTTCAAGGGGAGCTCTTCAAGCTGACTTCCCCCATTAAGCCGGGTGATATGGCAATCCAGGTCGATTACCAGCCCCACATTACAGACGATGCTTCTTCAGAGATTGTAAGTATCTATCCCTCCCTTTTCTAAAGATGCTTCATTCCTCATGGTTCCCATTCTTCAGAAGCAGAATAATAAATCGACGCATTCGTTGGAGCTTCATACCTTACCTCGCGTCAAAGCAGACGACTGCAGCGTTTGATTATCTCGATAGTCTGTATACTATGTTCTAACTTTCATTTTTCGATGGCTACCTTATGGGATATGTAACAAGGTGTAATACTATTTATCGAGAGCTACCGTTATCTTCAATGTGGACGCAGAAGCTAGGAACCTCAATGCTGATCTTTCGTAACAAGTCACACCAGTGATGATGTTCGTACCACTTCAATGGGACGCACGCTGGAGACATGAGTTCATAAGGTGATCCTTGTCATTCGTGACATGTTTAAAGCTTCCGCTGAGGCAAGTCCGTATAGACCGGGTCGACTTTGTACCAACTACACGTGGATGGGAACGGAACGGACAAAACTGGGGTTTAGAATACGTGAAAGATGTCGGTTGACGGAGATGAGCTAAGGTAATGGCTTCGATTTCATTATGTCTAGTCGATCCGTGTCTGTAAATTTGGTTCGAAGAAGCAATAGCGTTCGACGCATGACCTTGGCAAGAGGAATTGAAGTTTCGATAGCTTTAAGTACCGCACCGTGAGTTCCATACTGTTCTCGAGAACCAAGATAGTCATCTCGGAAAATAGCATTAAGCGTAGGTGATATTAATAAATTCCTGGGTCTGCGGGGAGTGTAACGTAATTTCCAGCAAGCAGGCATGGTTGATGCCGAGTTCTAATCAGAATCCATACCAGCGGATCGGATGCTAATGCATCCATGATCCAGGACGATTGAAGTTATCAAAAGTGTCATCCTATTGAGACTGAAGGGTGAAGGGGGAGTACTTAGGAGAGGAAGGCGCTATTGTTGTATGAGAACTTCAAGTACATGAGAGACTGTCAATATGTGTCACTGTCAGATACGCTTAAGAATATGAGCGGGACGCGCCTGTGGTCCTGTACCTTAGCGAGAGGTAATAACTTGGACGCGTCTCCTTTGATTAGACAACAAAAGATGTCTGAAAGAAATTTCGTACAGTCAAGCCTCGACCTGGGACTTGAAATTTATCATGCCATCAAGGATAGGAGTATTTACCGGCGCATGCTTGGCGCAGCGTGGAGGTATCTAAAGAAAGCAACCCGTGGATATGAAATTATCTCACGGAAAAGTATTATTTAAAAGGGAAAAATAGTATGAAAAGAAAAGAATCCACTCGTTCTTCTTCAACATGAGTCTCAAATCTTTGTCATTTCTGGTAGCTTTTATTTTTGCTTAGATCTCGCAAGTTATCGGGTGCAAGCGAACAATTTGAAATTCAGGTCCGCGGCTGCCGCCGGTATGCGACTGCGGCGGCCTGAGGCTGTGCTGAAATTCTCCTCCTTTTCACATCGACGATGGGTTGTCTGAGATTATTCTGCGTCTTGTTTTGGATAACAAAGGATATCGCACAGATGGAACCTGGTCCCTTTGGAAGGCGTCGGTATTTAAACAAGAAACCAAAAGTCCCATTTCAACCAATTGGCCATCATGAATCCGGCTGCCGCAACGTATGGCTTCCTCCTTCAGCTTTTATTTGTCTAACCAGAGCTTTTTTAGATTGGGACCTTTGCTACTGGGCCTGATGTTCAATCTACTCTTGCTGGGCATGATATTCGTGCAATACTACATGTATTTCATCAAGTACCAACGGTATGTATTCCCCCTTCCCTTTGTGATTCCTTTCCTGATATTGGCCCTGGCTCTCAGCCGTGATCATCTCTGGATCCGTGTATTTGCAAGTCGTGTTCTTGTGCTCAGCGGCGCGTTGGCTTACATCAGAAGTAGGTCTACGTCCTTTTGCTCGTCAATGTGGCTGGAACGGTTATGTACATGATTGATATGTACATTGCGCTGATACTAAACTTTGGTAAGCACCGTCGCGGCCACATTATGGGATGTATCTGATCGCGTACCCTAGGAAACGCGAAATCTTACACCCACTCAACATGGCGTGAGTCGCGATTCGTTTTGCATTGCATGATCTGACTTATAATTATTTGCAGTTGGTGCCGCCAGTAAGTTGTGTACATCGATTCCCCAGGCGGTCCCTGCTAATAATATTTCTTCCTCTCCTCGAAGACTCGGCATTAACGGTTAGCACCTTTCTTCACCCTCACATTGCCGTGCTTACTAGACATCTTAGGCTATCATGGCTGGCGCAGTACAACTCTTCTTCGCATGGCGCGTTAAGGTTCTCACGTCTACCTGGGTGTCCACATTGGGCGTATTTTTCACAGCTCTCTAGCAGTTGGTGAGTTCTGCCCCTCTTCGAATCTTCTTCGGCCTAATTATAACGCTTTTACTAGCCGGTGGTATAGCCACAGCCGCTGAAGCCAACGCTCAAGAGGCAGTAACAGATTTTCAAAAATTCAAGGTCACAGTGATCATCTGGCTCGTATCCAGTTGCGTTTGTGACTTCTTGATCACCGGGGCTTTAGTATGGTATCTGTACGTCATATTTTGTCCTTCAACGACTAGGTGCTTGCTAACTCTTCTCCTTGCAGGGTGAGTAACTTCGACGATATATCGATGAGAGGTTGTTCTCCTAATAAGGTTCCCACAGCGCGGTCACAAAACCGGATTCGAGCAGTCCGATGAGCTGATGGATAGGATTATCCGGCGTATGTCTTTCCTTCAGCTAGAATTCTTGTCTTCTCGTTAATTACATCCACCTTCAGTTACTGTTCAAACGGGATTGATCACGTCCCTTTGCGCGATGATGGATCTCATAAAGTTTCTTGCCATCGTAAGCTGCAGTAATCGTCTTTGCCTTGTACCTCGTAACCTTGATCTTCAGGCCTCTCCAAGCGTCCACATAATATTCACTGGCATGCTCGGAAAGCTCTATACCAACGCGCTTATGAGCAGCCTAAATGCTCGCTCTGGATGGTCGTACTCTGTATCATCGAAAACAAACTTGGACACGTCTAGGAAGGTACGCCTCTTTCCACTTGTTTAACGCGAGGATGATATCCTTACCTTTTCGCTCGCAGAAGGATGACGTGGTTCGATTGACCACTACCAACACCGAGGTCTTCGTGCAGGTGGAACGTCATGAGATGAGACCTATGGGTACCCAAAGAGTCTCCGAGTCGGAAGACTGGGAAGCGAAGCAGGGGATATGGTTTGATATGCATTGCTTAATGTATCTCTGCATGAACATTCTTTTCAAGTGTTTTTTTTTTCGAGCTCAGGGGGCCATAGATAGTGTTAATTTAACACATCTAAACTAGAATAGGGGACACAGGTTCAAATACAACATACCAATAGATGGCCTGCAACGAGGTGATAGAAAGAAAGAAGACAGCGCCACGGAATATCAAGTTCGCTCTAAGGGCCCATTCTCCGACTTCGCCCTTATCAAGGATACAAGTGACAGCTCGTTTCGTCTAGGTCAATTAAATAAATCGTTCAACTTTGTATAAACATACACGCCAGAGACACAGCGTTGCACATGAAGTTTCATATGCAAACCATCATTTTCTAACTCGCGGAGCTGGCGAATGTGCTCCGAAGTCAAACTCCAGCTAAGGCCGTCCCCTGGCCCCGATATAGTCATGTGAACGGCATTCAAGGATATGCTCTTCCACCTCAAAGACACCATGCCAAAGAAAGAATGGTCAATAAATCGACATGGCCTTTCTTCCATTCTGATGTCACGGACGTGCATGCTGATATCACCGAGGAGAGGAAGGAAATCAAATTCCGGCGAGTCCTCGCCCTTATGGGACGCTAATCGAGCGATGAGCAATTTAAAGATTGAGTTATAGTACAACGGCTAGCAATATATCGATAGACTGAGATTGATGGCCGGGCTAAGTTCGAGGATGTCCAATAGGATGTCGGTGAAAAGAGCACTATTCAACGTCAACGAGGTGAGCTTACATTCGGAACGTTCAGTGAGGCCCAGCAGAGCAGGAAGCACATCATTAGGGCAAGTACTGTCTGGGCACCCCTCTGGGGAAAGGCACATAACTTCCAGCCGTGGTGATATCAAGTTACGAAGAACGGCTGGTTCTAGGCTCGGCCGACGAATAAGGGTAGGAGCCATGTACTGTCCGTGCATTGGTAATAACAGTGCAGCGATTAATCACTTCAAATAGATCGTGCATCGCCGCTGTGGGTCCACCCGTCATACAATCAAAGTACATGACAATATTGCCCCAAAGCAATTTGAACTGTGCACCTTCGAAGCTACCGTCTATGTCAACGGTCTGCAACGTGGGAGCACATTGAAACACATCGATTTAGTGTCCTTTTACCAGTTCAAAGCCATAAATCTTGATATGGGTAAGATTGTCGAGCGGAATGTACTGGATCTGAGAGAGAATAGGAAGAATAGTAGGTTCAATTCCAGCTGTAGTCGTCCCCAGCGTCGTGAATGAGCAATGATGGCCTGGAAAATCCTTTCGGTGACTTCAATGCGATATTGCCCATGTGGAGAGAGCTGTAGGTCCAAACGAAGGCTTTATGAGCGCTGCAGTGCCGTGCTAATCATGGATGCCGGTTCCCGAGTAACGATACGCCGAGAACGATTGGAGTATGTGGTAAATTTCATCCATAAAGAAGGGGTATTATTGGCAACGGATCTCCATGACGAGGAGACTTGTCGAAGGACCCAAGGACCATGCAAGTTGTCAAACACGTCGAAATGACAGCTCTGGCTCCCATAAACGCAAAGATGGAATATTTCTGTGAGGATCTCCACAAAAAGGTCTTGGATGGGGGCTCGTGTTTGTCCTACAATTGTCGGGATAGCGGCAGAAAACATGTATAACAACGTTTTCCGCTGGAAGAGGAAGCAGCGATAAGTTTGCAGGTCTAGCAAGGCTGTTGGAGACACGCACCCGAAGTCCCTATATTCTAGTGCCAACAGCACGGCAAAGTGAGCAGGCTTCGGTGGTCGTGAATGACAATTGAACGAGCTGGTGTAGGAGGAAGCCTAAAATAGTGGATGGAGTAGCAGCGATCTATATTCAATGTCTGAGAAGGCAATTTCTATATATATCTCGTTCGTATAGAGGATAGGATTCTAGCCGCATCATCGCGACGCAAAATTCCTAGTTTGATATCTAATCCGTCTTCTTTGAACTTGCGAAACTCGTTGATATGTTCCTGAGTCAACCCCCACGTCAAGTCCTCTCCTGACTCCGATACATCCAGCCTGATGGCTGCTAGGACCCCAACGTTCCATCTCAAACAAACCATGTCAAAGAAAACATGATCAACGAAACGACAGGGCTCTTCCGTGGTCAGGTCAGCGACAGTGCTGTTAAGATTGCTGAGGAGAGGGAGAAAGCTCCGCTGAGGAACTGGATAGAGAGCTAATCGACCAATGAGGGATTTGAATATACGGTTATAATCGGATTCCCAGCCTTCCGTGTAGATTTTGAGATTTTCGAGGTGTGGAGTACAATGGAGAATTTCCAAAAGAACGTCAGTGAAAATGACGTCGGAGAGCTCGACCGATGTAAGCGAACATTGCGAGCACTGAATGAGGCATAGAAGAGTTGGAAGCGCGTCATCGGGACAATACTCCAGTGAGTCCTCGCCAGGGGCAAGGCAGATTTTCTTTAATTAGGGCAATACTAGACTCCGAAGAATGGGACCCTCACACGCTGTGAGGTCACGCAAACTTGTTCGAACGAACGGAGTGGCTATGCTGACCACTGTGGAGAATGGAGAGCACATCATTGGCGCATATAACGTCTCTATGTTTGGGAATCGCTGAATCATGTCGATTACATGGTGCATCGATACAGATTCCACCGAAGACGTGTAATCATAGAATTCAACGATGTTATTCCAAGGCAGCTCGAACCGCACGCCCCCGTAGTTGTGATGGGGCTTAATGGTTTGCAGAGCGGGGGCGTCCTGGAACGCGTCGATAGGAAGGGGTGTCCATAACTCAGGACAATGGACTACAAGGTGAGAGAGTCTATCAAGCTGACGCGCACGGATATCGGATAAGAAGGGAAGAACTGCGTGATTGGGGGTAATTGTTAAACGCTCCCACCGCCAAGAGTGAGAAATAGCGAGCTGGTAAATCTCTCTCTGCACATCGATCGGATACTGATCATCAGGAGATAACTCCAGGTCCAGGGAAAGGCAAGAAGAGCCCTCTAATGCAACTTTGAACCTTGACACGGGATCCTTAACGAGGGAAAAGGAAAATGAGAGACGTGTCCACAAAGTCGGCGTTTTATTGGCGATTTGCCTCCACAATGAGCATACACGCCCAAGCTTCCATGGGCCTATCTTGCGATCATTGACGTCAAGACGCGGGAAGAGGCAACCGCGTTCAAGAACACACATATGAAAAATGTAAGTGAGAATTTCAACGAAAAGTCGGTCGATGGGAGCTGCTCTTCGTTCTGTGATGGCAGATATATCTGATTGAGACATCGCGTCGGTAAAGGGATCGTTGCACCACCGGCAACGAAAGAAGGTCTATATTGATCCGAAGCCCAAAAGGCGACGGACGGTTGGGTACTTACTTGGGAGGAAGAATTGTAGTTGAAGTGTAACTATTATCATGATTAAACTTGAAAGCATTAAAATTTTATCTTGAAAGCACGTACTGATGAAGCAAAGTCGCAAAGTCGCATTTGGGTGGTTGCAATCCAACATGGCGGCAAGTGCCGGGGAGATCCGCTTATAGACGTGAATTTGAAATTTGACACCTTTCCATCCGCCATCCTCGAAAATTTCATTACAACCTACCGCCTTCTATTCTTCCATGATATTTGGACTTAGCCCTTTTGTATTAAAAATAAAATATATCATGAAAGTTAACATATGCCGACTCGCAGTTCTGAGCTTACTCATGGATAAACCCCTCTACAATCATTTTAAGCTCTGGGAAAGTAGATACCAAAAGCAAGAAATTGTTATGGCTCCAGAACCTGGCTCCTTTTAATCACATAAAAAAATATATCACCATGTCGAAACTGGAGGAACTTAGGTTTTCACTGTTGTATCATTGACGCACGGCATACAACCACATTCTCTTTTCTCCTGCCGTCACTCTAACAGCTGTTCTTGTGAAAAAACCTTGATTGGCTCAGAACCGTCATCATGTTCTGGTCTGACGCAGGTAGCATATATTCTCTGGCAACGGCCAGTCCCATAGCCAACAAGGACCGACAATCAACATCCTTTTGGAGTCCGCTTCTCTTCACGTGTTTCCTGAAGCCCAAAGGCTGTGGAAACAGCATAAACACATTGATCCCAATACACATGGCGTCGCAATATCCGATGACAAAATGTAGCAAAATATACCGAAACCTCGATAGAAAGCCGGAGAAAATAATGAAACGCCGGCGTACCGAGCGGCCTAGATCTGGTAACCCAGTGCGATTTCGTCGCATCAGATCCGGGAAATCTCAGCAGATTTTTCGTCGACGGGAGCGAACGCTGCTGCGTAGCAACCTGAATCTGATTTAAAATTGTCATCATTCAAGAATATGAAAAGATGTCTAGCTTATAATAGACCGACGAGAGCAATGAATAGACAAATGATATATACGAGTCCATAAAAACCTGAATAATTCAAAATAGCCGTCCAAATGGAACCTTACGTTGTCGCGTTAGGTGGTTGTGCTGTTCGACACATATCGGAATAACTATCCAGCCCTGAGTTACGAGAGCGTCCATGAGAGGAAATTGGACTCACCTTATCAATCCCGCCCTCACTTGTCATCATTCCCTCGTTAGAGTGACCAATGTTTTCCGCGTAGTCGACGGTGGTAAGATTAGGGAGACCGCCCATAGCTTTCAACATCTTGACAAAGTTCTTTCCTCTCCTGATATGGTTCTTTCCTTGAGCCTGCGAGACATAGCGTCGTCAGTCGAAATTTTCAGGACATGATTCGGAAGAACTCACGGATGCCTGACATCTGTGGTCTCCGTTGGCGTAATCCGTCTGGGATGACAGGTAAGCAGCCAGTCGGGGAAAAAGATCTTTATCACTCACCAGTCCCCAGGCGTAATTCATGTTGCGGCCATTGTACCTCTCAACGATTCCAGACCTTCCCAGTTTGCGGGCATCCGCAGTTGCGTATGCAGGGAAGTTGGACTCCAAGCCGTACTTGTAGTCGTCTACACCATCGCAATCTTCGACCGAGACCGGACGGTCTGACGTTAGCCAGAGGAGAGATCCCGGATTCGCTTAAGCGTTGTGAGAAATGAGGTACTATCACCGCGAATAACATCAATAGAACTCACCGATCCAGAAATGTAACCGATCATCGTCGTCTGTTGTGCTTCTCAGGGCGGCGTAGCGCTGAGCCATCTGGGCACCAGCTGAGTGTCCTCCAACGACGACAACCTTCATCAAAGAGTAAGAAAGGAATCGTTGAACATGGAGAAAAATGATCACCTCTAGATTAGGATAGACACTCTTGTCCATATAATACGCAACGAGGGAGTCGAGTACATCGAAGCTGCTGTAGCCGGATATAGAGTCGGGCCCGACATTCGAATGCCCACTGATCCACGTCGTCCTTCCCCAAAGCAGCTGACCCTCTTCAGCCGCACCCGCGTTTACGTCATCTTCGTCGAAGAAGCACGGGCCCATGATTGATATATGCTCGCGCACAATGGTAGGGTCATCATAAGTGGCATTGTAAAGGGCGTTGTTCATTGCATTCCAATCTAAGGGTCAATCGTTAGCGCCGCAGGCCAATGCGGGAAGTAATGAGCGGGACTTACAATACCAACAATCCCGGGGCTGTTGACAGCGTCAATGGATCAGAAAATGGAGACCGAATTAGATTCTAGCGCACCTTGCCGTGTAGGACGATGACTGCCCTCGTAACTTCTGTCGCATTCAGACCCGAAGATTGGTATACAGGCTATGCAGAGATTCAGCTTCCTGTGGATGAAGAGAGAGAGAGAGAGAAAGGCGCACCATGTAAGCACCGAGGTCTTCATCGACAACCCATTTAGGATACCCGGTGGCATCGACGACGTCAGGAAATTTCTGCCAGCCGTCATCTTGGTTACCGCCAACGGTAGGATTCTCGTTGCTCTGCTGAGCAAGGGCGGTATAAATGAGTGAAGGGAGTATAAAGAAGGTCGAGAGCAACATGGGTGCGCTTCAATGAGCTCTATCGTCAGCGAACACTCGAATTTAAAGGATTCTCCTCCGACCCGCGCAGTGGCTACCATAAAAATACCAACTCGGTTCATGCATTTCATAGTCCAGGGCCTGAAATTCTTGGCCGAAGGAGAAATCCTCGTGTTTCGAGACGTGCCCTGAGCTGGAGACCCGATGAGATCATCGTGGTCCGCGCCTAAAATGTGAAAATGTGACCATCAGAGGACGAGAGCACGGCACTGCATGAAGGATGAAAAACTATAAAAAAACCACTCCGTAAGGATAAAACCGTTCTTCCTGTTCCCACACGTTCGCGTTAGGTTCCGGTTACGTGTTGTTGAGCCATGAAAGAAGGCATTCTCGTATAGGGAAGCGAGCTTCGTGTTACGGTTTTCAATTATTAAAAATTGAGTTCCGGTGGATGTTCGACTACCGGCCGAGAGAGAAACCATTTCGAGGAAGAGCCCGTAAGCGGAGGGAGCTGAAATGGGGTTAAGGAGTATCGAGGAATAATGCTTCGACGCCAGGCACCCGATCCGCCACCCCCTCGCTCGAAGGCTTCGACTTCCAAATGCGCATCGCTAAGACGACCCGGTACCGCAGTCCCAAGCTACTTCGTCCCTCTCATTCAGTCATGCCACATGCATACACATGTGCTCGAAGTGAAAAAAATCGGAAAGTCGGTGAATTAACGGATGCTCGGTAATGGTCCGTCAAGTTTACCGTTCATTTTGATAACCAGCAGTGCATTATGAGTATGGCTCTTGTCGACTGTGCAAATCGGTATGGACGGCGGTAGTGAGGTAAAGAGCGGGTAGTCTGAGGAGGGCATGTGCTGATGATGACTGTGAGCGCGTCGGTCACTTTCCGGGCGCCAATTTCAAACGGCACTGAGGCCTGGCCTTGGCGCGGAGAGTCAACGCCCTTGTGGAGTAGGAATGATTCCCGATGATAAGGCAACTATTACGCTCGAACCCAAGCGATACTGTGCCGTTTAACGATGACGAAAGCCACTTTGCCGAGGCCCAAGAAGTGGAGGGCCTGAGTTCAACAAAGTTAGAATTTGGAATGCTGGTGTCGTCACAGGAAAATGAAGTTTTAAGCGACAGCCGAAGTTACGGAACATAATGAAAGCGTCATAGCAGGATACGAAGCGCTGGGAGCATTTGAGGACTGCACATGATGAGAGAAAAGCCAGTGCACAGTGGACGCTCCTCTGGCCCATGCTTCGCTCTCGTTTGACCAATGAGTATATCGTTTTCGCATACCGTCAATTCTAGGACAAGGATTCTCCGCATGGCTCACCGCCTCCACAACCGCCGTCGGTGGGAATATCATCCTACGAGTAAAAATAGCGCCTTCACGAGTAAAGCTCAAAGGAGAATCATCGGTGAAGGCTCCAGGAAAGCATCGAAGTTCCCTGCTAGGTCTTCTGGACGTAACAGTCTGCAAATCCGTCACCGAAGGCAAGGCTGGGAAAGAATAAGAGTACCTTTGCTTCCTCCCAGCTGACCAGGTCGCCGAGAAAATTTTCGTGCCGTCGCGATATCTATCAAGCTGATGTTTTCATCGCCGCTCAGCGTGTGCAGGGCATATCGGCAGGCCTGATATGCGACCCACGGCCGAATGTTGTCCTTCTCAAGACGATGTAATGGACAAGAATAAGGGGGGCAGCTGATCTTTCTAAAACGTCGTTCAAAGTGCGGCGGCGCTCGACGTCAGGAACCGCCGGGCAACTTTCGCTTGGACAGAGGACGAATCGGTTTAGACAGCTTCAACAACGGGGTTGCGCTACGTCTGGAGGTTAACAAGGGGGTATGATGTCGGATGGTGGCTTCATTGCTCTAGAAGTCCATGGGGGGCGCAGCAGTCACGAGATGCAAGAGGGAGGGCGAACGAGACCGGGCTGATGCGAGTTGATCAAAGGAACGGAATTCGTGATCATGAATCTAGAATTGGTTAGCCCTGAGTCCTTCTCGAGACGAATATATTCCGTGGGACCACATCATCCCTCAACCTTGTTCTTTTTTGATGTTCTGAGCGATGAAGCTGGGCTCTTCCGTCAAAGAGAATGTTTGAAGAGGCAGACGAGCGTATACCTGGTTATTTTCGGAGTACAAAACGTAGTCCACAGTACTTGCTCGAGAAATGAGGGAATCGTCATCTGTTTTTTGGGTAGGAAGTCTCAGAAGGATCTGTACGACAGAGATACGTACTAGGCCTATAGACATGGATATATTATTGATGTCTTCTTTTGAGGGAAGAAGTACAGAGCGTACCCGCGGTACAGCCTTCACAGATCCGATGGATGTCCACGCAGGTGGCGATTAGCTTTCACATATCCCGTTCAGATGGAGGTAGGGTTTCTGGGATGGGAGGAAAAGGTTAATGAAAAGCACGAACAGCGAAAGGGGGGAACCTACGAAGAGGTATTCTGGTTCCATCATTCGCATTCGACTAGATGATGCGTATTTCATGAGACAAGGCCAGTAGCAAGCCATTCTCGCTAAGACATCTGAAAAGTATTTCTGGATAGCGGGTCGGGCTGTGTGATAGATCATTACTATCTGACGCCATTTCATGATATGCTTTACCTACGCATTCTGAGGTTGTAAATAATGAGGAAATGAATACGGAAGTCTCTCTTGAGGCTGAGAAATGAGCAGCCTTCAATATTTTCAAGAACGTCATGGTGGTCGGAAACAGAAGGTCTTTACTAAAATGGAAAGGTTGTCATCACGAGCTCAATAGTAGTTCTCACGCCACAGACGCGTCCTCACCTCCTTCGCGTTTGCAACAAGTTTGCAATATGTACGGACTCACACGATACGATGTCACATAAATGAGTTGCTCTGTATTTTATGAGTTGAAAGCTATTTGCTGACCTTCTTGTCCCTGTCTAGGAACAGGACTGATTAGTCTTGTTTTAATCGCGCCCCCCTTGTTATCACCGTCGAATCCGTTACGTCAGCTTCCATATGTAGAAGGACTTTCCCATCACTCCTTGAACCAGTACCACCGTGTCCGTTCGTGTTTCGGCGCGTTTTCCTTTGCTCCTATCATTATCTGATATCGTTATGATCAGAAATCTCTCATGAAATGACCCTGAAAGTATTTAAACTGTCAGGGATGTTGTCGCAAAGCGAATACTGAGCTGGAAGGATGGTCTTCGGCCATTTCAAGAGCAACCCATTACTCGTATTCTCAACGGCGAAGATAGGACCATAAAATTCCATTTGTGTGCAAAAACGCGCAGGTTCTGCACGGGGGGATGTAGAAACACGCAAGAAACACGCCAGAACGAGGTTGTAAATTAAAGTGTTGGTAGTGCACGTGATTCAATTACGTAACCAGACCGACGGTGATAACAAGACCCCCCAGATAAACAACAGACTCATACATACCGTCCGCCCACCCTCAATAGGTATGTATCGTCCGTCTGTCTACGAGAGACTAAGGACTGATGCAATCGCAATGCTAAGGACCGACTTTTCACCATCGATTGAGGGATCCGGCATGGCTGCTTATGCTGAGTCTCAGAGGTGTAAAGAACATGATATTCATTGCTCTCAGGCGACCGTGGCCGGCTCTTGCCGGATAAGCTGTACAGTGTAAAATCCAAATGCGACTTACACTATTTACGGCGCTTCTGGAAAACCTTGAGAATCGATCGCATTTTTTTTAATGCATTAATCAAATAGGAAATATACACTTCGTAGCTCCCACCACGATTACAGCTGCTTTCTGTATTATATCTTGCCCATGCCCTACCGATACATCAGTTCCGACCTCAAAGAGTGTGCTCTGCATCTTTGGAAACTTGGTTGGGCAAAGGAGCTCATTGTCAAGAGCCTTGCTGTTTCCCAAGCCAGCCTGTATAGGTGGAACAACATTTTTCTTGAATACGGCACTTGGTGCAGTAGTCGTGCTGGACCCAACCTTCTTGCCACTTTGGGATTTCTCTCTTTTTGGTGCATAAGCAAACCATTTGGAACCTGATGGACATTCTTGTCATTTAAGCCTTGATTATGGACCAGCAACTCACATTTTGGGTCCTGAGATATTTCTCGGATGTCCTGGTCTATCTCTTCACATGCAGAGGGCATAATATGAGCATAAAGGAACAGAGAAAAGCGGACTCGTTGTGGAAAGAAGGCAAGAAAGGGTCTTTCTTAATTGAGTAACACAAAAAAAATAAACGCGATCGATTCTCAAGGTTTTCCGGAAGCGCTGTAACACCAGAGGGGATAAGAAACAAAATACTCAGCAATGCCTGCTTGTCCGGTACACTGCCCCAGAGAGGCTCGAACTCTCGACCTTCCGATGTTGCTGCAATAACAGTCGGACGCTGTAACCAACTCAGCCATGGGGCATATAGCAGCTATTGCCTTTTATATGAGCTCAGCACAGTCACCTGCAGACTTACACTTCCCAAAAAAAAAAAAACGTTAGAAATTCATTCGGTCATAATGATCTTGAGCGAGCAAAGTCTTGAGAGTCGGAGCAAAGACCGAAAGGGCCGCCGGTAAAGATTCTGGCGCCGCAGCGGCTGTTCCCGCGAATTCGTGATCCGCCACAAGCCTGAGCGCAACTTCTCTTGCTTCCCTTAGCACGTCCTTAATACTCGTCTTCGACTTCACTAGACTTAGTCTGAAATACTTGTCTACCGGCCGGAGTGACGTCGAATATCCTTTGGGCTGATGATCGTCCAAAAGACTTATCAACGAAGGTGTCACCGGTCTTGGTAACCATCTCCTTCGATCCTGAAATTATATATCCACCAAAATTTCGGTCGTATCTCCCGGGATCTGTCTCTCCGATGACAGGAGCGGCCCACGTAGCACAGCCTCAACGCTAACGAAGAAACAGCCTCAGGCACTTAAGGGTCTGCTAGGCGATTCTGGGGAAGAAACTCGGTTATAGATGAAGAAACGTTAGAGGGATACGCTTGCACAGTTTTTCATGGCAGTGCAGATATGTGTTGTCTAAAGATGGATATCTTCTTTCTGTACGCCGTTTCAATTCCTCATATCAATCTGTATCTGATCCCCGCCTCTTCAGCGTAAGTTTGGGCAAAAGTTGCGAAATGATCGTCGCTCATCACGATTGATATCTATCGGCGTTGTGGGCAGCGTTGCTGTACCCTAGACTTCCTCTCTTTACTATCAATGCTGGCCGTTCTATTACTCTTGTGAGCTCCATTTCTCATTCTTCTAATCATCTCTGAATCAAGCACCTGAAGCATCCTTTTCGTACCTCATGCAGCATCATGGCAATTTCAGTTCAATGGCACCGCAGTGGCTAACGCCTCTGCCAGCGTGACATGGACGAGGGACGCAGACGATAGCACCACAGTTGGTTTTGCCTTCCGATTGAGACGACCTGACGTGCTTCCTTCAACGACGACTATCCCATATTGGTGTCAATTTGGAGGTATCGAGGAGACTAAGGGGACTTTTTTCGTGCAGTTTTTCACCGAAGGGTGCGTAGACTAGTATGATTCTTATATGAGATCTAACAACTCAAAGATCGTACATTGCTGAAGCGATGAAAATCCAAGCACTCCAAACGTTCGTTTTGAAGACCGTTTTGTGTTTTGCCTTCCTTGACTCTTTCGACAGGACGAACTCGTCAAGCGATATCCTCGGTACTAGCGATATAATCAGCGTTCAAGCCCCTGACTCACCAGCGCCAACTGCTCAGTAAGTGCTCACTTTGGACTCGGCAGTTATCCTGAAACCCAGATACCGTTCCAGAGATGTCCTTACTCTGAATTTCGCCGCTGCTAAAGCCGTACAAGTGTGAAGATCTTTCCCTGAAAGCTGCGGAACCCAGAGCTGATGTATTCGTTCTTGCAGATCAAACCCCCAAACGTTGGTCGCAATCAGATTTATGTTTCATCGGGGTCCTAACGATCTCCAGAACATCGACGACGACATCTGTTCCATCTACGACACTTAGAATTCCTACCACAAGAAGCATGTAAGTATTCTTGTCCGCAAAATAGAACAAGAGTCTTATCATTATTTTCAGCGTACCAGTCCCAAGCGCCACTTTAACACCATCGCAAGTGCTTTTCATTTTATCCCAGAAACAAGTATTTGATGTCGAACAGATCCTCACCATCGGCTATTGCATCTAACAATACCGCTGTCATTGCTGGAAGCGTATGTGGGGCTCTCGGACTAGTTGCGATCACCGCGGGCGTCAGCATTTGGATATATCGAAGGAACAGAGACGGCATCCCGTCCTCAGGAGAGGGAGATTACTACACCACCACACCACGCCCATATACGACCGCATCTACACTGACACCGGCAATAGTGCAGTCCACAACAACCTCATCAAGGTCTCCCGGTAAAGCGCTGACAATACGACAAGCGTTACTACGTGACCGAGCAGAGGGACTACGAGCGCAGGTTGCGACTTTGCAGCAGAACAATGTTGAAGGCCGATTGATGGAAGAGAATGAGCGCCAGAGGCGGCTGATTTTGAGTTTGGAGAGACAGATTAGGTATTTGACGGAGCAGCAGGGGTCGGCGTGGGCTCTCGGGTATACGGACGAGCCTCCGCCTTCGTATGTGTCGGGTTCTAGTAGTGGATTGGCGTGACGGATTCATAGAATTAAATTTTTGTATTATAGTAGACTGAATGGGAGATTTCCTTCATTTACGCGGTACTTGCATTCAGGTTTTGCGCTGGTGAGTTTAAAGAATTCAGAGTGTCATCTATCGGCGAGGCAGGGTGCAATCTTGTATCATGGAGCGCGATGTTCTCGCGTATGCTGTAAAACTTACACAAGCGTAAGGTAGAGGAGAATCGAAAGACTACATTTCAAGTACTAATACATCATGTCTTTGAATCGAATCTGTCAGAAAAATATGTAAACAAGGTCGCGGAACGCCTAAACCTGCGGACTCTTCGCGCGAAGGAACATCCCTCCTCCAAAGTATCTGCAATCAGCCTCCTGCGCCTCATTACCCGTGTGCTCGATATATTCAGTGCTGCTAATCTCCAAGATATCTGAAACGTTGTTCAAATGAAACTCGGTGGAGGTTTTTGCCTTCTTGCTGGAGCGCCCAGCTTTCTCCTCATCATCCAAAACCTTGTAGGCCGCCATTTCCTCCCCCGTCCATTCACCTTCCAGAGAACTCTCCTCGAGGATCACCGGAACGAGGGAGACATTAAATATCTGGCTGAGCTTCGCGTAGATGATGGCGTCGACACCTTTGAGATATTCCTTCCGAATGCTTGCTTGGCGATAGAGGTAGCGGAGCGGAATGCCTACTTCTTCTGTCCCGCTAACGAGAATCTCCTGGATGGCGTCGACAAGGTTCGAGAGGGAAGTCTCGTTTGAGAAGCCAGATGGGACTTGAATTTCGTTGTCATAAGGCTTTTCGTCATAGCCCAGACGCGATTTACCGCTAACGTTGTCAAGATTCGAAAAGGAGTTGTCGAAGTCGTCGTCTTCGTCACTTTTCTCAGGAGAGACGAAGACGTCGTACTGGAGTATCAATCGCACCCCATCCGTTACTGGCTCGACTTTATGCTCAACATCGGTGTAGAAAGCCGCTGCTCTGAGACTAATCTCAGTGTCGGGTTCGTCTTCAGATCCGGACGTATTGCTGGATTCGGAAGTCTCTTGATCTGTAATGGAAGTGACCTTGGGGTGCATGTCGACCGTCATCTCTTGTCCATTGTGGCGTAGGAGAAGCGAGCCGCCCTCCCAAGACGTGTTCAAAGCGACGAGGACGGTAGCATGATGGTTCTCCCCGTGCGTCGAGTCACGGTGCCAGTCAAAGTGCCCACCCTTGTTGTACATCGCCAGCTTGTGCAGCTTGACCTCGACAGTTTTTCGGACAAACAGAGTTTTTTCGAGGATATTCTGCAGATCTGAAGTGAGGTGGTAAAACGTATCTTTGTAGTGGGTCCATTGGCCAGGGCTGGACCACTTGAGATCTTCCCCGCGGACCTCGCGACCATCACGATACGTCGGGTCTGTAATTGTCTGGTCGCCCTTTCCGAAAGAGGAAGGCTGACTCCGGGAGTGGATGGCCTCGATGTTTGGGGAATCAAGACTGCCAAAGGACGTCTCGTTTGGACCCATAAACAAGTATTTGCTCAAGTAGGGTTTCAGATTGAAAGAAATAAATGGATAGGAGACGACATTGTTTAGAGCTTCTGTAACAGGAGTATCGCGCTCCACCTGTAGACTTCTGTGCTGTCTTGTTAGTTTTCCGAGGCGTTCCTGGATACAGAGGTAGGTGACGATAGGGTGCTCTGGTTCTAGAGACGTTGACATTCTGGTGCGAGATGCAGTTATGTCGGGATAGGGTGGTGGTAGTGGTACAGAATCAGGAGGATACTGCGAAAGGGGCGTGTTCCAGACTCAAGCGCTTTCCGGGTTTCACTTTTTAACCCTAGGGTTGGACATGGGTTACACGTTACACGGTGACACAACGGAGGAAGAAATGATCGGCTCTAATCACCGGTACTAGCATTCAACGTTGGCGAGGACAAGTAGGTCTTTTCCTAGAGCGAGGAGAATATTAGATCTCCGCAAGTCTTTTGGTTCGATGCGCCATTCCCGGCTCTATGCGGCATGTTTCGGAGCCTAAAT
This sequence comes from Desarmillaria tabescens, assembly GCF_030435595.1. Classification (NCBI taxonomy): domain Eukaryota; kingdom Fungi; phylum Basidiomycota; class Agaricomycetes; order Agaricales; family Physalacriaceae; genus Desarmillaria; species Desarmillaria tabescens. The sequence goes on from NW_026848312.1 coordinate 1,078,368, forward strand.
CCTTCTTTAGGGCCGGGTTTAGGCTGATTTCTCAACGGCACGAGCCGCGAGCGCTCAGCGAGCTGTCATCCTCAAGACCAGTCGCTGATAGGAAGATCATACGTATATACATACGGCGGAGGGCTATACTCTACACAACAACTTATTTGCAGGTAAATACAAGTCCTGTTTGTTCTCACTTAAAGGATTACTTCTCGGTAATTAATCCAATGTTCTCGTTCAAACAGCTTTCCATATTCTCTGAGGAACGACTTTCTGTAGAATCACTCTTTGGATTTGGTTATCATCCTGTGGCTCTTGGCCAATTCTTACAATGTTCTCTGTCGCCGAATTCCCGAGTCGTGTGCAAGGTGCGATCTTCCGCATCTGCCAACTGCTGTGTAGCTTTGTGAGTACGTCGTTGCCTAAGAATCATCGGCTCCCACTGGATACGATCACTATAGGGAAAACCATAAATCTTTGACGCGTTTTGTTGCTGCCAAGGTCCTGCTACAAATAATATCTCTCGCCAAACCTCTCATGAGTCGAAAATCCTCCAAGCGCTTCAGAATTCTTGTCATCATCCCGGATATCCCTATGTGCTGCATCTCCACCAAATATTCAACACGCAAAGCCGAATCAGGCTCCACACCTCTTTTTCGACTGAAGTCCTAGGATCCTCTGTACTCGGTCTCAGAATCAGATAACCAAATAAGGTTTTCTCTCTTCCGGTGACAAAGCGCATAATTAGGCAGACACTTGCGGCACTCCAGCTTCTCCATGACTGTAGCTATGTCCATAATGGTGCGTTTCTTGCTAATTCTCGTTTGTGATTGGTTACGAATATCTTTTCCAGACATCAAAACGAACAATGTTATGGCGGTCCTGCCTCGAAGCCACAACAGAGAATCCCTCGTTAAGGATATACAGACATGTATCAAAACCCATCCCACCGAAACCTATGAATCTCTCAGTCTTCCCCAGCTCGTTCCTGAGCCCATAATTTGTGTCAAATCGCAGCCGCTCCCGGACATGGGCCTGCTTCCTGATTTGAGTAATCTGAACATCAAGCTTATTGACTTCGGCGAAGGCATTTTTTCATCCTTATTCCCACCGTTTCATGAATTCTTACCCCTCGCCTAGCCAAACCTGTAGGAAAGCGGCTCACGGCGCCCTGGCAGCCCGCCGTCTTCCGCCCACCCGAGTCTATCGTTGGGTTCCCGTGGTCGACACCATCCGATGTATGGGCAGTGGGGCGCATGGTGCATTCACGTTCATGCATTGATAATTAAAATTTCACTGTTAAACAGGCGTTTGAGCTGGTCGCGGACTATCACGTCTTTATGCAGGATGATTTCGATCAGGCCACGCATATTCAAAAGATCACGGAGCTCATTGGTAAAATCCCATCCACTTTTCTGAGTGAATGCCCTTGGGGATACAATCACTTCAATCGTGATGTGCGTTTCAAGCTCATTACATTCTTGACGATGCCTGACATTTTCCCAGGGGAACTCCTGAAAGTCAAAGATTGAGATGAGGATAGCATTGAAACGACGGTCGAGGGGGTCTCGGGTGCCAAACATTTGGATTTGCGTGGCTTGGGCCAGTTCCTGCGAGCATGTCTAATTTGGGATCCCAGGATGCGTCCAACCGCTGCTCAGTTATTGCCGCATCCTTGGCTGAACGGAGTCTAGAAGTCCTTAATCTGTCGCTTCCTTGATGTAAATGTCTGGGATTCCATTGCGTTGGTTTTCAGCGATTATGTAAATGGACGATATATAGAACGGCTGACGAACGTCCTGGACATATCGCGTGCCACATCACCAATAGCCACGAGCGAGGCGAAACTGCATTCAGGGTTGTACGTTGTGTTAACTGTCGCCCTCTGGAGTTTCGGCGCCTAAACGTAAAGTATAAGTCCTCCAAAATATCCAACTATCCTGTGTCAATGCGCGGAGCGAGGATCCGTGCAACAAATTTTGGGGATGCCATAGATATTGAAAACTGCGACATATGAAGATAGTACCTAACAGTCAGCGAAGAAAAACTTTCATGAGGTGACCAAGGCCCTGTTCATCCGCGTCGACCCTGTTCCTGGTGAATGTGAACAGCAGATATCATTCAGCTGTCCATTTGATGACAGGTCCAATAGAAGGGCTAAGCCCTGGATCCTTTGACAACCTGTGATCGACATGAAAAGGCTACCAGAGGGGCTTGGATGGTCTTAGAAGACAGCGCGCCATAGCCGGCAAACATCCGAAAGGAGGAAGACGTACGTTTTCGTGTTCCAAGATAGTGAATTGCTCCTATGTTGTGAGAGAAGATTGCTTTTAGTAGTTACATAGGAATACGTGAAATAGGCGACGGAACTGGGATGCAGTGAGCGGTGGCCTTCAAACATGGAGGCAGAGGTATCAAACGTGTTTAGGGATACTGTCAATGACATAGTTGGATGACGGTGGTCGATGTTATCGATTCGGAACGTCGTGGATTGTTGTCAGGTTGAAGTCCTCCACTAATGATATGCATGTTTTCCTGTTCACCAAATATGATTTTAGTTTTAGTGCGATGAGGCGGCATTAGGATTCTGACAAGAGAATATCATTCGAACCCACGGATAGCAATAACCATTGTTTTCCTTGTGAGAAAGACAGCTCGGAACAATCGATCTCCCACCCTCAATCCTCCTTGGGTCCAGAAGATTTGAATTCCACTGTCTAACATTGAGGAACAAACACGGAAATGATGAAGGCAGATTCCACACAAGATTTCCATTTCTTGATGAAGAGGAGGGCTACTAATTGATCCGTTCCAGTGGCGTTTGAGGTGTTTGAGGAGATCTGAAGCCACCAACTATTCAGACTCACATCATACTATATTATGACAGTTACCGCAGACATGGATCGGACGATCGGGCCAATGCACCATCTTTGCCATCCTTTCCACGTAATTCTACCATACCCCCATGTTAGAATTAAGCCAAAAATCACAGATTAAAGTATATGTCGGAAAACGGGGTAACAGCTCATTCCCAGTGTCATGTGTGCGGTAGCAAGCCAATAGTATTGCGCTTGGCTGAGCTCTGCAAACGCATGAGGATCTACTCTAAAGTACCTACTTTTATACTAAATGTACTTTTACTAGAACTTTCCACACTTTTCCTCTTCCTTCTTCCTTAATAAGCGAACTCGGCATGATGCCGGATTGCCAAATCCCAACAGTATAAGTAAACCGTCCCACGATCGGGATCTTCCATTGTTTATGCATCGATCCCTGATGGCATCATTGTATCCTTGCTGAAGAATCAAGAGGGATGCTTTCTTTGGACATAGGACCTGCAGTAGAATCGTCGGCTTAACACAGAAGGCAACAATAAGCAGGAGAGTAGCACGCTGAGAAGACGGCGAGAGAAGATGACATGGTCGGGATGCGGCCCAAGTCGGAGATCACCGTATCATCGACGAATTTCATACCTGTTGTACCCGTACCCTTACACCTTAACCGACACATTTTCTGGTTTTTCATATGTCGTCGTTTCACACGAATATCATTTTTCATGAGTGCAGTTTCTAATAATGAAGTATTCCTTTTTTATGGCCCTTCTGGTTCGATACAAGGATCACCAAAGATCACATGTCCCCTGTTACTGTATTGCTGTCTTTTTACGTTCTTGAGGCCCATTCTCACCGCAAGTACTACCGTTCTCATGGCGTCTTCTGTGGTTAAGTGCATCCATTCTTTATCAGGTAGTATCGACGGTTTCTATCACCGAAGGGTATAGCCAGTCGGGCGAGCCATTATCTTTGTGCTCCAGTAGGCTCCAGTCCAACGCCTTTCTTGTCAACCTTATTTCTTATCTTAGGGCATTCATGGAGGCGCTTTCTTACTCGGCGAGCATGTGGTACGACGGCAACTCTCTGTGACAGCCGGAGTTTAAAGATGGCCCAGTACGCCGTTGTGGTTTGATGGTCGTCGTGAGATCATCGGTTGAGCAGAACAAAGCGCCCGTTCACTAGCTGCAACGGAACTTCGCCTTTTCTTTTTTGCTCTACGACGTGGTGCTCCAATCAACTCAGTCTCACATAGGGATGCTTCTTCTCGATGTCATTTAAATTACGCTGTTCGCAGGGACTTGAAGCTATCTGAATCACATACTCGGGCGGCATCCGGGCGGTTGACCAACTGATTTTGCTCCCGATGTTTTGCGGACGTATTCTGAATTAAAAAATCCGAAGTAGCTAAAGTCGATGAGGACAAGTTCATTGCATAGAGGCGATGCCAAAAGGCTCTGCTCACAGATTGTCATTTCGAAAGGTTCGGGCGTGCATCCTGGTTTTGGTTACTTCCGTAGGTTAGATCGAAAGATTGGAATTCATTCTCACAATTTGATATTTCAGTGATATCGACATCGCTATTAGCTAAAAGGGTTTTGAAGACTAATGTTAGCCCAGACTTGGCCCGAGAAGCAACTTCAAGCCATTCGTGGACTTTGGGTCCCCAGATTCTCAAACTCCGACACCTTATAATCAGGCCGGCATCATGCGATCTTCCTTCAACTTCAGTCCGTTATCCCTCTTTTCTCTCCTTCATGTCATCAGCAAAGAGCGTCGCAGTCGTTACTGGTGCTGCTCAAGGTATCGGGAAAGCAATCGCTCTTCGATTAGCAGATGACGGTTTCGATGTTGCCGTGAATGATCTCCCACTCCCTGACAAGATTGCAAAGTTAAAAGAGGTCGAGGAGGAGATTATCAGGAAAGGTCGCAGATCAGCTATCTTCCCTGGAGATGTATCAAGTGACAGCGACGTCAAAGGTATGGTGGAAGGTACCGTGAATGCGCTGGGTGGACTGGATGTGGTATGTTATTTTATATTCATTTCCTACTATGTCTACTGACGGCCATCTTTGCCATATAGATGGTTGCGAATGCTGCTATCTGTCGTAATGCTAATATACTAGATTGTGCGTACAACCCCCCTCTACCCAGTTTCACCGTCATGCATACCCCTTCACGCAGACACGGTAGAACAGTGGGATCAAAGCTTCGCCGTTAATGCACGAGGCTGCTTTCTCTGTTATCAATATGCGGCGAAGCAGATGGTGAAACAAGGACGGGGAGGACGGATCATTGGATGCTCGTCTTCTGCTGGAAAGCAAGGTCGGTCGTAAAACTTCATTCAGAACATCATGTTGGATGATTTCAGGTTTACCGATGATGTCGCTGTATGGTGCGACTAAGTCGGCCATTCGGGGACTAACGCAGGGAGCCGGTATGCGCCCATTATTGTCTTCTACCTCTTTTTTGATGGCTTCTCGGAGATAGCACTTGATCTCGGCAAGTATGGAATCACCGTCAATGCGTATGCGCCAGGTGCCAATTAATAGTTCTTGAGATTTCCGACGCGCTGATCACTCATTGATTTCAATGTGCAGGCGCGGTAGATACCGAAATGTGTACGTATTACACGAGTTCCCAGTAGCCCCTTGGCGACTCATCTTGTTCTAGGCAGAGATGCTGTACTCCAACAGGGAGACACGAACGAACTGATTACGACGGTATGATTTCATTCGCATGTGGATAGCCTGATTGACAACGAGGAAAGAATGTGGCCCGCTCGGCACTGGACTACATTGGGCAACCTGAGGATATAACAGGACTTGTATCTTACCTCGCGTCCAAGGAGTCGCGTTATATGACCGGTACGTACATTGGTTTATTTATCTCCTTTGTCGTAATAAATGAGTACCTAAGGCCAAACAGTACGTCTTTATTAAATCATTGTAACCACAATCTGCTGACTCCTACTTGCTTAGTTGGGAATCAACGGAGGATGGTGTTTTGATTAACAGAAGTTGTTCATTTGTAATCTATTATCCAATCGCATAGGTCATCTATCAGACGATACATTGAAGTATTGCGGCCAGAAATGTATCCAAGGGCCAAACTCGTCCCTTGTACCACAAGAATAGCCGAACCATCTAGGTGTTGGAGACCATCGAGTACGTTCCAAGAGTCAATTCAGGGCTAAGAAGCCTTTGATCTCGTTTATGGAATGTTCGATAATGCAGTGACGCTGATATCGTAAGCGCCCATCACGATCCTGGAAATAACCAGATAATTCAGTCGCCTCGACGGTTCAACATCAGTGATCGGCGTTTTCCGAGCGATGAGAATTGGAATAGTAATCCCTTTCCCATTGGTAAGCGGCTCTCGAGACGTTGAATGACCAGCAGTCGAGAAAGAGGTTCTTGACAAGACCCAAGGCAGGAACCAAATTGGAAAGTCTATCATCATGGATGTATAGTTAAATATCTTCGATCTTAATACAGACACTGTAAAGATACATGTTTTTGGAGGAACAAAATGAAGAGAAAATACAAAGATAACAGCAATGGCCTGGCGATATAGACAAATTATTACGCCTCAGAATTTTTCGCCCGGAGAAACATCCCACCTCCAAAATATCTGCAGTCAGCTTCCTGCGATTCATTACCCGTGTGTTCAATATAGTCCGTCCTACTGATCTCAACGATTTCCGAAACAGCACTCAGATGAAACTCGGTGGGGCGTGAGGCTATAGTGTCCATTCGCTACAAAAATTCCCTATAACTATAGTGGAGCGACTTTTGTAAAAATCCCTATAACTATAGTAATGTCAAATGATACGTATCTTGTAGGGATGCCATCACTTTTTGATTCCTAATTATACGTATCCCTTGTAGCAGTCTCGCCAGCCCTAGCTAGGTCCAGAAACTGTTGCCGTATGGCTGCCGAGTTAGGGTCCACGGGCACTGGATCGGCGTTTGTTGCTTGGGCCCGAAAAAAAAAATCGCAGCCCAGAAAAATAATATTTAATGATTTACTATTGCCTCCCGACCCATGCGCAGCCTATTTTGGCTGGATGCGCCTGTGCGTACTTGGACATATAAAACTGTGGGAAAATATCATTCCCAATGCGGTAGCAGCTCTGTCGGCTTTGAAAGCTGGGTAAAATTCTGCATTGCACACGGATTATTTAGGCTTGGTTTAATTAGAATACATTTATGTGATATATAAATGCTTAATAGAGTGCAAACACTGTCATTCAACTGATACGCAAACAGGAAAATGCCACTCTCACCATGGTCAGAATTTGCCGGATGCACCCCAATTAGGGGCGTAGGATAGAATACCCTTGCAATCCCATACTCCTAGGGCTTTCTGTACCTCGAAAATATGATAGTCATATCTACATTTCATGATTTTACATTTTAGGCCAATAAATTAGCCTTTAATTCATGTTTATTCGACTAATAAATGCGAATAATGGTGAGACAATTGTTGAATTCAACTTTTACAAAAGTATGCAGCACAATGTGCATCTAAATAATGATATAAAAAATGAGAAAAAGACTTCTTATGTGAATTATCAATGATACAGATGCATATATGGATCTGCCCTGAAGTGAATATATTATGAACACTCGTAGTATGCAAAACAAGCTTGTGAACTTTCGTCTGATTCTGTTTTCACTTCTTATGCATGAAACGGTATAATGGTGAGACTATAAGCAGATCGGGGTGGATCAGACCATAATTTTGACTTATACTAGACATAACCTTGCATTTTCAACAAAAAACATACCTATTGAGATGGTGCACAGATATATAGAACTGGTATTTGCTTACAAGTGCCCTAAAATGTGGGGCAACCAACGTAAATTGAGGATTATCATGAGATGAGGGTATCCTGTTGCATTAAAAATTATATATACACAATCCTTATACCTATAATACAAGATTCCGATATGCTTTGTGGCATCAGAGAGTGTACATCAAGCAGTGGAAGCATCCCAATGATGGATTCTGCTCGGTCGATCACCCTGGACCACACAACCGTACCGTGATCGAGTGGCTGTGCAGCACCATTTTCTGTTCCTCTCCACCACGTTCACTTCCTTTCCTGCCCTCTCGCTCGTCTGTTTTGCCCATTGTCATGGGTATATGGTACGTTTGAACTGTTTTTTATACTGACATGTCAAATTTAGGTCTTTTTGGCGTATCCGGCAGCCCCAAGATCCCCGGGTAGTGACCATTTCATCCCCACCCCACGCGTAAGCCCTCGCCCGAGGCAGCACTGCCAGATATGACTGCAACACTGTACGTTGACGATGTGACCCATGCACCCCTGCCATTGCCCTGATACGACCCATATTCTGCCACGACCCATCCCATGCCCCCCACACGCACATCGACCTCGATCATCATTGGACACGCAAACGCGGCACGATGACGACACAGGATATCACTAGGGTTTCCATATTGGACCTCATCACGCAGTGGGACGGCACCTGTAACAGTGACAACCACAATGACAACGACGACAGAAAAGCCAGGAGACTTCGAGCACGATGAGGGTTAGGGTGGATCTTAGGCTAGGGATGTAGAGGGAGACTGGGCAGCATACTGGGGAGGAAGGGGGAGGGCGGGAGGGCAGGATGGAGACCAGGCCGCCGACGTCCAACGACGGCAGTGACACTGACGTCTGTTTGGGCGTCAAATGTCCTCCAAGACATGGGGGATTTGATGGTGGTCTCCATTTTCTCTCACGAGCCCGCCATGACGTTCATTAGTGCCATCGATCCCTAAATTATGGAATACAAGACTGGTACGCTCATTTCAAATGAGATTGTGCCTGAGCACCCCCGGCACCTTGCCATTGCTGTATATGGATAAGGTCTTGTGATTTTTATTAATCAGACTTGTTATTTTCCATAAGCAGCTATAGACTCAAAATAAATCAATATATATGGATACTTAAATAATTTATTAAAATTCTAATCTGGGTTCACGAATAGCTGAAGTCAAGGGAGTAAATGAGATCCTATCTCAATCCTATCTTGGTCCATCATCTGGCTCCTCACTCATCAATTTAGGTATGATGCTTCTCTGACCTTAGAGCTTGAGGACGCAGTTAATGTCATATTTGCACTGAAAAGTCTATTAATTGGGAGATATCGCGATGGGACGATCACTGAAGCAGTTTGCTGACCGATATTGGTGCGAACCTGAAAAGGCCTGTATCGATGAAATCAGCACCACAGAAGACCAATTTGGTGCAATTCTTGACACCATTATCCTTGCGAAGGTGATGGACATGGCCTGCATCTTTTTGTGTATCCCGACTCGTTCATACTATCCCAGCTTTCGTGAGTTAGTCATTTCTTGAATGTGAGAGCCTTCCTAATCCTGTCTGGTAGATTCAGGAGCCGCTGGAGCAATGGACCATGAAGTTGAATGAACTTTACACATTGCTTGGTGCATATAGGAACAGATCAATGCCAAGTCCATGGGCAACTAACCAACAAGAGAATGTCTATCACGATATTTGCCTCCTGGTGAACAACCAGAAGGATGAGTCCATCAAAACCTACACCAATGCCCTTTGTATTTTGGATGGCATCGCTTTTCATATTCGCTCGGTGCTTTGCCTTGTAAGGGGATCCAACACTGTTTAAATCAACTTCTGATTGTTTCTTTGCAAAAACTTTCATTCGTAAAGGTAAGATTCCCTTAGTATTCATGGTACTCGCTCTAACTGTAAGGTTTGAACACTCGGACCACCTCAGAACTACAATGATCTTTGAGGAGACTTTTGAACAAAATGTGCAACGTTGGAAGAAAACTTTCATTGATGCCGTTGCGATATCACCACTCCTGCTCATTCTGTACCCAGGTTCCGGAGAACATATCTCCATCTCGCTTACTTTACAGGTAGGAGTTTTTTTTTACCATCTCGCAAAGGTATCACTGATGTTTGCTTGCAGGTCGGAGGACGACTTGCATCTTACGGAAAACCGGAACTCCTCCAACGTATTGAGGAAATGCTCTGGCATTGTATTATCGGTGTCGCGTGGGGCTGTTGGACAAGTGACACTGGATTGACAAACTTCTTGACTGAGGCTGCACCATTGATCCGAGGTGACTCTGAGGGAGCGGATACCTGGTTTTCTGATGCATTTGCTGCCCTTGTTCAGTGTAACCAAATCCTTGGCCTGGAGGTTCGTGTAGGATTGGCAAATGTTGCTTGGCTTAATAATAGTCGAAACTTCGAGGGAGCTCGCAAGGTGGGACCCCAGGCAGAACAACGCAGAGGACGTTCATCATCGCCGGCACAGAAACACCGAGTAAAACGGAAACCAAGGTCTTGCAGTGCCCCTCCTCAATTAATTCTTAATGCCTGCCACCTCCCAGCTTTTACACTTGGTTCGATTCCCAAGGTTCACCGCCTCTTGACATTGCAAGTGGAACAATGGGGCCACAGACACTTTCCGGTGCTCTGGCCCCATCCACCAAACACTGGCTTGAACATTAACGACCTCCCCACCATTGAGCTCGGTCAAATCGGTGAAGACGGTTCTTTGTTTGTTCGAGCAAACAAGTATCCCTTCTTGTATCACCGAAAGAGGCAACGATCTACATCTGTATCAGCTAGCTGAAAGCAACTAAAACAAGATCGCAACCTAGCTTGTTCTGGAACAATGGTTGAGTCTCCCCCCATTTTAGTGGGTGAAAGATACCATACATTCTATCATTTGCCATTGCTTAGTAATGTATGTCACCCATCCCTTTTTCGAAATCCTATAAATGATGTTTTTTAGGAGGTTCAAGATCGAGCGTTGCTGGATGGATGGCATAAGTGCTGTATTAATGCCTCAGTTTCACTTTCTGTAGCACCCACTGTAGAGTCAGCGCTGGTATATCACCTGGATTTCGATTTGGCCATCAACAATCCTGTTCACACTCTTGAACGTTTTCATGACCACAACATACTAGTGGTTGGTGCAACGACATCTCAGATCACTTGGATGCTGTCATCACTTTCTAAGATTGGAAATCCTGATGCAAATCGAGATTTTCAAGGTTTGTGTTTTTTGTTTGCAACACGACAATATATTAACACAGTATACAGACCACCAAGGACAGGGCCGTGACATGCGTCTGTCTTTACATGAACTGCATGAAGAAAGCCAGGAAAATGAAGGTCTTATTTTGAGTGTGCTTCATCTGCCCTGCCGCACTCAGGATTTGCATCCCTTACAACTGTAAGGAGCGAAAATGAACTCTTGTTTCAAAACTGACTTATTCGTAGAATTTTTTCCAGTGACATGGGAGTTTTCAAACAGACGTCTGTTAACACAGAGCGCATCTTTCAGACAGAGGGGTATCCTGCATCCGCCACCCACTTCTGGTATGTGGCAACGAAAAGTGCTATTGACCGCATCAAGCCCTATTGTCTTGGGGTTTGTACAGTTATCCAAGTTCATTGTGGCCACCAGCTTTGGTACCTCTTTCAACGTCGTGTTAAAAAGCGTGACAAGTTGATACATGCATACCATGACTGGGATTTTGACTTCGTTAATGACCCAAAGCAATGGAAAGCAGAAGTTGTTGTCCTCGAGCCTGGTAATGTCCTGTACGTCCTTTCAATGATATGGTGTGATTACCACTGATAACAAGAATAGTTTCATTCAACCAGGCACTCTTCATGCAGTAGTGACACTCGAAAATTCCATTGTCAGAGGACAACATTTTTACACTACTACAACTTTGTCAAAAACCATTTCAGGTCGGGTTGATACTTATATACATGGGGTCAAAATCGAGAGAGTTCTGTACTTCCAACTGAGGGATCTCCTCTTTCGACTGATTTTGTACCTTGAAGATGGGCTGAACACTGATAGTAAGCCAATCAACTAATTGTTTTCTCCGATGCCTCATCAGGATGGTTTCAGGCATAGAAAATGATTCGTCCAAATTCAAGGTCAATACAGCTGAAGGGCTTCTCGACATAGTTGCACTCGGCAACTTGCTCCTCTCCCTTCCTGCCTTAGACATTGTCGCTATTTTCGATGCTCATAAACCAGATGCATATGGGCCACGCAGTGAGGGGAGACAGGCATATTTTGACATAATATATCGTCTTCAGGAGCAGTACTCTCTGATTCTCTTTCCTGACACACCACTTGCCCATGATGCATTCACCAAACCTTTGGATTCTCTGGTCTCACTTCGCATTGCTGATTTTGCAAAGACTTCTGCCATTCATTTTGCATGGTCTTTGATACTATCTGCAAGGAAAGCACAGGGTTGGCGGAAGGTGTACTTGAAAGCCTTCAAACAGTCAGTGGAGAGGACACTGGACTTCTTTTTCGCTTGTACTGGAACGTTGGGAGACTGTAAATATGTGTCGATAGACCATTCCATCTTAGGCCCACTTTCTTCGTCTGGCCAAGGGCCCGTCCACTTGGTATGTGATTTCCCGGACAGCATTCATCATTTAACCTGAATCATATAGATGTGACTGTAGATGAATGGGCAGTGATGGTGGTGAAAGAAAGAGTTGCTGAAGTCATGCAATCTCCGGACTGATCAGTATAAATGTACTTTCCTGTATATACTTCCCAAATATGTTATCAGTGGTTACGATTTTGGATGTGGCCTACCGTGAAAACTTTGCTCTCTGTATTCAAATGCGCTATTGCATATTCCCGGAATGATTGTTACATTGGACCCTGAAGTCCTTTTTTCAAGGACATGTACTGATGACAAGTTTATCAGAAGCTTCCAAATGTCCTTATTCCCATCGCACTCATGTGTCTGATCCTATCTGAACTTCAAGCCTTATAAAAGCTCTCATCAGGTGTGACATCAGCTCTCCCTCTGATATCATTGGTGACAGCCTTAACCCTGGGTCAACATCCTTTGCTGGGGCTGCCCCGTTGCAGGAAAACAAGGCAGGTGCAGAGGCTTCAATCCCCGTGGAACAGAAATTCCAATCCTATGTACTCTTTCCGGACGGCGGATGTGGCAGAGAGCATTCACTCCGAGTCAGTAATTTTTATACACTCCGGTTCTGACCTTGATATTTTCCTCAGTGTGGAGAATGAAGAAAGTATTCCCACCGACGAGGAGACAAGTGCTGCGTTCATGACCAACCATAATTGTCAAAACAAGTGATCACTAGCGCCGAATGGCAGGATCTGGTGCAGTATGACCTTGGTGTGTGAGGATGCACAGTAGCAGACGTGATATGGAAAAAGGGATGCAGAATGTGGGGGATTTTTGTACCTGGAACCCCTGTTGCTTGATGGCATTTCTGACTAAGCAGGCCATCCAGCTCGATGACCATTTTTCAAATTCCTTCATCGAGACCAAAAAAGGAAATCGAGTTCAGACATTGGACTACACTAATTATGACGCGCGCTCTCCATTCGACTTGTTCTAGTCACTCCATTCATTCCTATGCATATAATTGGCTCATTTCTTTATTTCTTTAAGGTTGTGTGATGATTTCCCTGCCTTTGAGGCATCTGAATTCTCCCGATGTGTCTCAGGCGGTGACTATCCGCATCTCCTTCCTTCCAACGCTGGTCAGTAGTGACTTTGCCGCTACCATTGACAAGGAAGCATCGGGCAGAGAGACCATTCAGTGTTTATAAGAGAGACATTAGGCTGACACAATAATTTGTCCATTCAGTGTGGATGTCACAAGAGCAATGTGGGGATTGAAGATGGCTGGATCTTGTCATCTCAAACCTCAGTTCTCCATTTTATGGTATTAATCAGCATTTTCGATGTGTAGTTGCCTTCATCCATATTGGAATCTTATAGTATGCACCACAGGGCATGATTTTATGTGTCCTAGGTGAGAATAAAAGTGAAGAAAACACCCTGCCCAAATCAGGCATCGTCATCCAGCTAAAGCGACTCAAGCCCGGCTTTAGCTGGCTCCTATATGGGCTTGAACCTAGAATGAGTCTGAGCCAATACAGACTCAGGCTCGCCTTATTACTATCGATCAGTGGTCACCATAATCCTGAAGTCTTTTTTAAGCAGATATCACCCCATGACAAGCTAATCTGACTCTAATGTCATTGCCGTCTTCTATCTAAAATTGATCCGAAATACATGCCTGCATGCCGATCATTTCGGCCATTGCCTCTGGTGAAATAAAAGCCTCCGTCAGGTGCGACACCAGTCTTATCTTCCCCATCAAGATGCCATCAGATATTGTTGGTGACAGTCCCAACTTGGCATCGAAGTCCTCTGCTAACGCTTCCCCGTTGCAGCAAGACAATCCGGGCGTAAAGGCTCCAAGCCCTAGGGAAGGTGGTATTGAGAACCCGAGTCCCGCAGCAGAAGCACAGACCTCCCAGTGAGTAATTTTTTCACCCCTGCGTTCGGAGCTTGATATTGCTATCAGTGTGGAGGATGAAGAGCCCACTCCGGTACGTGAGGAGCATCATGCCCCGCATCCATGGCCAATCATGGTCGTTGAAACAACCGAAGACTTCATGGACTTAGAAGACTTGGATGTTCACCGTATCATCACTGCCACCGAAGGTAGAGTCTACCTCGGCATTAGCATTCGGTACGCCAGGGAAAACTAAAGTTTCAGCTCTGTTATATTGGCTTCTGTGTCTTCACATACAGTTTTGGATCGAATGCAGTTTTATGAGCTTTGTTTACTGGTCTGTTGTATTTTCAATACATTGGAAATGTTGCTCTTCTCTTTTCATAATTTGGTTAATTCCTTGTGTTATTTCTGCAATATGATATTACGACGTGAAGATGACTCAGATATCTAGCACTTTTTCATCGTCATCCTTGTGTAGGAAGTGACATCGTGCACTTTATGGGAGGAAGGCAATAATTTGTATATAACAAGTAGCACAAGCAAGCAGCAAAGCTCGCTCCATTCGATTTGGTCACACCTTCAGCTGTCCATTTTTGCGTAATGATAGTCAATCTTCAAGGGCTCGAAAGATTGCCAACTGTCCTGACATCGATAAGGCTACTCGCTTCCCTCCCCTCTATTCGCTCCCACATACTGCCTGTGCTGCAGTTTCCTACCACTCTCCCAATGTATTGCACTCGGATGCTAGGAAATGCCAGGACTATCGACGGCAGAGACCACGACTATTGCAGAACTGACATGTCAATGTTGTATTTGTGTGGGAAATACAATCTGTGCTTTGCAGAGGGGGATTTAGCGTATAGAGACCAATCAAAATGCGGCAGGTTTTGCGTCGGTCTTTATACTAGGATTATATCGGATTCACAACATCCTCCCCAAAAAGTAGCCTCATTTGCATACCAAGTTAGTCGTATAGGTAACCCCTGTCGCTCGATGAGATTTATGACTAAGCAGGCCATCCAGCTTGATGACCTAATTTCAAATTCTATCATCGAGATCAAAACAGGCAATAGGTCTAGACTTCGGACTTTGCACCTTGGCTTCAAAACTGCCAGAAGCATGTTTGCTGCTGCATATCTGGCGTGCAATGCACTCAGCGACCACTTTGCTGAGAAGACACACAGCCAGGGAAGCCTGGAGCCCAGCAAGTGATGAAGCTTTGTTAAACGCAATTGCTATTCTGCCCATAAATTCATCCTTTCTTTACGCCTGAAAACAGTCTCGACTGAAGATGAATCACCATCTCCTGATGTCACTTCTGAGGACTTCGCTTTCAGTCCTGACGCTCTTGAATCCGCAAATAAGCTGTCTTTTGAAGACTTTGTCCGACGCATCCTATCAAGCTCCTGCTTGACTTGGCCAAAATCACATCAGTGGAAACCATCTTACCATGTCACCAAATTATGCTGGCTTGAGTGCCACATAGCAGAGCTGTTTCAATTGTGAGAACTTGGACTCAAATTCAAGCAAATGAGCATCTATCTAGACCAGATTCAGATTCAGAGAAGGAGAACATGGTCTTCATGGACGAGGTAGGCAGCATACACCAATTTCCTTGCCACCTTTTCTTATATGTCGTACCAGCAGATGACCTCATCATTCCGTTCCACAAGCACCAACCTCATCATGAAATGCATCCCTGCTTGGACAGCCCCAAGTGCCTCTGGCCCGATTATAATATGATTTTCTCCTTTTTTTTGGAATGTATATTTTGAAACAGCAAGTGCAACCTGTAATGTAATTATGTACAGAGCCTGGAAGCTCATCCATGACAGGGGTGGAATCCAAGAATGCGCAGATATATTTTGAGTGCGGGTTAGCACTTGAGTCATATTGCAAGAGGCAAAAAACGCAGAAACTAGTATGATTGACAGTCATTGCTTTACTTTAGCCACAATAAACATAGTTTTAAAATTGTTAGAAGAGAAACATAAATTGGCCAAAGGCTGTCATGAAAAAACACACATCCTTAGCGCATACAAGTATTTCATACGAAGGCATTATAGAACGGACTTGCTTGGCATGTACTCCGAGTGCATAGATTCATCCTCACCTGACATTGGTTCTGACTTGACGTCAGATTCCTGAAGCTCCTCGGGAGCATCCTTCTTTTTCTCTGTATCATCGTCCTTTGACCCACTGTCATCTCTGCCGTGGCCATCCTCTTTCTTTCCTAATTCATGGTCATCTCCATCACTATCATCTATATCATCTTCAACGTCAGAGCAATCAAAATTGGTGGCTGTATTCCAGTCGAAATAGGCACCCGGATCTGTTGTGATTGTTAGATTAGCATATGTGTCAAATTCCCCACTTACCAAGGAGGTCAACTTTCTTGCGAACCAAAAATATGGGCCTAACACGCAAACGTGCCACCCGTCACTTGTACGCATGGAGAAAGTCAGTGGTCAGCTCCATTTGCAAAAAGGTCTCCAACGAATTTGCAACATCTTGACGAAATGAATCAAAATTAAACATGAGGGATTCATGTTCTCCCTGAGCCTTGCGCACTCTTAAAGCCTTTCGAGCGTAGAAGATCAAAGAATGCCCAAAGTGAGCCATGGAGCTTCTAGCAAAATCCCCAATGTCGAGAAACCGAGCATAGACGCTTAATTTGTTGTCAACAAGGATGGTGGAATCGATGGAGGGCTCGACGGCATTATTTTCTGCAAGGAAAACTAAACCAAAATCCACCCGCAGATGCCGGATTATGGATATGTAGGCACCTACGGCCATGGTGATTGCGGGCCTCGTGGCATCGGCGGAGTCTGGCAGGATGCAAGGAAGTAAGGCTGATCCGAATATACACAGATTTCCCAACGCAATGAGTTTGAGCAGTCCATCTCTTGTTATACTGGGAATGTCTGTGTCTTGAGCTAGTAGTATTGGTAAAAGCAAAGAATGCCGCTAGTTAGAACCGCTCACTTTCAGGACCTTTCTCACCAATAACGGTGTGAAAGTAACACATCATACGAAGGAGGAGCTGATGAAGCTCCGGGTGTACAACATTGATGATCCTGTACCCAAGCATACACGTATGAACCCAGCCCGAGATGGTTTTCGAAAGGGTAACGGTGGAATAGAAATGACCGCCCCTCACAATGCAGTTCTCGAGCGTCAGAACAGCATGATGAGTATCCGGATGCATATAACTTCCTTCGTGTTAGCATGTTTCAACATATTGCAGCATGAACTTACAAGGCAGAGCCGGGTTCCAGCAAAACAACTTCGGCCTCCCATTCCCTAGGATCCGGAATAAATCCAGGCGCCCAATCACCCATATACTCGTCTATATGACTGTCTTGTCTTCGACTCCCATGATGCTGAAACACATACCACAACTTCTGCCCACAAAGAACTTCCACGAAGGTACCAACACCGTGACAATCAGAATGAATATAACTGATCACTCCTTTCGTCGCGACTAACCAGAAATTTGTTGCTGAGATTGGATAACTGGCATCGAAGATATCTTCTGGAAGGTCAGATGTCTGCTCAAAGGCTCTGATGTGGCTTGATACAATCCTAACATTCATGAGCCTCCAAAATGAAATGAGCTAAGGTTTTCAATGTACAATTGTAAAGGGTGTCCAGTTTCAGAAGTGCTGCAGGGCAGAGAGAGTGCGTTTAAAACACGTCCTTCATCTTCCAGGCCTTCCTCATATATTTCGTGTAAGGAAAGATTGACGTGAAGATAGTCCTTTGTCTGGTCGGAGCTTCGCCTTTGATGATCTAGTGGAGCATAAGGATCAATATTTCACGGAAGGAGTGAGCCTAACCTTGGACCTCTCGGACAATATCGACATTGCCAACCTTAGATAGGTCGTTCAATGACCAGGTGAGAGGTGAAGTCTTTGTGCCATAAAGGAATATGTGGTAGTTACGGAAGGTCTCCAGGGTCGCCGTAGGATTCTTCATTGCATTGGAAAAGCTCAGAGTCACAATCATTGATTCTTCCAAGCCCTTTCCTGTGTCGGGCTTGTACCGGGGACTACCTGTCTTGTCATTAACAACGCAATCATTCCAACCGCGAATGGTGATTCGATCGTCAAGCTCCTAATCAAAAGTGAATATCTAAGATTTCCGAGAGAGAGAGTGTACTAACATTGGACAGCAAGGGAAAAAAATCACAAGAAATGTACTCCTTTCTCTTCGGATCCCAAAGGATCGGAGAAACGATATTTGCCCCAGAACGAGAGAGACCTCGATCGAGCTTGGTTTTTTTCAACAAAAGAGTGTCCCCAGTATTGCTGAAAGCTTCGGATTGCGCCCTTTTCCGCCCTGCGACTGATGGAATAACCGTAGTCATTCCTATGGATGGCGCCATCAACATTAACTTCTGCCAGTTTGAGTGGATGTCTTGCGTTAGTCTTCGTTCATGTAGGATTTTTTGTTGTCGAGATAATGGAAAGAAGTTTTGAGAGCTTTCCTTCCGAACGGGAGGAAGCTCTCCTATGATGATGTCCTGCACGGATATCGGATCAATATCTTGAACTGTCGGAAGGGGCATTATTGGTGCATCGCACCATGGGGGTGACAACTCGGGTCGTTCTCTGAAGTTCAGATAGTTTTCATGCCCCCATTTGTGTACTCGATAGGTTAAGATTCGATGAATTCTGGGTATTGATTCAGGCATGAAGGGTGCAGCCTTAGATGGAGGGAACCGAGGGAGGCTTGATGACCTTCCTCGAGTCTCTAACTGTAACCGTGCGACTCTACGGGGAGAGCGGGATCTTGCTCTCTCTCCTCGTATTCGATCCGTCTTGCGACCCCCTCACTTAATCCAGCCCTTCCTGCTTTTCCTGAGCCATTCGATCATCTCAGCACCCACCCTCGCACCCAAACCTGCGACATCATTCTGCCGGATAAAGTGAATAGCATGCTCGAACCATGTGTCCTCCCCATCAAATTCATCCCAAGGTGTGGCACCTGATTGCTTCTCCCTCAAAGGTTTCATATTGTTGATTAGTGGACTGATTGCTTCGAGGAAGTCCGTTAATCCAACCTCGCTTGTCCAAGAACCCCAAGCGATACCAATAATGCAACGCCAAAGGAGTTCCTCAACTCGTACGATGAGGTCTGGTTTTCCAATCGAAGACAGCCTTCCACTGACCTAAGAAAACGTAAGCGATGAATATCTGAAAGTAATAAATGATTTCTCACTTGCAAAGCAAGGGACGTATTTAACGTCTGACCCATGCCTTGTCCCATAATAAGCAGAAGGGGAGAGATTGCCACGGTGTTTGCAAAGCTTTGCTTCCAATGAGGAAGGCTCTGCTTAAATTTCTTCAATGTCTCTTCGTTGCCCATAATCGTTTGGATGTCAGGGTGATTAAAATTCTCATTGATAAACCTTGAAATTGGTCAGGATATTTTCTTGACTATCGAAAGCTTCCTACCTTTGCCAACGTGTCGTTTGCTCAACTCCACTGTGCTGAAGAAATTTTTTGTCAGAATACAATCAAATTGCTATGTAAAGAACAGAACCCACGTAACAAAGTAACCGGATGTGAAAAGCCACTCCATCCAACACAGACAGTACCTTCAGCCAATTTTTGGCTGACTCGTGCTTCCAATGATGCACAAGACAAACATCGCCGTGCAAGATCTCCTGCATAAAGGAGGCCCCCGGGGCCAAGGGAGGAAGTGGCATCGATGCACGTTCCTTATACATGCGAAGGGAAGTCTGAATTTCGGCTAGTTTCTGAGGCCATGATTCTAGTCACCGTAAAAACTGATGACGAGGGTCAGTCAGAAAGCATTATAGGGCATTGTTAGATATAATATACCCCCATTTGATGCTCGTCAAGACTTATTGACTTCTGGAAGCTTGGATAGTAAGACCTTGTAGGCAGGCAAAGAAAACCAGCTGCAATATCTACTGCTCTCACGAGTATAAGGGTCTCAAGGTGGCCCGCAAACTTGGAAGCGTTGCGACCACTGCCGATATTGTCAATGTGATTTTTCGGTTTACCCCCTTTGACCTTCTCCCAGCCTTCATCTGCAATTGACTTTAGGGACCGGGCCATGGCCATCCCAAACTGCAAGAACTTTAACTCTATATCACTTTCCATCGATCGCAGATGAAACCATTGTTCAGGATCCAAAGGTGTCTCAAGGAATGCTCGGCAAATGATCGGAACAGACCAGACCAATAAGGACCGTTTCGCAGCAGTGTATCCTGTTGCTTCATAAATAAGAAATTAAGCACAGGCCAATCCTCCGATTTTAAGAACAGTTAGTGTATACCTGCAGGGCTTTCAACTGGAGAAGAATGGTCAATTGACATGTTGGTGCGGAAGAGAAAAGTGATAGTGTGGGAAATCAGATCCAATTAAAGCCGTTCGGCAATCGCCATGACTACGTTTTTCCAGGAGATCATGTCCAAATTGAGCAATTTGGCCTCGGGCGATGTATGCTTCAGTGAAGACCCAAGGAGATGCAAAACGTTGCATAAAGATGAAAAAAAAACTACGAAAGGAAATCACTGCACAAGGTATGTAGCAGATTGTTTCTTTGAGTTATTTTTGCCATAAAGAAATTTCAAAAGCCTACTCATAGCGCTTATAGAGCCATGGTCATATTCATATCGAAGAGATACTCATATATATTGCTACATAGTGCAGGGCGTATTATGAAGAATGTAAAGAGGGGTGCATCATAGAAACACTGTGACTATATACCTTCAGGGACAGTAGTGAAATTTCCTAGGAAATGGTGCGAGCACTTACACACCTTGACTCTATGCATTGCACACCAGATATGCAGCAGCAAACATGCTTCTGGCAGTTTTGAAGCCAAGGTGCAACTCCGAAGTCTAGACCTATTGGCTGTTTTGATCTCGATGATAGAATTTGAAATTAGGTCATCGAGCTGGATGGCCTGCTTAGTCATAAATCTCATCGAGTGACTGGGTTACAGATAAGAACAATCCCGCTATTTTGCAAGGTAAGGATTTGACTAGATTTTTGGGTGAAAACTGTGTTTGTCCTGAAGAACACATAGACTTTCGAGAGGGAATTGCATGCGATGGATCCCCAATGTTGTAGGAGTCTGAAAGACGCCTCCAGGGTACGTGATCCCCACAAAGTAGGAGAGAAGAACGAAGTCGTATTGTCGAAGCCAACGAAGAGGGGAAGCAAAACATCTGGTATTGAGATGGGGGGTAGGACCAGTGAGGAGGACGGATAAGTGCCTCTTGAGGGTCCATCGGCAGGATTGACAGCGCTGGTGATATATCTTGTGTTGACGTGGAGGTCGTTGGAGGTAGGGGAACTGCGCATTCATCGGAAAATGTTGTTAACGTCTGTATTGCGGTGGTGGCCATTCCACCAGCCTTTGACAATGGATTTGCGGTCTTCATGGAGCTTAACACGGGAATTTGAGAGTTCTGGGCAATAAGGGAAAACTGGATCTAGTAGAGAGATAAAATCGTCGGACTTAAATTGCTTTGAGAGCATTCGTACAAGAAATTTGAAACCAAGTCCCTCGGCCCATTGCATATCTCATTTTCCGGAATTCCATCCTGGTAGAAGTCGCGAGGCTGACCATCTGTTTCCGATAATAATCGTGATTCCGATACCGGAACTTGCATATGAGAATGCGGCGATATCGATGACTGAACATGGACCCAGTATAATAGGAGAGGGGTTGGAAAGTAATTGGGACAAACACCAGTTGAGAGGAGGGATGGTGCGTTTTCGCGCATGTCGTGGCATGAAAGGATGGTCACTGGCAACTGCAAGACCCATGGGAACAACACAGGTGATCGGAGAGGACATGAACGTCTGTTGACAACCAATTATGGATCGCAGACACATTTTTCTCCTGCTTGTCAGATGGTAGAGAGATGGCCCGGGTGTCCAGATTCCAGAGGATACCCGTGAATGAGAATGATGGCAAGAATGGAACGTGCTTCCACGTGATGTGAAGCTCTTGTGATATAGTGTCGGTGTCTTCGAATTTATAGGTGAAATTTGCATCGTCTGCCTCTCGTTGAGAAAGACTAGATCGATCTCGAACCGAGCAGAGACTGGTATAGTGATCTCAATCGTGCATGACCAGAATAGCGTCGCGAGACACATCCAGACGACTTTCAATGTTGCCAAGGAGGTCTTGATGCTCCTCACATTCAACATGGTCAACTACAGGCGATAATCTATGTATGAACACGTCATCTACGGTTTGAAAGTCCATGATATCGACCTAAGTCATAAAAGTGTGTCCTGGGGAGCAGCCCGAGCGTGTAGAGCAATGGAGGGACGACGCGACATTGTGGTGAGAGTGAATTCCAAGTTCGGACACACATGCCCACAGTGCCAGATTCTGGCCATGACTATTTTTAAGTTCTGCGCATCCCCCACTCCGCCCCTCGATCAAATCCTAGACTAGAGCTTTTGGTAAAATTTGAAGTTCGAACTGCTCGTGTGCCTTTGACTTGCCGGCTGATATAAGCTCATTCCAAAGAGGCAGGAATGGCTGCGGACCACCAATCCCCGAAATGCTGTCATGTACCTGTAGAAATAGCTGGAGATAATATGAATGTCATCTAGGGCTATGCAAACACGCTCCAGAACATAAGTCATGAGGGAAACAAGGCAGAACACTGTCAGATGAGTTTTCGACCCTCTGGGCTAGACAGGCCTGTCGGGGCTACATTGGGTGATGGGCATGCAACAGGGAGGATAAACGAAGTCGATCAACGTGCGTTAAGTGTTTCCACGTGGTCGGCAACTGTCGGGGTTTCAAATCTGCACCCACGCATCACGCATACTGAGAACTTCTTAGCTCTAAACCACCATGCCGCCCGCTAGAGGAACGAAACACCACCGAAAACCACCATTGCCTCATGATCTGGAAGGATCGGAGCTGTTTGTCGTTGAAGATGACTATCCTGCACCTTCTTCAGTAAATTGTGGGAAGGGTAAACAACGTATGCCACTCAGGGACATCATCGAAATTTCATCAGACGAGGAAGACACAAGTTCTAAAGCTTTGTGTATGAAAATTTTGGAATTGCAGGCCTTTGTCAAGAAGCTTAAAAAGGTAAAAATAGTGACGTGCATTGAACTCCTCCGTTTAATTTATTCTCTAGGAGACGACAAAAGCGAAATGTTCACAGACAGAAGCTGAGAAACAAGCTGAACGTGCTGAAGAAGCACTGAAGATTTCTCAGGCGAGCATCACTGGGCAATTTCAATCTAGTGAAATGATTGTGAGGTTCTTTTCTGGACCGCAATGACAGCCTTGACTGACCCATAGATAGAATCCCTTAAAACTGGAACCCGATATTACGTGTGGCACGTGTGCCTCACCGATGTGGTCGCCTTACCTGTAAGCACCACCTAGTTATGCTGAAAAATATGTCCATCCAAACCAGGTTACCAGGTTGCCTGAATGCAGGCATATTTTCTGTGAAAGTTGCCTACTAACATGGTTCGATACCATTGACAAACATTATCGGCAGCAGCACCCCCATTACCATCATGATCAACCTATCCCGCTCCCCCCTTTTCTCCAGGAAGCAATGTCCTATCCCCAGATCGAACCCCATGAACTCCTGCAGTTGATCAAACAGATAACACTCGAATCTAACAGGCCAGTCTTTACCTGTCCCAACTGCCAGCGAAAAGGTGAAGAACCGACCAGTGGAAGTCTTTCCGATGAAGTCTCTCGTCCGAACAGTTGCTGCTGCTCTGGGTGAGAATAGCCCTGCATCTGATGGCAAAGAACTTTATAAGAATCCCCGAGAAAAAGGGCCATGGGATAGATTCTTTCTTCATTTGTAATTATGAATGTGTATATTTGGTGATGTCTCAGTGCCTTTTTTTCCAAATTACTGTATGAATCTTGATAGCACTTAACCGTTTATATACAATTCACTATCTTTCGAATATCTAGTGTCAATTGGGTGATTTCAGATGAAGCAGTATCCGGGGTGAAAATCGCGGCTCTCTTTTGTAATTTCCCAATGATAGAGTAATTTTGTGAATAGTTTATCACCGTAACACCACCAAAAAAAAAAGGAAAAGCAGTGTCTGTGGTCAAGGGAAAATGACGAGCCAGCAAAGAGGTGAGATATTGATTCTTCGGAGGCTCAACATCGACTCAAAAGAACTGAACAGTCAGTCCTAACAGGGACTCATCATTGAGCATACGCGACTGTGGTATCAGTGGGATTAGAACACTGGAGCAAGATAGGGCGTGCAGTGAACAACAACGCAAAAGGGCAGTTAACTGTCAGACCAGGGCATTGAACTTCGCTGACAACTCTGTGAGGAGTGTGGACATAACGCCAAAAAATGTAGTATATTACCAATATTTACGAGCTACTCTGTACATAATAGTGAGACTAAACATTGAGAACTGAAGCTTGTAGCAGCCATGCACACTTGTTCCCAATAAGGTGGGTTCCCATGCCCGGTCAAGTGCCGCAGTGACCTTGTTGAAAATGCAGACCTACAATTCGGGGGTGGCAGATCATGGCAGTGGCAGCAGAAAACCTCAGTTTTAAGGATCTTCCATCTAAATCTAGTACTCTTACCTTCAGTGACATCTTTATACTGTTATAAACATCTCATTTATGATTTGCGGTGTGTTAAATTTACGCCAAATCATGAAGAAAAAGTGCCAGAGCGATGCCGAGGCTATCTTGCCATGGGCTCGGCAAGATCAATATGTCATTATTCCCTATTCGAATCGGCCAGCTCCAACGGCTGGAAGGCATGGTGCTCACCAGAAAAGGTAATGATCTACCAGTGGTGCTCCACTACCCCTAGTCAGTCAATGGTGCTTCAAAGTCTCTAAATCATGTCATACTCTTGGTAACCACCACATGTGCTCTGCAATCCACTAGGTGCATCAATGTTAACAGACGTTCGTTCACGAAATATTTGAAGCCTGATAAATCAATCGCGAATGGCCCAATAATTGATTGATCACACCATGAGAGTGATCGAAGCATTTTCCAGATGGTAGTGAATTCCGTTGAAAAACTTGTGCCCCAGCTGTCTGTGGATCAGAATGCATATATTGCTTGTCCATCATCTTACTAATGGAC